>NW_017729024.1:180396510-180397395 GCF_001723915.1 Gavialis gangeticus | reverse complement strand
ACACTTGCTTTCATTCTGCGCGTACCCGATACACTGGGACCTCGATCCTGGTCAGCCGCTCGAGGAGCTACTTTTCAAACAGTAATAAAGTAGAACAAAAATAAGAGAAGTATACACAGCAACTAGGCACGAGTCACACAACGGGCCACGTGTGGACAGAAGCGGAGCTGAAATCTGGACTCAAAAGAAACCCAATCTACCTTTGACCCTATTCAGACTCAGAGTTGTGACCGCGAGGCTCTCTGTTCAGGCTGGCAGGAAAGAAAGCAGGAAAAATCCCTAGAACTAGTCGTAGGTGTATCAGCAAAAGCTTTGCGGGTTTCTAGCAGCCCTCGAGCACGCTTCTCTCACGGGGCTGCTTGGCATTTGCTTGTTCGCTGAGGCGGGGAAGTGCGGGGACAGCCATCCTTCAGCAGGGAGAGAAGGACCAGGCACCGGGTACAGCTCATGGTGAAACGAGGTGTCAGTGGAAGTGGAGTGGGGGGCAGATGGTGTTAAAACCAGCTGCGACTGTCTGGCCCTTCAGAGCCTGGCAGCTGCCAGAGCCACAGCAAGCCCGTACCCGCCGGGTCTTGGGGGCGGGAAGGCTTCCTCGCCCCGACATGAAGCCGCAGGCCGGGGCAGGCGGCGCCGGGGGCTCCCTCGACGCTCCTGGAGCCCCGAGCGGCCACGATACCGGCCTGGCGGGGCCGCGGCCATCAATCAGGGGCCGCCTGTGCCATTATCAGCCGCAATAAAGCCGCCCCCAGCCCTCGGCTGCGCCCCCGGCCCCGGGGGTGGCAGGGTGATAAGAAGGCGCTGACAGGGGCGAAGCCAAGCGCTTATCGAGCCCGGCAACCCGCGGCGGGAACAAAGCGCCGTGAGGAGGGGGCTGCGGGGGCGGCC
>NW_017729024.1:180379994-180395782 GCF_001723915.1 Gavialis gangeticus | reverse complement strand
CCGGGCCCGGAGCTGGGGCCGCCCCGGGCGGGACTCGACGGGCGCGGGGTTGGGGCGCCCGGCCTGGCCCCGGGCGGCGCCTAGACCAGCGGGGCCCAAGCTACGGGAGTCTGGGACGCTTTGCCCTAGACGGCAGCGCGCCCCTGCGTCCCCGGCCCCGGTCCGGGAGTGGCCACACGAGCCCCGAGCGAGAGGCCGAAGGGCCCCCACGCCCCGTGCCCCAAACAGCGGGTCATCGGAGCTGCCACTGCGGGTCGGACCACGGCTCCCAGTCTCCGGTGTCCCTGTGGCAGGGAGGGAGGCAAAGTGGGTTTCTCCCAGCCACTCTTTACACCCTGGTTTGCAGCCTCCAGCATTTCGGGTCTAGGAAGGTCTGGTGCAGAGGCTGCGCCCCTCGCTGGTCTGGCTCTGGGGTGATTGCCTTGGCTTGGCCTGGTGTCACCACCTCCCCCCGTGGCTGGCCGGATCACGAGAGTCACTGTGACCGCAGCCACACGGCAGGACCACTTGGCATCGCACTCTCCTCACCTGTGTAAGGGGCAAAGCACCACTCCTCCACCTGCCTGGAGGCTGGGAAGGCTGTTTCTAAAGCTGGAGTGTAAAACTTGCTAGCAAAATGCAAAGATCTGGAGTGAGACAAACACGGGGGTGCCAGGTTCATTTAGTGCTTAGTTTTAAGATGAAACAAACAAACAGAAAAGACTCCTCGAGATCGGTCCTGGGTTTTAGAGGATGGCTTTAAAAGCTGCGCACAGATAACAGAACCACATGGCAGGTGACAGAAGAAGCAGCAGTGGCCTCAAGTCGCAGCAAGGCAAGTTGAGGTTAGGTATTAGGACAAACTTTCTTGCTGGGAAGGTAGTAAAGAGCTAGAACAGGCTACCCAGAGAGTTTGTTGTGGTTTGCAGGGAGATAAAGCTTTTGTTGCGATGATTTAGGTGGGATGGTCCTGCTTGAAGCAGAGGGTTAAACTGGATGACTTCCTGATGTTCCTTTGAGTCCTCTTTTTCTATATTCTGTTATTTATCCTTTCCTTTAAAGTTCATGGACAAATAGGAAAAGTAGTTTTCTAAAGCTTATGTTAGTCTTTAAAATCCCATGCAACAAGAAGTACAGCTGCTTGCTTGTTTCATGTATTCTGGAAGAACTGAGCTAATTTTATCTACTGTGCAAAAACCAGAGGATACATCTCTTTTTCAAAGGCTTACTGCACCATGCATTAAGTACTACTCTTCCTCCACCACAGCAAGGAATCCACTTTAGGTCCGGTGTTTTAGTTTCCTGCTTTTGGATGGCTCATATTAACAAGCTGATTAAAGCAGTGGGGACTACTTGCAGCAGCCACTAGATTAAGTTCTGAAATTTCTCTTTCTTCATCTTCCAGATTGCCAAAATGATCTGAATTTTGGAATTCAGTTTAAAAAGTTACCTCTTTTGGCAAGCCAGCTGTGTGTGGTCATTTATGTAGATTATGTGGATTACGGTTTGATTTCTTGATCAATATTTGTTGACACAGAAATAACTTGTCTTACTTTCTTTTAACAGTGGGTGAACAACCTGGTAGATTTAGTGTAACATGGCTCAACTATTTCACTATTAATCTTGGAATGTTTCATTGCTAGTAATGTTTCATTAACATCCTGATTCAGCAAAGCATTTAAACTAGCATGTTCTTAAGATCTTCTCTACTGAGGAAAACAATTAAACATTTGAGTCTAAACCCTTTAAAATGTGTTTAAGCATTTTCCCAGGCTGGCACTTGATGATGTACTTAAGTGTTAAATTCAACAGAAATCAAGCACCTAAAAAACGCAAGCGTAAGTCCATTGCTGAACTATGGCTAATAAGAGAACACAGCCCAAACTGGTATTGTGAAGGGGATGATGTAGTATAGCCTTGGGGTCTGAAATGCAGGCCCTAAGAAAAACAATGACAGGAAACAATTGAAGGATATTTCCCCTCCAGCCCATGCACTATTAGTTTGAATGTAGTTGCTCTTTGTTTTATTCCTACTTTTTCTAAGAAAACATCTTGTCCCCCTGCTGATTCCTCATGAGCCCTATTTCATTTCAGAACATCAACATGTGGAATATTGCTTTTAGCTTTTTTTTTTCAAATTACTATTCTTAGTGAATTTTAGAATTTATTTCAATTTAGCTTTTTGAAGCAAAAATGGTGCGGAAGCCACTTCATGCTAAAGTCAAGGTTTAAAACTGTCATGATTTGTTTCAGCTCCTCCCACTTACCCTTGCTCACAACCATCTCTTTCTATCTCCAGCCTCAGCACCTTATCTCATCATAATTTCTTTCACCCATGTAACCCAAGAAACATGGGTTATTTTTTGTGCTAGTCTGTGACAAAAATCCCACATTGCCCCACTGGGCATGGTATGACATCACCTACCTGTCACTCAGAATGTGGCTTTGAGCAATCGCATCCATTCAGTTTTGGTTAATTTCACAATATTCTGATTGTTTTTCACAGGACATTTAATGGGGAAAAAGAGCACTGAAGATTTGCCTTATGTTTATGAAGAAGGAAACAAGAATTCATTTTCAGCATTACCTGAAAATATCAAGCAGCTAGAAGATTACCTTCAATGGGAAGAAACATTTAAGTACTTGCTAAGGCTGTTAGAAGGGAATGAAAACAGAAACGCTCAGATCCTAAGAGAAGAGCTTCCATGGTACACCAAGAACACCTGGGAGACAGATGACAACAGCAGCCCAAAAAATGTAAGTTTAAAATAAGGAGGTACAGTATTTTTTTTACTGAACATAATCAAATTAATCTCTTCAAACTCTGGGCTTGTTGGTAGAACTGGTGGAGTACATGGTTGTGAACAGTGAACTTTATGAATCCAGCTCTAATTCCTGATCACAAATTGTCAGCAAATTGCCAACCTCCTGAATGTGTCTGTTATTTAAAGGAACTCAGCAAACATTTTGCAAACTTAAAATTTTGCAAAATGTTTTTTGTGAGTGTTCTGTCAATTAGTACTGTGTTGTATGGTCCTAGTGTCTATATGCCCCAGTTACTGTCAACCACTATACAAGCACAGAACCAGACTTGATTTCTGCCCTCAAGAGTTTCTAGAGGAATTTAAAAACAGTGTAGCAAACAGTAGCAAGGAAAGATGGGGATGAAAGGTAATAAGATCCCATCATAGTTAAATATGTGAGCTCAGAAAGCTTGACTCCTTTGTATTTAAAAATAAATAAATGAAGCTAGCTATTGCCAGTTGCTGCCCAGTCTGCCCATGGTTAGCCCCTGGCTTTCTCTGCTGTGGGCTTCTGGCTAGAACACTGAACTGGCACTGAGGAGACCAAGTCATTTTTTCTCTCTGTGCTAAGTTTCCCCACCTGTAAAATGGGAGTAAGGACAGTGGCCATATTCCTGAATGCTGGGAGATCTACAGATGATCAGTGCCATAGAAGAGCCAAATGGGATTCACTTTCCAATACATGGACTAGTTAGAACAACACTGAGAACTTAGCAATGATGTTATTGCTATAGAATCCCACAGGGGCCACATCGAACGATTACTGCTGCCTAGTGACTTTTCTAAGTGTTTTGTGAAAGTGTGGCATAAAGAAACTGGCATCACTAGGCTGAAATCCTGGTCCATTGAGGTCCAATGAGCACTTTTTACACTCTGGTCAGCATTGTAGTTATGCCACAAGTAGCAGCCATCAATCTTGTGCCCCCTCTCAGTCACCAGCCAAAGCTGGTGCCCTGCTCACCCACCCCTTATTAGGTTACTGAGGTCCCTGGAAAGTTTATCATTTACTTGAATGACACTAAGATTTCACCCGATGATTCAAGTCCTTGAAACTGGGGATGAATTTCACTCATACATCTCATTCTATATCCATAACCAAAAAGACTCTGATACAACAGTATAGAAACTATGACTAACACAATATAAAAAATAAAATACTTATTTTGGTTCACTTATGTTATTTTTGGTTCTGCAGCATGTAGCCTAGCAATAAAATTTATATTGCATCGGTTTTAATATATGCAGTTTCCTCTCTGCTGAGTAAAATGAAGAATAGCTTTACTTATAATAGTAGCTTGCATGAAATCATACATATTCAATTATTAAGAGCTAAATTTTACCTCAGTGAAAATCCATATGTATGTACTTTTATCCTAGATTAAGAACTATACCTACATTATTCTTATTATTCTGTGGTCATAGATAAAACATATCCGGGGATTAATGACAGCTGTTGGCTTATGCACCTCAAATTCTCCAGTGAATGTTGAAAATTTGTATGACAAGGTTTTTTTCCATGTGATTAAAATCCATGGAGCCAGGCTACTCTGTTTTGCCTTACCACCTGTGAGCCGTTCCACATGGTCATTTTTCTATCTGAGCCCTGGAATACCTTACCCCCATGAAGCAAGCTCATGCTCTGCATTTCACTATGCCACTGTGCAAAGAAACTGCCAGAAACAGTTAGGGGTTGATCCAATACTTACTTAAGTCAGCAGAAATTTCTCCATTAACTTCAGTAAATAATGGATCAGGGCTCAAAGTCAAACTGTACTTCTTTTTTGAGACCTGCTTTTTTGGCTATTGAAGCCCTAAGAGTCTAATGTGCTTCACTTTTTAGAAGGCCTTTAAAATGTGCCAATCATTTATGATATGATTAAACAATAATAACTTATTAAGAACAAGAAGCTAGTAAGATACTGGCATATTACTTTGAAAGCCAAGGATGCTTGGAGCATAAGAGTTGTAATTTTCAGACTTTTTCAAAACCCTTCTGAGGGCAGACTTTGGGTTCGTAGACTTTCCTGTTTGAGTTACCCAGATTTTTTATAGTCAACACTATATTGGAATGTGATGCTGTAAAATATGTAGGTTAATGAAGGGGCTCAAATACCATAGTAATGAGTGGGATGTCCAAACCAAGATAGAAGATAGTCATGGAGAACAGCTATACTACCTCTAACCATATTAGGGGCATTACTGTTAAAAACAACCCCTCCACCAACTTGCTTTGCTGCATGCATGCCAACTACCAAAAAAAGAACACAAACATAATGCAGCTGTCATTGGAGCAGTCTTGGGAACTGCGAGGGAGCCTGAGAGTGGGCTGGGCGCACCCTTAGCTCATGCCAGTAAACGCCTCCAGTATATTTTTTCAGCATTTGGCATACACAGAGTGGGGCTCACAGGATGGGGAATGTTTTCAAGACACTGTTTCCTAATACAGCCACCAGAGTCAGTAAGGACATGCTCAGGCAAAGTTGCCATTGGCTCCCATGGCTACAAGACCGGGCCTACAAGTGGAACTGAATGCCAAGTCTTACTGCACTGGAATTTGAAACAGACACCTATTCTTCAGAAAAAGCAAGATACTTAATCCCAGTCATGGTGGATTAATATTTGCTGCTGGGTTCAGCTCCTGAAATGTGAATAAAGAAGGGTGAACTGTAGGCTGTATGCTCAGACAGAAGGAATGTGTTCTGCGATCATCCCATGGTCAACATATTACAAATCTGTAATTACAGAACACTGTACATATACTTATTGAAATGTTAGCATTGCAAGGGTCCAACTCTGAATGTGCATGACCATAGATTGCCATCTACTGATTGCAAATAAGACATGGTGTGTTGGGAAGACATTTATGTTTCCTAATTCTCCACATTGATAGCTGAGCCCCCCCTTCCCGCAATCTAACAGCACAGACAGTCTCTATATTTCCTGTTGGACAGGAGATAGCAACTGTATATGGGACCTTATTGTTGAGTGTACTTTTGGCATGCAGGAATATCACCAAGTTATCTTTTAACTGTTTTTTTCCTACAAAATGGTATGATACTGGTATTTTCTACTGATTCCCACAGTGTGGTAAGCATTTTCCAAACATAAAGATTCAGGGTCCACCCTGAATAACTTGCCAGCCAAAAGCCTGGCACAGGGTGGTCAAAGCATCACATCATACAAACAGTTAAAAGGCACAAAGGACCTAGGTTCTATCCTGATGCTATAAAAACGGTGGGGATTCAAATTAGCTTGGTTCCCTGGGCTCATGCAGGAGAGATACAGACCCACCTCCAGTAATAGGGCAAGCAGCTTCAGCTCAGGGAGCTGCAGGAACTAAGACAGTCATTGCTTACTCTGCTGCCTTCAAAATGAGTCCTCAAGAAGGTTCTGTACCCACAAATTTGGTGGCAGGCCCTGTCCCCGCTCACGCTGCTGCCAAATTCCCAGCCTCAGTAGGAGCCCCAGTGGCTGGATAACATAGTTTTATGGGCCAGATTCAGTCCTCAAGCCGTATGTTTGACACCCAGGTATGAGATATTTACAACTCAGACTGTTTCTTCTATTGTTTGTAGAATAGCATCTATGAACCCTGATTGCTTTCATCCCATTCAGGCCCCTACTGCTTAATTTATTTATTTTCTACCAATGTTGCTTGAAATCTCTCATGGCCACTATTGTGTCCTTGTCACCATCCTTTTCTGTTTCTATTGTTGCCTCCTCCACATATTTGTCCCTTTTTGATCAGGAAATCCACAATGCCCATTCTTCACTTTTATTAGCTTTAATGTCATGTCCTAACAATTCAGCCTTACTTATAGTTCCTCCAAGGTTGTTCTGGGTTTTTTTTTAATTGTTAAGTTATTCTTCCTCAGTTAATTTCAAGCAAATCAATGATAAATCTCCTGTCCTCCAAACACAATGAATTCATACTGCAACAAACTTGGATTGGCTATAGAAATCTAAACAACGCTAGGCCTGTTCTAAAATTTTGCTCAAGTGAAATTTAAAGCAAACTTTAAACTCTTTCTATAAACTTGGTTTCTAATATTATTTTGATGTTATGTAAATGGGACAACAGAGAAAATAATTAGGGATTATTATTTGTCTAATTCTCTGGTTGTCAGTGAATCAGTTAACCAAGACAAATGTGGCCATTAAAAAAGCTTATTAGAAGTTTATTTGCTCTTCGGATACAGACAACAGCCATATGCTAAGTTTATTGAATCAGCAGGTGATTTTGGACAGGACTGTTCTACTAATATTATTTAACTCTTTTTTTTATTAGATGATGGAGTATCTGCTTCACGTTAAGAATATGAAGGAAAACACTCCAAGCTGAAGTGAAGATCTCCCAATCTTAAAGGAACAGAATAATTTCCTTAAGAGACTATGTTTCACAAGCACTTGATTGTATCAGATAAACAACAAGGTTTCCTTTGTGTAAACAAGATTTCTTTTGTGTAAAATACCCAAACACTTGTATTGTATGGTCCAACACTAATCTTGCTTTTTTATTTTTTCCCTCCAAAGCTGCATTTTCTTGTTTAAAAGGCTTTGCTGTCCAGGAAGGGTCTTCCAATTATATAACTTCTCTGTCTATTCAGGTCATCTTTTAGGTCAAAACTACATAACATTTCAACATTCCCAATAAATAAGAATAAAATAGCCAAGTTTATGCTTTTAATTAAAATTACACACTGGAGAGTTACTGTACTGTACTTTGTAACAACCAAATAACAGGGCTTCATTCCGTGTTATGGACAGTCATCAACTGATATAAATCAGTGTGGTGCTGTTGAATCCCAGGATGCTACGTCGATTGATACGTGTCAGAATATGACTCATTACTTCCATTTACATAAAGAATTATGCTTGAACTGAGCCACATCCAAGACTTCCTTACATTGATGTATAAGACTCCAACACAATGAAAAGGAGGCCTAGGAGAAACCTGCGGAGACAGCTCTGGTGTGACATTCACAAAGGAACTTCAGAACAGAACATGGAAGGGAAGTGGGCAAGTCGCACACAAAGGTGGGTTCAGCTGGGCATGGTACAGCACATTTCTCCATGGGCATTTATACACATACTTTTTCTCACTGCAAAGCGCTGGAAATCCAGTGTATCAGAGCAGACTCAATTAATTGAGTCTGTTACATACGTGAGCTGATGGGCACCGTGCTGCATCGCTTATAGTTCTATATGCAGCAAAATGCACATCAGCGCAGAGAAGAGAATGTGGCAGTGGTGTGGTCATTCAGACTACAGCCATTTTCTGCACACTG
The DNA here is from genome assembly GCF_001723915.1 of Gavialis gangeticus. Classification (NCBI taxonomy): domain Eukaryota; kingdom Metazoa; phylum Chordata; order Crocodylia; family Gavialidae; genus Gavialis; species Gavialis gangeticus. The sequence continues at coordinate 180,387,711 of NW_017729024.1, read as the reverse complement.
ATATGCATTCTGCTGCTTATATAACTGTGGTGCATGCATATGTAAAAATGTCCTATGGTCCTAACTCAGCATGTAAGGGGAGCACTTCTTATTGGAAGCACACCTTGGAAAATTAGCTCCATAGCCCTAAAATCACTTTGCTGGGGTTCCACTCTGGCTGCACAAAGATCTTTGCTCACTTTGCTCCATGACAGCAAGCCTAGAAACAAGACCAAGGAGTTACACAAGAGATGGCCCAACTATAGAAGGAAGACCTGATACCATAGGGTAAAAACAAGTTGTGTCCAGACATATCTGTGAAATACCCAAAATAACATTTTGTTTCCCAGCTAATATAACTTAATTGCCATTTAAGCCTAGTGTGTAAATGGCTGGGCCGTGCCTGTTTTGATGCTATCATATCCCAGCCTAATCAGGACCATATCAAACCAATGTCTGTTTCTAGCTATAAATTCCCACAGGAGCTTTGACCAGGTCCAAAGGAGTCCAAATACTCAAAGCAAACTCACTCTTCAGTTCACTACTTCTCACTCAGAACAACTTGAATAACTACAGAGTTATTCCTTGTGAAAGCTAGAAATGATGCCATACTAAAGAACGGACAGGCATTAAGGGGGACTTAATTGCATCCACTCTCAGAAATGAAACACCTATTGTTTCACCTTGCATGTAGCATGGACTGTAGCTAAAAAGCAGGCTCTCTCTGAAATAAAAATACAGCAACATTTCCTATTCCCCAGCCTCTCTCTCCCAGCACTTATTTATGCTTTTATAAACAGAGAGTGTCAATGAAATAAATATCTTCTTCTGCTAAGCACCCATTGAAACCTGGCTCAAGGCAGGAGTGCATGGCTGGATTCTAATGGATTTCGGATTTTTAACCACTCACAATCACCTTAAACGAAATGTAATTTTCAGGACCTAACCTTAGAAATTGTCCAGAGGCCAAAAGCAGGAAGCGCATGAGTACAGAGGTTTGGTTACTGCAGAGAGGGACCTAGTATCGTAGAATGCCTGTTGTCACCTTAGACTTCATCACTAAGCTGAATTCTAATTAGCTTTAGGTTGAGATTGTTTTCATTTCTTCAGCCAGTCAGAAACCCCATCTTATTCATAAAACTGATTGATTACAGGCTGGCTTCTGATGCAGATGCAGCTTCTGTTGGGACTCTCAAGCCAATTTAAAGCTATTAATAAATCCCAGTCTCATAAACAGTTTTCAGTAACACTGAAAACACAGAATTTTCAGAGGACTTCACAAATTGTAACTCGGCATGTCTACACATTCATTAACGTGCTTTTGGCAATGTGCATTAAATTTAGTACCTCCATTGTAAGGTACTAGAAAAATGTGTATGAGTCTATTTTAATGTGCATTAGCTAAACAGCACTTTTTTTGATGCTGTAATGTGCATTAAAATAGGCTAACAAGCATTAAAGTGCATATGTAGATGTACCCACTGATCTTCAAAACAGTCCTCTATTATTAACCCCATTGGATGTTGAACTTTGTTCGGCTATAGCATCTGCTAGCCAAATGTTTTATAAAAAGGGCACCCTTATATGCCAACTTCTTCCTGAGCCACCTTGAAGATGAGTTTTTAGAAAAATGTATAATCTAATCCATTTGATACCCAAAATACAAAGCTGGAACCTTCATCAACTAGAAGCAGCGTGTACTGTACATTTGCTTACTGATTTTCAGTACAATTTCAATAACATTTGAAATTCCATCACATTTTATTTGGAATATTTCAACTTTCTAGATAGCATCGTCCACATTTAGAATGACACCCTACAAACAACTGTGTAGTGTGTACCCCTCCCCGCCCACACTTGCTTCAAAAAAAGTAATAACTATCTCAACCATACCAAAAAAGCTGCAGTCGATAGCCAGGCCCTCTGATACTGCCACATGTGCTCTGAGTAGACTATTTATGACCACCAGCGATGACACTGCACCAGAGAAAGAGATTGTATCTTTGAATGAGCTACTCAGATCACCTCCAAAACCCACCAACTGCTCACCTTGGTTGTCACATACCACTCCATGCTGGAACCTATGAAAAGATCTTTAAACTATTAAAACCTATAATTTAAGAGCATCATTAATTGAAAGTAATATTACATCCATATTGGGCTTTCCAATAACAACCCAAACGTGTCAAGTTCATCATCAGAAGCAAACTCTGTCCTGATCGATAAACACCAATCAGAGCAAGACCTTGCCTGAAAACAAAGGCAAAATCTGCCAGCACATCTCCCCTATCACCACAACCAAAATCCTCCATAACAAAACCATCAGAATCCAGGCATTCTACATGGGCTTATCACAAAATGTGGCATATGTCATCCAATGCACAAAATACAACTGTTCAGCCACTGTGCTCCAAAAAGGACTCCCAAATAAAAATGACAAAGGACAGAAATACCCCATCACCACTGAAAAAACACATTTTGTAGCACAAGCACTCGATCTCTGACGTCCCAGTTCTTGTCCTCAAGGGAAATCTTCTCAGCACCTTCATAAAACAACCCTGGGGATAAAAATTCATACTTTACTGGACACCAGAAACCATGTTCTTAACATGGACAATAGTTTTGTGGTTCATTATAACTTTCCTGCTCCTCCTCTTAACTTATTTGTTATTTGAAGGTTATGTGTCCCTTGCCTTGAACGATCGTACTTTTTTCATAATTAGGTTTATCTATGGCAACTATTCTTTACGTGGTCTGTAAGCACTCCCAAGAACTCTTTTATGTTCCACAGGTTTATTGCCCACTGCCACTTTTAAGCGATCAATGTAATTAGTATGATGTGGTTCGACAACAGTAGCTGTTTTAACTGGTACACAGCTTCTGCTCTGTTTCTTTCCCAGAACACGGAAGGGCACTTTGTGCTTGAAAGTTTGTCTAATATCTCTCTCAACTATAAAGTTGGCTCAATAAAAGATATCATATCATCAAACAAAAGCGTGCTTCCTTCATTTTCCCTGGACCTATACCATGGCTATAAGAACATTACGATTTTCCTATCACAGGAATTCAGCCATGGCAATAGTAACAGCTTTGATGAAATCTTCTCAGACTCCAGCAGATGGTGCACCCTGCCAAAAAATGCATCATTGAAACAGGATTTGGGTGATTTTGTGGCTTTGAGTTTCTTGTTCACTTCTAAGAGCAAATGTTTATAACGGTGATGATGAATGGAAGCACCTGGACAAAATGAAGAGGACTGAGTCATTTGGTCTCCTGGAATACCACAGCTGGGACTGAACCTCAGTTATAAAATGCTAGGAGACCCAGTTCCAACCTACAGATTGTGAATCAACGTGTGCCCCAAGATAACAAGTCAGTTGTATATATTTTCTAACTGAGACATGAATGATTTTGACACACAATGAAAACATATTATATTTTGATATGTGGAGATCCTAGTTAAAGATCCAGTGATTTCTCTGTTTCTGGCACAGGGGCTTGGACCTACCTTAAAGCTACCAATGGCTTTGGGGGGTGGGGGGCATTAAATAAACATGCTCCTCTACCACTACTCATTGACAGAGAGAGTTATGGGAGACAATCTTCCCAACATGAAGTCTGTTTTAAGATATTTCAAAATACCTATTACAGTGCTATAGATTCTGCCCAAATGTTTCTGAAAAAAAAACTTTGGGAAAAACCCCCTTAAAGAACAAATATGATAATCACATTGTATTGTTAATTGACAATTGTTAATTGTTATTATGTTCTTGTATTGTTATACTGTATGTTCATTCTGTGATTTGCAGATAAAGTTAACAGGTGTTAGCTGCCTGACCAGTGTATAATTAACTGGTCACATACCACTCACTTTACTCATATGAAGTAAAGGTTACACAAGTGAGCATGATTATCTGCGTCTAATCTGCCTAAACAAAACAGTATTCTTTAGGTCTGAAAGAAAAATGTTTGTGTTAAAAATACCCCTAAAGAGTGGTTAAGGCATGATACAACTGGTCGCTGTTGAAATGTGTGATTTGTATCTTTTCATACCAAATAAATGGTGGGCCACATGGACTAGATGACAAACTATTATCCCAATGCAAATATGTCACTGATACGTAAAACACCCAGACTAGTATATTTTATCTATGACAAGTTATGCAATTCTAATTCCACTTTTAATTTCCTTTGAAGCAGTGCAATGCTGATCTCTTCATAGGACAGTGTTAAACCAAGATAAAGTCTAACTCATGTCCAAATGCATATCTACAGGACTCCCCAACAAAGTTCTGCAGGGTTGTTTTTTTTCTTTTTCCTTAAGCAAAACTCCTATTGGGAGGAACAGGCACCAAAGTCAGAGAACGCATTCACTAAAATCAGCTAAAAGTTAGCTTTATCTTCCTAAGTGTCATGGACCAGACCTCAAGATGGTCTAAACCAGTATAGCTCTATTGACTATTGGAGCAATTCCAGCCTCCGTCAGTGGAGGACATGGCCAAAGGCATTTGGCACCAAAGTTAATGCAAAGGCTGTGATGGTACAGTGGTGAAGGTACTAAGCCAAAAAAGTGTCTTTGACCCTTGTTTCACAACTGTATTGAAGACTGCCTCCCATCAGCCCAGCAGTGAATAGCTGGTCATTGGGGGTCAAAGGCAGGCAGATGTGATGCTAGACATGCCATTCCCTTGTGCAACACTGGCTGCAGAAACTCTTTCTCTCTCCACATCTGGGAATTGTTAAACAGCCAACATACCCTTCCTCCTATTCAACACGGCCTTGGTGGGGTTTCGGCATGATTCACAGAAAAAATTGTCTTATTTGGTGCCAGTGCTCCCCAGAACCAGGGAAGACCAACTGAAAGAGTTGGCACAGGGGCTTGGACCAAACAACTCTGTGCTCATCCATCCAACTGTTTAGCTTGGCCCAAGATACAGCGTTTGACCTCCTCTGTGCTACTTACCCCAAAAAGGTCACTGTGACAGTTGCATGGGAAAAGGAGGGGAAGGCTGGTCTGAATGAGAATAGGCAGAATGAGTCAGGCCAATGGTGGGCAGAGGTTTCCTATTAAACAAAAGGACAGAGGAAGTGGTGACATTCCCCATTCTTCAGGGCCTCAACGAAGAAGGAGCAGTCCTGATTCACGGAGGGGTCTTCAGTGGTTATCACCATGGAGCTCTCATTCAGGATGAAGCAGTTTGCACACTGCAATCCCCAGCCATGGCTGCACCCACTCATTGCCACTGGCACTTGAATCAGACTTGTGGCATGAGACCACCCCATGAACCATGTGGGGGGTGGAATCCACTGAAACAATCTGACAGGAGGTGAGTAGTGTTCAAGCATGATAATAAATAAAAGAGGCACAAGACAATGCTGGCTGGAAACTTTTACTTTCATACATTTGATTAGATGTGTTACAAAGGAAGAGGGAGAAGAAGGATGGCCCAGTGGCTAGGGCACCAGCCTGGGACTTGGGCCAGCTCCTTCCTGTGTGACTTTGGGCAAGTCACATCTCCCCACGTCTCGTTTCCCGGCTGTGTACAATAACACTTCCCTACATCAGTGGGGAGCTGTGCGGATTCATACATTACAAACTGGGAAGTGCTCCGGGATTATGATGAGCGGTGGAATACAAAAGCTAGGCTTACCCTACGCGGTCCTGGGTGGCTTGAGTCCTGCCTGTGTGAAAATCCATTTCTTTTCCTACGAGCCATTCTTACGGTCTCTCAGATTGGGACCCTTGGGGAAAAATCTTCCAGGCACACTCAGAGAACCGTCCCTTCCTATGTCCAGCCAAATCAGTAAAAATAAAAAGGGACTTTTTATTTACTTATTTATTTACAGCTCTTACTGATGATCCTTCCTGGTGTTGACTTGCTGTTTATTCCAACCTTGTCTCCTGGTCTCATCTCAGCTTCACCCCCTACCTGTCCCTTCTTATTCCTTTCTTTGCTGCCATGACCCTCTCATTCCCTTTCCTTTCCTTCTCACTTACCTTATCCCCCCCTAGGGACCACTGTAATCATCTAGTACAGTGGTTTTCAACCTATTTGCCACAGGGGACCACACTTGCAGCTCTCAATGTCTTATGTGGGCCGCACCCACACAGCTTACTTCCTGCGTGTCCATTTAAGAAATGTTTCAACAGGATGCCACATGGGCAGGAGCAGTGTGCTGACTGGGCCGCATGTGGCCCATGGGCTGCGGGTTCAGAACGACTGACCCCGCAGTCTTCTCCCATGCAGTACTGGCCACAGCATTTTACCAAGTGACAGCTCTCAGAAACACAGAACTTTTGGATAAGCCAGAGCATACTAAAAAAGACACCCTGAAAGATTTCAAGAGATGAAGAATCTACCAATTACTCATGTCTGTTTCGCACCTTGATGAAAAAATGTATAAGATTAACAGTATCTGACATAGATGAGAGAGAAAGAGCTTTACTTAGAGGTCTTCACTTTTCCAGAACACTGTCAAGCTGAGTGCCAACGGAGCAAATTTAATATAACATTTATGAATATGTCATTCTCATCCACACATTTTACTTAAAAGTCAGTCACTGATTGGTTGAATTAGAAATGTGACCTTTGCAACAGCAAAGGTGTTATGGGGAAATCCACCAGAAACATTCACAGTGTTAGCAAGATTATAAGATGTTTTACCCTGTGTATCCAATGAAATTGGAAGAGAAGAGAAGAGAAGAGAAGAGAAGAGAAGATCTTCCAATTCTTGTCTGAGTTCCTATGGTAGTCTTCATCATCAAAGCATCTGAACAGCACTGGGAGGGAAGTGGGCAACGAGTAGCAAAACTGAGCTGGTAGGGTATGCAGAACAAGTAGGAAGAATCTGAGCATTGTGAAAGAGCGGTACAGGTTACTTCTGCAGCAGTGAGAGAGGAGTCACATTCCCACCACCCCACTCCTGGAGCAGCATATTGATGCATTCTTCCATGCTCAGAATCTGTTCCTTAGCAAACCCAACTAGCTATTTACAGCTCTGCTGGCTGAAGCCCACAGACCTTTCTGAGTAGCCCTTTCTCATACACGTAGTCCCAACTGGCCCCACTTTGTAAGTCCACTTCTCCCAGAACTCTGCAGAGCCTGCAATGAGGCATTGTACTCAGGACAGAAATTGCAAGATTTGCAAGAAAGTGAGTAGGATTGGAAAGGAGCTTTTCTGTTTTTGCTGAAGATCTTTTTTATCCATTCATAACTCAAGGTGTTCTTAAGAAGTCCAAGCAAACACTAAAAATACTGTCTCCTTAAACTGGTCTAAGTTAAAAAAAAAAGAAATAGGTAATTCAGGAAGGACCGGGTAAGAGCCTTAGCAAAGTTATAGTAAAGAAGTGGTTAAGGATCTAGATGATTTAATCCTGTTTTAAGAAAAGGTTTTACAGTGAGCAATTAGATGCTGGTTAAGGAATTAATCACTAATGGGTCATTAACTCTGACTGCTATTGTACAGTTAACAAGCTGAGGCAAGATTATTAGACTCAGCACCCAATTAAGGAGGGGAATATATTTACAACAAACTGAACAAATGGGCTCCTAAAATGGAACAGAATTTTAATCAAATAAAGTGTTTTCCCACGGATATGTGGCATTCCTGATGCATATCAAAAAGGTTAATTAAAACCAAACACTGAAGCTTTGTGGATTGGATCCAAAGATGTGGTACTTGTATTTAATATAATTTATTACTGATATTTTTGTTTCATTTGTTGTTATCTAATTAT
>NW_017729024.1:180367281-180374994 GCF_001723915.1 Gavialis gangeticus | reverse complement strand
GAACAATTTGAGAGGAACTGTATGGACACAGAAAACTACACAGAGTACAAAACTCAGATGAAATTGCACCCTGCAGCATGGCTAGATCTGTCACGTCTAAAGCCTTAAGTCTCTTTGCTGTTGGAGCATATTTGCCAGATTATCTGTTTAATATAATTATTTTCAGAAATAGAGTAACAGATTGTTTTCCTTAAGAGACATAATTGCACTATCTATACCAGTGGTTTCAACCCCTCATCGTTCTCAACCTCTTGTTATAGTCAAGGAACAACTCGTTATACTCAAGGCACCCCAAGAAAATACCAGATCTTAGTTTTCATTCATTTGTTGACTACAGAAAAATAGTAGAGCAGTTATTTTGACCTGCTGCTCACAAACAGGGAAGCATTGGCAGGCAATGTAGTAGTAGATGGCAACTTGGGCAGCACGAGATGATTGGATTTAGGATCCTGAGAAAAGCAAGGATGGAGACCGGCAGAGTGAGGACCCTGGACTTCAGAAAAGCAGACTTCAGCTTGCCCAGGGAACTCATGGGCAGGATCCCCTGGGAAGCCAGTCTGAGGGGGAGAGTAGTCCAGGAGAGGGTGTGCAGGAACAAACCATCCCGATGCACAGAAAGACTAGCAAGTATGGCAGAAAACCAGCTTGGCTTAGCAGTGAACACTTCAGTAAACTAAATCACAAAAAGGAAGCTTCTAAGAAGTGGAACTTTAATAAACAACTAGGATAGAATATAAGCGCATTGCTCGGGCACGCAAGGATGAAGACAGGAAAGCCAAAGCACAACTGGAGCTGCAGCTAGCAAGGGATGTGAGGGGGAACGAGAAGGGTTTCTACGAGTATGTTGGTAGCAAGAGGAGGATCAGGGAAAGCGTGGGTCCCTTACTGAATGGGGGAGGCAACCTAGTGACAGAGGATGCAGAAAAGGATGAAGTGCTCAGTGCCTGTTTTACCTCAGCCTTGACAAGCAAGACCAGCTCCCAGACTACTGCACCAGACAGCACAGGCTGAGGCGGAGGTAAGCAGCCCTCAACAGTGAAAGAACAGGTTAGGGACTACTTAGAAAAGCTGGACATGTGCAAGTCATAGTTTCATAGTTTCATAGATTTAGGGTCGGAAGGGACCTAGTAGATCTTCTAGCCCGACCCCCCGCCAGGGCGGGAGAACAACAAAACCCCAAAACAAGAAACGGGACTCAAATGAGTCCAGCCAGGTAGGCATCCAGCCTCTTCTTAAAGACCCCCAGGGTAGGGGCCAGCACCACTTCCCTTGGAAGTTGGTTCCAGCTCCTAGCCGCCCTAAGTCATTGGTGCTGGATGGGATGCACCTGAGAGTGCTAAAGGAGTTGGCTGATGTGATTGCAGAGCCACTGGCCATCATCTTTGAAAACTCATGGCAAGTGGGAGAGATCCCAGATGATTAGAAAAGGGCAACATAGTGCCCATATTTAAGAAAGGGAAAAAGGAGGATCCAGGGAACTACAGATCAGTCATCTTCACCTCAAATCCTGAAAAAATCATGGAGCAGATCCTCAAGGAATCCATTTCTAAGCACTTGAGGAGAAGAAGGTGATTAGGAACAGTCAGCATGGATTCACCGGGGCAAGTCATGCCTGACCAACCTGACTGCCTTCTATGATAAAATGACTGATTCTGTGGATGTGGGGAGACTGGTGGATGTGATATACCTTGATTTTAGCAGGGCTTTAGATACTGTCTCCCACAACATTTTTGTAGGCAAGCTAAAGAAGTAGGGACTGGATGAATGGACTGTTAAGGTGGATAGAAAACTGACTGGAGCATCAGGCACAGAGGGTAGTAATCAATGGCTTGATGTGTAGTTGGCAGCTGGTATCAAGTGGAGTGCCCCAGGGGTCAGTCCTAGGGCTGGTTTTGTTTAATGTCTTGATCAATGACCTGGAAGATGGCATAGAGTGCACCCTCAGCAAATTTGCAGATGATACCAAGCTGCGGGGAGTAGTAAATATGCTGAAAGGTAGGGCTAGGATTCAGAGTGATGTAGACATATTGGAGGATTGAGCCAAAAGGAATCTTATGAGATTCAACAGGGACAAGTGCGAAGTCCTGCACTTAGAATGGAAAATCCCATGCATTGGTACAGGTTGGGGGCTGACTGGCTGGGAAGCAGCTCTGCAGAAACTCTGGGCAGCTGTGGGGGTTACAGCGGACATTAAGCTCAATATGAGCCAGCAGTGTGCCCTTGTTGCCAAGATGGTTAACAACATACTGGGCTGCATTGGATGGAGTAGCCAGCAGGTCAAGGGAAGTGATTATTCCCCTCTATTCAGCACTGTGAGGCCACTTGTGGAGTACTGTGTTCAGTTTTGGGCACCCCACTACAGAAAAGATGTGGACAAATGGAGAGAGTGCAGTGGAAGGCCACAAAAATACTGAGTGGGCTGAGGGACGTGACTTATGAGGAAAGATTGTTGGAACTCAGCTTATTTAGTTTAGAGGCGACTGAGAGGGGATTTAATAGCAGTCTTCAACTACTTGAAGCGGGGTTTGAAAGAGGATGGAACTCGACCGGGGTGGGCAATTATTTTGGGCAGAGGGCCGCTTACTGAGTTTTGGCAAGCCATCGAGGGCTGCATGATAGGCAGCCAGGGGCAGATAAATATTAATTTTCTAAATTTTTTAGGGGCCCTGCAGGCCTGATAGAATGGCCTGGAGAGCCGCATTTTGCCCACCCCTGAGCTAGACTGTTCTTAGCAGTGGCAAATAACACAATAAGAAGCAATGGTCTCAAGTGGCAGCACGGGAAGTTGATGTTAGATATTAGGAAGAATTTTCTCACTGGGAGGGTAGTAAAACACTGGGACAGGTTACCCAGAGAGGTGGTGGAAGCTTCATCCTTCAAGGTTTTCAAGATCCGGCTAGACAAATCCTTGGCTCGGACGATCTAGTTGGGGATGGTCCTGCTTTGAGCAGGGGGCTGGACTAGATGTGACCTCCTGAGGTTCTCCCAACCCTCATTTTTTTTTTTTTATGATTCTATGATACTATTTTGTTGCAAAGAATTCAAGAAGACTACAACAGATTGGAACATTTGATACTAGGGATGCCAATCTAAAATTTCTGGGTTTATCTTACGAATCATGTTTCTGTACTTAATAGTAATAATATTATGTGGCACACCACAGCTCCTTTGAAAGGGTCTCAGGGTACCCCAGGGCACTGCAGCACTCTGGCTGAGAATCACGGATCTATATACATTATACTTACATATGTATGCACAGGCATGAAGATAATATACAATCATACTGATACACATAATGATTAATACAACAAGTCCCTGGTAGAAAGGTCCATGATAAAAAAAACAAAAAGAAGCTGTGTTTTTTCCATTAATTTCTGGACCTCATTTGTAACTAACTGGGCTGAAGGCTGAAGCCTGGAAAGATCCCCAGTGACTTCAGTAGGTTTTGGATCTGGCCTTAAAAAGTGCTGATAGTAGTTCTCAGTCATCATTTGTCTAGTTTATTGTTAGCACCCTAAATACCATTTTCTAAATAATATACAAAAAGTACACACAATATACAATGCTTGTACATAGCAGTGTCCAGGGGTCTAACACTAATAAGAAGCCCCAACAAAAGCAACAAAAAGCCAAGAGAGATAATGTCAGAGCCATTATCTGTAATCCTAGTCCAAAACCCACTGAAGTCACAGGACATACCTTCATGTCCAGGGCTCTAGCAACAGCACAAAGATGACAACACAGATGATTAAGAACTGCTATCTGCACACCTCAAGCTCCTGGTCCAAAACTTATTAAAGCTAATAGGCATCTTTCCAATGACTTCACAAGCTTTGGATCAGATTAGAGGTAGTAAAAAATATATAATTAATTTTCAAAAATTGTATCAAAATAATGTAGCTGTTCAGCACTGGAATTCCAGCCACATACTTACAAATTATTAGCAAAAAAATATTCCTAACAGTAGCTGGACAACAATTAAATATAAAGCCTGAGGCAAACAATTATTCAGGTATGTAAATATTCTCAGGATGAGGCTTTTAGCTGGAATCCTGCCAGATAACAATTACAAGAATCATTCCTGCTATAGCAGGAAGGAGAGGTCATAGTCTTTTATTAAAACTTTTGTCATGTTTTGTCCTTTATTGTTAGAATTTAACATATGCTAGATGAGGGCTTTACAAACAAGACAAGGTTTCTTTTCCCCTAATGGACAGGATACCACATACACTACTGCAATCCATGCATTTGTCATCCATGTATGTTCCCTTAGTGCTGAAAATGAAATCTGCTCACGTCAAAATAATTAGAGCTTGCAGAAACAGGTTCTTAAAATGTACAACTGTAAAATGTACAACTGCAAAAAAATGAGCCCCTTTCCCCAGCATCCTTCAATTCTGTGGGGTTTATTAGGAATGGACAAAATAGTTTGCTTAGGAAAGCCAACAAAGCTCTATTATTACTGAAGTACAAGGGGGTGTATTCTGCCCAAGGTTACACTGCTGTGGAGTTGCTCTAGTTTTACACGAGCATAACTGCAAGCACAATTGATCTCCCAGGACTGGAACACGTGGGGGTCTGATCCAAAGCCCTTTGAAGTCAGAGAAAAGTTTGGACTCTGCAGTAACTACATGTTGAAATCAGGAGAAGGATGTATGATCCGTTGCAAACCCATAGTCACCAGAGTGATCAGAGCCTATCTGGAGAAGCAAACCTTTTTTGAAGGTTTGATGCTGCTCCTTCAGCCTGTTTCCATGCCCCCGAAGCAGGATGTATCCCAGGTTTGGTCACAAGGACAAGGAGGAGGCCGGTGGAAGGAATGAAAGGAGAGGGGGCTGTTTTCAAAATACAGTGATTCCCATTATTAACTGCAAAAGCAGCTCTCGAGTCTGCAAATGGGAAACGTTGTTGAGAAGGCCTGTTGGTTGGGGATGTTTAGAAACTGCTGTCTAAGGTTAAAAAGCTCCCTGAAGTGAAGCTGAACAAAGCTGACATGCTTGTTTCTGACAGGACCCTTAAAGATAGGCACAGATTGTGAAAATATAATTAGAAGCCAGTCTTTGTCTGGCCACAATGAGTGGGAAATGTTGAAAGAAGAGGTCTCCCAGTCTTTATTGAACTGTCCCCAGGACACAATGAGGGGGCTTGTGAGGCCTTCTCCTTCCCCTAATGAGAAACGTTAATTGCCACAATTTCCAGAGTGTGTAAAGCACCCTGTGCCCAGAAAAAAGAAGGGGTGTTTTATTTAAAAGGTTCTCAGCCCCATTAAACGTGGTAACAGAGATAATGGAAAATAAAAACGCTGTGTTTTTAATTTCTGCAGTTCGGACAATGGCAGGGGGCTCGGTGCAGATGTGTAATTTTAATTGCAGCCAATTCCCTCGCCGGAAGCCTCCAGTTCTACCCAGCCAGCAGCCTGGAGCTCCCAGTGCCGTCATGCTGCTCCCTGAAAAATGTCAGCACTCCCAAAAGTGCCTGTCTGTGACTGGAGAAAGCTCAGGAAACGTATGGGGCGGGGAAGACAGAGAGAGAGAGAGAGAGAGAGAGAGAGAGAGAGAGAGAGATGTTAGACTTGGTTTTTGATTTATGAAACCAAATGAAACAGCGTCTCAACATTAAACATTAGGTATTTGTTCCCAGCGAGCCAGAAAGGGTGCTGGTCCTGTTCGTTACATTAGCATTTCTTTTTAACTTGGATTTCTGATGCACTTGCTTTTTTCCCTGGCACATAGGTAGATTGATTTCATCCCATGGTGTATAGTTTGACATCTAGTTAACACTTTCCTGCCATGTGCCAGTAGAGGGAAATAATGATTATTCCCCTGTTCCCAGAGGGGATAAAAGGATTTACAGATTGCTGTCTGCTGATACTGAAAAAAAGAAATAGGTTAGAGATTAGTTATCTCCTTTTACTTCACTGCAGAAACTTCAGGCTAGTAAACTGAGGGCAAGGCACTGATCTCAATCAAATAGGGGTTTTTACCCAAAAGAAGGGAGCACTTGGAAAACTGGTTCAAAACAGTCACTGAGCTGTTAGGGTCACAGCCTTTTTTAATCTACTGCAGTAACAAGTAGTTCCAGGAATGCTATGTGTTTTCCTTGATAGTAAAGCCTGCAACCTCAGCCCGCCCTCCCAAATCTCCTCTCATTTCAGCTCTAGCTCCTAGGTAGATCAAGGTAAACCATAACTCCCAACCAAGGATCCTCAGGAATCTGTTAGCGGCAGACTGGTGCCCATAGAAAAATCACCGTGTGCATGTGTTCAAAGGTATTTGTCCCAGGCTAAAAACTGAACCAGGCGCTGGAGGAGAAGCTAACATTAGGTATTCACTCAACGAGATAACTACATATTAGCAATACTCACTGCATTTTACATCTTCAAAGTGTGTTATCAACTGCTTAATGCTCAATACACCTCTGAGAGGTAGGGGAGCAAGGATTATCCCCGTTTTACTACAGGGAAATGCAGTCTCTGAGGAATTAACCTGTCAGGTCACAAAAGGAGTTTCTGAGCGAAACAGCAATAGCATCTAGGTGAGTTGCCTGGTTTCCTTTCCCATGCACGGCCTACAAGACTGCTTGCTACATTCCAGGGAGACCCAAGCAGGAAGGCTTCCCTCTTCCAGACAAGGTATCGGTGGTGACATTAGGTGTTGGACCACTTTGAAAGAGTTACAGGAGGGAATTGCACTGAGAAGGTAGCCCAGCTCAGGTCAGCCAGAGTCTTTCCAGTGACTCAAAGGGCTTTGGGGTCAGGCCCCAAGGAAACAATTCTACGAAGGGAGAAACAGAGAAGGTGGAAGAAAGAAAAAACATACCGGGCTTCTGAAAATGGTGGCAAAGGCCAATGCTACTTGGATTTCACACAATTGCATCATGTTTCCCCCACTTGAAAACTAAACTGGAGGAATCAAACAGGGCCGGGGAGTTTGCGTTTCAGTAGCAAACAACTTGGAAGACCTCACTGGGGAGAGGCAAATAGCAAAGGGTGTAAGACAGCAAAGGGACGGGGTTCTTGAAGCGAGGCCCCTGTCAGCCAGCCGAGACACCCTCCGTCCGGTGTCAGACAGAGACTGTCCAGGGCTCGGTCTCCTCATGTCAGTAGGATCCTGTCCATTTTCAAGTTCTTAACCACCTTTTGTAAGCCCCCCACCCCCTGAGCCGGCAGGAGTTACGGGGGAATCTTCCTTGCCCCGGGGGTCTCTGCAGAGTCCTTTGCTGAAGGCAGAGCTGCTCCTAAAGCTGATCTTCCCCCGCGGCACCCTCGGGGCAGGGGTGGCTCTCCTGCAAACCTGCCTAGCCCTGGAGCCTGGGCCGGCCAGGAGGGGCCGGGAGAAGGGGCTGGGCCCCGCGGGGCTGCCTGGCTCCGTTTACACGGGAAGCGAAGTCTCCCTCGGCTCAGCCCGGCCCCTCGGCCCCTCCCCACGCAGAGCCCCGGCCCCGGCCCCGGCCCCGGCCCCGGGACACAGGCAGGGTCCTTCACATCCGCGTCCTGGAGGGCGGCGGCCCGGGCTGCGCCCGCCCGCTCACAGGGCCTGCCAGGGCTTGCCGATGGCCTGGATGTGCTCCTTGGCCTTGAGCCGCAGCGCCGCGATGCTGCTGTTGCGCGGGTCGGGCTCGTCCAGCGGGAACTTGTCCACGAAGCCGGGCCCGCACTGGTAGGGCGGCGGCGGCCCCAGGGCGCCCAGCGGCTGCAGGCCGTGGCCCGCGGCG
>NW_017729024.1:180366092-180367174 GCF_001723915.1 Gavialis gangeticus | reverse complement strand
CCACGGCTCCAGGGGCAGGTTGGTGCCGAGGCCGGCGGCGGCGGGCGGGGAGCGGCTGAAGGACAGGATGGGCGAGTCCTGCAGCTTCATGGACGTCACCTCCAGCTTCTCCTGCCGCCTCCACTTGGCGCGGCGGTTCTGGAACCAGACCTGCAAGGGCCGCGCCGGGTTAGTGCACGCGGGCCAGCCCGGCCGGGGGGGAGACGCTGCGGGGGGGGGTTGCGAAGGGCTAAAAGGCAGGCCCGGGCCCTGGGGGCTCCCGTTCACCGCCTCTCAGCGGACAGGAACTGCGAGGCGGCCGCTGCTTTCACGCAGCCCCTCGAGGAAGCGGCTCCTTGGCCCCAGCTGCAGGCACGGCAGGGACCGGTCCTTGCACCCGAGCTGGAGGTGCAAGGAGACAGGGGACCCCGCGCCTCCGTCTCTGCCGGGGCACACAGCCCCGTTTGTCCCCTCGAGGGTCTGGCCCGGCCACGGCAGCGAGCATGTCCCGACCCTGCTCCCTCGAGAGCCGAGGCCCGGCGGGGCTGCACGGAGCAGTGCCCGCCCCGCGGTGCCCGCGAGGGGGGGCGGCTACGCTGGTCCCTCGCTCTTCCCGGCACCCTCGGGCTTCGCAGCCCGTGCGGCGGGCGCTCCGCCGGCCAGATCCGGCGCAGAAAGCAGTCGGGAAAGGCGTCTTAGCCCGCCCCGGCCAGGCACGGGTCAGGCGGGGGCACAGCGATGGCAGCCCGCCTGCCCCGCGGGGAGCCCGGGCCCGATCCCGGCCCGGCCCAGCCGGGGGCTCAGCTCCATCCTTGCAGCCCAGCCGGGCCCGGCGCCGCCGCTCCCCGGACGGGATGAGAGGCGCAGCGCTTTCCCTGGCGCGGCTTGGAAGCGCTCCCAGATTTTTCCCCGATGACTAGCAAACATGTAGAGCTTTTCAAACATTTGAAGGATCCGGGGATTAAAGATGAGTCGGCTCAAAAGCAAACAAGGAGGAGCCGGGGGGCGGCGGGACTCACCTGCACCCGCACCTCGGGCAGGTTGACCTTCATGGCCAGCTCCTCGCGGCTGTACACGTCGGGGTAGTGCGACTTCTCGAAGGC
>NW_017729024.1:180355728-180355958 GCF_001723915.1 Gavialis gangeticus | reverse complement strand
GCAGCTGGTAGGTGGTGAAGGTGGTGCGGTTGCGCCGGTGCTTCTTCTTGGGCTGCTGCTCGTCGTCCGACAGCTTGGAGTCGCTGCCGCTGCACGGGGGCAGCTCGGGGCTGGCGCACTCCTCGGCGCGCTTGGGGCAGAAGGGCTCTGCGGGAGCACACGGCACACGTCGGGCGCCGCCCCTGCCCCCGCCGCGCCCGGCTTCCCCCCTCGCCTCCTGCCCCGCGGCG
>NW_017729024.1:180329461-180350728 GCF_001723915.1 Gavialis gangeticus | reverse complement strand
CGGGAGACGCTGCCTTCTCCTCCAGCTGCGGGGCCGCCGGCCCAGGAGCTGCCCGCGCACAGGCAGGGGCTGCTCGAGGACCTGCAGGTGCCGACAGACCTCCCAGGCCGGGGCTGGGGCTAGACCCGATGCCAGAAGGTGACAGCTTCTGTAAGAAACAGCGCAAGCCAGGAGGAAGCACCCTGGAAAGGGGACGGGCCACCTCTGAAGACACCTCGGTTGCCACCACGGTGAATGTAACTGCTTTGTTCCTCTTCAGCAGCCTTTCACCTTTCCCTAGAGCAGCTGAAAGACTTCCTGTGAAGACAGCTTGAGAGGGGACAGTCCCATTGCTTTCATCCTCACTGGCTTTTTTAAGAGGCAGGGGAGAGCTGGATGCTGGACCTCTGGCAGGATCTGCCCCTCTCTACACGCCCTGGCTGGAACCTGCCTCCCACCAGGCGGAGGAGTGGGGACGAGAGGCATCCAACTCCCAGCAGAGGAAAGATTTTACCTGCCTAGCAGATGATCGGTGTGAACTAAGAAGCCCACGCAGGTCAGGGCCACCCCTGGCCAAATGACTGACTCACAGGACTTTGCTTCCTGGGACTGAAGCGAAAACAACAGTTACCAGTCGTGGATGTCAGCTATGTGGCCAAGGTGTGACCTTTCCTGAGAAGAGGCAGGATAGTGCCTGAAGCAAAGGTTTGGGGTCAGATACACCTTTAAGTTTGTTGTACGGATATGTACCGTTACCTTATGGATAAGCAAAATGAACACTTTGTCCCTACACTGGCACAGAAAGGGCTGCAACAAGGCAGGGGCTGTTTTAGAGCTGTCATTCATTTTTAACTTTTTCCTTCCTTTTCCTACTGTTACATTTTCTCCTTTCCCATTTCTTCTCCTCATATAGTCTGTAGAAGTTCATTTCCTACCCCAGTTTGAGAAATGTCTTAACAGAATTTGATCCTGTTTACAGTCTCCGAATCAAGAACAAAAGGCGTATACTTTGTTAATTTTCCTTAGTATTTATCTTTTCCCGCATGTGCAAATTTTCTGATAACTTCCCCAATATTAAAGTGATCAGTAAAGTTTCCCAAAGATTGGTTGTGTTTTCCTAAGCTCTTGCCCGCACGCTGCTAAGGGGCTTATGGTCTCGTTTACCAAAGTTAATTCCTTTTAGAACTGCCCAGCTCACCCTAATAGCTCCAGCTTGATGTTATCCTCTATTTACTGTTTACTGGGGGAAAGCAGAAAAGACCTAGTAGACACTGGTAAGGGGGGGGGGAAGAGGCCGAGAAGGAATGAGAAGAGGTTAGGCTGGCTTTTGTGCACAGTATAAAAAGCAAGTCAATACCATTGTGAGGGCATTGGAGAGTACTCAAAGCAATCAGCCGGGGGCCATTGTCATGGTTTAATCTACATGTGTGTTTCCCAAGAACTCTATTAGTGAAGGTGAATGGACTGTGCAATGTTCCTAATTTCTTCTGATTTGGAGCTGAATTTTTATGGCACAAAATATGCCTGTCCCTCGAAGAACACGGCATGTATGTAAGAATCCTGTTTTGCACAATGTAGCAGAAAAGCAACAAGCTGAAAGCTACAAGATGAAACTGTAGTCTCTGCTTCTGAATTGGGAACAAGGGGCATTTGGTTAGACCAAGGATTCTCAACCAGGGTGATGCAGCACCCTCAAGTGCCTTGAGATCTTTCCGGGGTGCCAGGGAGTGTCAAGCAATGTTAGCACTGCTAGGTATGCAAACAGGATTCACAAGATAAACCCAGAGATTTCAGATAAGAATCCGTAGTTCTACAAACATTTTTGCCTGCTGCGGGTTTTTCTGCGTTCTTTGCTCTATTATTTTTCTATAGTTAAAAATCGAGTGAAAACTAAGAGCTAACATTTTCTGAAGGGAGCCTTGAGTCTATCAAGAACTGACATTTTCTGAAAGAAGCCTTAAGTCTAAAAATATTTTGAGAACCACCGAGTTAGACTTTTGCCTACATGCTGCTTTCCGGGTTCCTGCCTGATCAGAAGAGAAGATACAGTACTGTGGGAGATACCTTCTCTGTTGTTCACAGGGCTGGATTAGTGGTCTAAGCTTGGAAAAGCAACATGTCCAGGCTCCCAAGCCACAGAGAGCAAAAGCAAAACACAGGAGAATCTAGACCTAGCTAATATCTAAGGTTCTCCTCTCCAACATTTTTGCAATCCCATAATCTTATCTATTTTAAATATTTATTTGACTCCCATTACATTAGTACTGGAACCCCTCACAATCTTTAATCTATGTATCCCCACACCAATCTGACAGCCAAAAACAATAATAATGCCATTTTGCAACTGGGGGAGTGAGACACACAAAGAATAAGTGACCCAACCAAGGTAAAAAAAAAAGAGTCTATGGCAGAGTAGGAACTTGAACCTGGTTTTCCCAAGTTCTAGGCCAATATCCTAAATACTCTTTTCTCACTTACTCTGCTTGGGAAAGGTATCTAAACACATTAGGTATAACATGAGGTGTCTGAGTCCCTTCTTCCTTAGAGACAGAGTTCAGAAAGGGAAGACAGTGGTTGCTGCACCGAGAGTTGCACGTACTTTATCCCTCAGACAGAGACCGACACTCGCAGCGTTCAGTTCATCAAAAGAAAGAAAGGTGGCTGGCTGAACCTCTACCATTGATACATATGCACGAGTCCTGATCACCTTTTCCTGTAGACCAATACGGCTATCACCTGGATACCTAGCGACGTTCTATTCTATAAAACAACCACATGCTCGGAGAGCATTCCTGTTAATATCCTATTATTCTGATTAGCAAAATAAATTACTGTTATGACCCTTATTGCTGTAATTACTTTTTGAAAATAACAAAACTTAGTGACCCCTTTGTCCCTGTGAGTTTTCTACTTGTTTGCCTTTCCAAGTACTGGTCCTCCTTCCCCTCTCTCCTCCCTCTCAAATCACTCTCCCTAGTTGAAGATTGCTTTGTGCACATCCTTTCACAGCATCTGATGAAGTGATCCTGGACTCTCAAAAGCTTATGCATCTCTGATTTAGCTAGTCTATAAGGTATAACCTTGCCCTGTCTTCTGCTTAACAAGAGTGAGTAAAAAAAGTCAGAGAATCAGTAAAGATTGGTGTTCTCGTATATCAGCTCCTCAAGTACACATAATTCAGACCAGAAGTGAATACATTTGTCCCTGACAGTCGTACTCAGATACATAAAAACCTCCTCAACTATACCTTACATGACAGGACAAAATCAGAGCCATAAAACACTGAATAACAGAGTCTTCTTCCTCTTTCCCATGTCTTGTATTTTTCTTGACCAAATGAATGTTGTCTTCTCCAATATATTTAAACCAGAAAGACACAGAAATAATTGTATAAATGGTATGATACTTACCAATAGGCATATGCAGTAGTGGATTGGAAATGCCTTCCTAAAGGGTAAGCCCTGGTTTAGGTGGACACCAAAGTCTAAACTGAGAGACAAAGAAACAAAACAGCATTAGCACATGAACTATTGTAACTTCCATACTCTGTATTTTCTCCTGCAACAGACTGTCTATATGAACTTAATTTTCTATCCTCCTTGAGTTTATATTATTTCTACTCCTTAAGAACCAGTTTGAGAGCCAACTTAACATATCTTAGTTTGCATTGCTTTATTGCTAAGTCCTTGCAGTTCTAGGTAACCTTTATTCTTGAAATACTGTTAATTTCACATCCACTTGCAAGGTTGCCCCTGTTTCTTCAGCTCAAGGTAGCTGAAACAGGCATGCCAAATTAACAACAAAGCTGAAAAGTTTCAGTACCTGCTGTGGCATAAACCCTGAGCACAATATGAATATAGCATGTCATTTCTGTTTGTTTGCTCAGCTCCTGGCACAGTTCAGCCCAAGCAGGCTAAAGCTTGCTGAGGGTACCACAGTATACATGTTAAGGAATAAAGAATGATGCACCATTTCTCCCTTAGATGAATTAGTCACGTATGTGACATCATGAAGCACAGAACTGAGCCCAAAGCACTCCCTGGTTTCTCCTGAGAGGGTGGGTTTTCTAGTTTCACGCAGCAAAGCTATATTAATGCAATCCGTCTTTACTTGTTTTCCAATTAGCCTAATTGAATTCAGATTGCTTAAAAGTGGGCACCAGAGACGTTTATCTTGATGGGATGAGGGCCCTGAGCTCTCGCGATCCTATTAGCTGTAAGAATGCAAATCCCAGGTAGAGTCCCTTCAGGAGCAGCAGCTCCCATGTGACAGACCCTGGTTAATCTGCTGCTTCTCCCCGTGAACCTCCCCAACACACAGCTGCATACAGCCACACACTGTCCTGTCATGGGAACCTGTTTTGGGAAGGAGCCTGGTTAGTGAACACACCTTGAGACTGATCCTAATTTATTCACTACTAAAATTAACGTAACAGGTGCACAAATCAGAGATCTGCACTGGAGTGGCCCTGGAGTGGGTTTCTTTTCATGATCTCCAGCAAGTCACTAAGGGGAGTCCTTTCGAAAGTGGCTACTGCTTGTGAGGTGTTTTGGGCACTCCTGTGGGCCCAACTAAACGTGATTTTTATAACCACTGGGCACCAAAATTTCCATGTGAAGACTGTGGGGCCTAGAGTACAAGCACCTTCAAAAACTGATCTCAGCAGATCTCACCCTAGATACCAGCAGAGGTATTCAAAATGAGTGGTTACTCATGAAAAAGTTCAATTTAACATCTCAGTTTCTCCATGCCTGCAATGTGGGAATGGTATCTGCTTTAAAAAGTATTAATAATACATTCCTACTTGGGAAGAGGGTTCAGCTCTTTGAAGGGAAGTCTCTATGAAATGTGAAGCAACAGGAACACCGCTGAGAAAGAGAAGTAATAATAATTATCGATACAATAATAATTTGAACAAAAGGGCCCAAGCCCTTAAATGAATGTGAAAACTTCAGCCTATATTTCTAAAATGCCCACTGCTACCTGGAAAGAGACAGATGATTGACATTACAGTATCAAAATACAATACAATTAAAATATAATAGTCTACAAATAGCAAACATGCCACAGGCCATAAAAAGGTAATACATTAGGGTGTAAATTATTGGAGGTATGGACTCTCTCTTTGTATCTTGCATGGCACTAAGCAAACTGCCACATTTAACAGATGCCAATAAGAATAAAAAAATTTCCTTTTTAGACTAAAAGTTTGTTGGACAATATGTACAGAGTTTCCCAATGCCTGAAGAAGGGTGTTTGTGCCCAAAAGCTTGCAAAGAACTTTTTTCCAACTACTTAGTTGGTTTAATAAATGATATCACATCTACCCAAAGAACCTTTCCTGCCTTACAATATGTACAGCACACTGACTAGGAAGTCCAGCCTGGCCAGTAGCATAACTAGGGCAGGTGCCCCAGGTGCTGACCTGGGGTGAGGAGGGACAAGAAAAAAAATGCTGCTGCTGCATCCATATGATCATACCAGTGGCATGGCGGCAGCTCAAAGTCAGCACTGAGCAGAAGGAACTTCAGCTTTAAAAATACTCTGAAAAAGGCCGTGTTTCCGTGCGAGTAAAGGAGTCCCACACACAAGTGGCCACCTCTGTAAAACTTGGCCTTTTGCAGATCCAAGGTTTGATGGCAGGAGCTTAAAGGTCTTGGTCTATGTTAACACTTCTCTCATATTTTTACTCTAGCACTTACACAGCTCTGTCATGGCAGCATTAATGTAGACCCACCACACGTGTTTAAATGATGAGGCCTCAAGACTAGCTCTATGGGTGTTTACCAGGCTTTTGGCCATTTGTGCCACCAGTAGAACAAAAGCCTAGGTGGTTTACACATCTGATTTATGCCAGCCGAGCTGTATCTGAGCTCTTTTTGCCTGTGTTAAATGGATTTTCCTTCTGGCTGTGCCAGTGGCATGCTGAGAGACCTTGGATGAATTACTTTGCCTCCTGGTGACAGTCTTCCAATCTGAAAACTGGGGATAAGGATACTAACCTGTCTTAAAAAACACCTTTGAGATCGGTGGCTGAAAAGGCTATTTGAGAGAATTGTTAAGGGAATTGTTTCAGTTTTAGTAGTAATATCACCTGAACTACTAGGTACCCTTTCTTGAAACTCCAGTGTTACAAAGGCTTCTATGTATATCTAATCTGATTCATGGTAAGGAGTCTCATTGAGTTTAATGGGACTAGCATCCAAAGTTAAGCATTTGCAAGATTCAAGTTCAAATAATTTCTGTCGTTATTTAACTAGTGCATTAATCCTGCCAGTTACAGAGAAATTCCTCCTTCCTGTTTGAGATCTGCACAAGCCTTAGAGAAAAGCAGGAAGATAATTTCTGCTAAGAAGAGTGCTTTAACGAGCCAGACCAGGGGTAATCTTTTTTTAGTGACAGCTAGTTGGTCAGATGACAGGAAGGATTTACTGTTTGATCCCCTTGCCTTTCGTTCTCTCCTGGGTGCTGCTTGTTTTCAAGGTGTTTGCAAACATAAGACAGACTAAGGAGCTCAGGTTTGTTTCACTTGTAAAGTGTGGTGTGTGCTCATATTCAAGCTCCACAGCCTTTGCAGGTGTTTTTAATGTAGAGTACCCTGCATCATCCAGGAAAGTCCTGTCTGGACAATGTTGAGATTTGCAGCCTGGTTTTCAGGGGTATTGAACACCTACCAATCACAATGACTTCACTGAAAATCAAACTGCTTACTTACATGCATAATATGCAGATAGGTGTCTGATATAATGCAAACTTCCACATTCTTGCCTGTGTGGTTTTCTCTTAAGTCTTTGCCTTGTCTCTAAACGTGGACGATAAAATAATCTGATCCCTTTCAAAAGGCGTTTCAGTTCACTCTGCTTTTGTTAATATCAGCCCAGCTTTGTGACAGCCCCCACTTGCTTTGAAGTTATCTTATATAATTAGCTACACTACTCTCATCTTAGCAAGTGCAAGGACTGCATGGATCACACATTTATAACCAAAACAAATATAGATGCATTTAATAATGGGGCACAACATAATGGGAAGGGTCTTTTTCAATAGTGACTTCTATAATTAGTCCATTCCATAGCTATTCCCTTCAATCAACGCTTAATTTTTATGGAATCTCATTAATCACTTGTTTGGTGATTTTGATTGTACTTTCTCCTTTGACCCTTTAAACCGTGAAAATGCTGATCCTATATGTGCTGACGAATTTAATTAGCTCCCTAAAACCACCAGATGCTTTCAATAAGATTTTCAAGATGTTCCTGTCACATTTTAATTCAAAGGTCAAAAGCTTTAGACCTGTTTGCTGGGGCAGTTTTAGATAAGATAATTTGATCAGTAAGGCAATATAACAGTTTGGAGACATCTAGCAGACTTACAGAGGGGAAAAATGCAAAGGAAGGCCAGGACCAACCACCAGAATTTAAAGGCGGGTTAAAACTGGGCTTGTGACTGACTTAGCTTCTTAATGATGCACTGAGGCAGTCTGAAGGGTTTTAGTTAGAAATAATCCACTCTGGGTTTTAAAATATAAGTAATTAAATTATAGAAAACTCTGTGGTGGCTGATCAAATGATGACACCACAAAAGCCAGGAACCCAAGCAACTGAGAGGGAATGGCACTTGGAGGCAGACTGGTAACCATTTTAACAACTTTAATTTTTATGCCTGAAAAGCATGCAGTGCAGAAAGGATGTCTTTGTGAAAGCTTACCAACCCCCACCCCCACCACCATCATGTGCCAATAGATATCTCAGAGCGGGCTGAGAGACCCCAAGAAACTGGGGAAAAACAACCATGGAAGGCAAAACTAGACATTCTGGGTATTCCTAAGGTGTAAAAAGAAGCAAGAATGAACCTCTTCCTTTTCTGCGGGGGTGGGTGAAGAGGCAGGTGTGGGCAAAATACAGCCCATGGGCCAGATCCAGCCTGCAGAATGATTTTGCCTGGCCCACAGTGAGTCTCTCAGCCCCACCAGGCAGAGCTGTGGCACTATCTCCATCCCATGCCAGCCGACGGCTCACCCCAGGATGCCCACATGGCAGTGGCAGCCCCCAGCCCCATGCTGTCACCGTCTGACCTGGCCCTAGCCCCATGCTGTCACTGCCCCACAACCCCGCCATATGATCCTGACCTCATCCGCCCATCCCATTCCTGAACACCACCGGCTAGGGTCCCATCCCACATAGGGAGTTTTGGTGAGTTTTTGCGCTGGGGAGAGGTGCTGGCCCAGCCCACAACAGCTCACCAAAACAACCCATGTGGCCCTCATGCCCAGATAATTGCCCACCCCTAGCTTAGAGGAATCCCTTATAACCAATCCAATTTTCAGTACTTCTCCGCAGCAAACCTTCCACACACCATTATTGCTGAAAGAGAAACCAAGATGGATTTACCACTCTAGACAACAGAGTTACACAGAGTTATCCAATAATAGATAAGTGCTAGGTCACCTAAAGAAACTTAACAGCACTTTCCAAAGGTTTCAGGATCACAGACACTGGGCGCATCTACACATGCACGTTAATGCGCATTAGCCTACTTTAATGGGCATTAAAACATCGGGGGGGGGAGTGCTATCACTAATGCCCATTAAATAGGTTAATGTGCCTTTTTCTAGTACCTCACAATGGAGGTACTAAATTTAATGCACATTAATGGACATGTAGACATGCCCACTGAGAGCACTCTTTTTCCCCAAAAGGGGGATTTTTTTCAATTAAAACATGTAAGGATTAGTTTCAGTAGTCAGGAGTCTGTGTCTACAAGTGTCCAACAAAATAAGCAAACACAAATATAGGCTGCCAGCTTTTTGTGGAAGTGAAAGAAAACTTTCTGGCCTAAGAGCTAAACTGTAGTAGTTTTAAGAAAAAAATGCTTATGTCCCTTTTAAGTGCTTGGATCTTTTTCAATTAGTTATGTACATCATAGAATCATAGACCATTAGGATTGGAAAGGACGTCAGGCAGTCATCTGGCCAAAACCTGCTCAAAGCAGGACCATCCCGAACTCAATCATTGCAGCCGAGGCTTTGTCTGTCTGGGTCTTGAAAGCCTTCAAGGATGGAGATTCCAGCACCCCTTTGAGTAACCTGTTCCAGTGCTTCAGCACCCTCCTAGTGAGAAAGTTTTTCCTAATATCTAACCTCAATTTCCCTTGCTGCACCTTGAGACTGTTGCTCTTTGCTCTGTCATCTGCCACCACTGAGAACAGTCCAGCTCCATCCTCTTTGGAACCCCACTTCAGGGAGTTGAAGGCTACTATTAAATCCCCCCTCAGTCTTCACTTCTCCAGATTAAATAAGATCAGTTCCCTCAGCCTCTCCTCATATGTCACGTTCCCCAGCTCCCTAACCATTTTTGTTGTCCTCTGCTGGACTCTCTCTAATTTGTTCACACCCTTTCTGTAGTGGGGGACCCAAAACTGGACACAGTAATCCACGTGTGGCCTCCCCAGTGCCAAATAGAGGGGAATAATCACTTCCCTTGATCTGCTGACAACAGACCTACTAATGCAGCCCAGTACGCCGTTAGCCTTCATCACAACGGGGCACACTGCTGGCTCATATTCAGCTTATTGTCCACTGTAACCCCCCAGGTCATTGTCTATAGAGCTGCTGCTTAGCCAGTCAGCCCCCAGCCTGTACTGGTGCATGGGATTGTTCTGTCTTAAGTGCAGGACTTTGATTTGTCCTTGTTGAACATTATGAGATTTATTTTGGTCCAGTCCTCCAATTTGTCTAGGCCCCTCCAATTCCTAGACCTACCTTCCAGTGTATCTACTATTCCCTGCAGCTTAGTGTCAACTGCATAGTTGCTGAGTTTGCACTCCATCCCATCTTCCAAATCATGGATGAAAATACTGAACGAAAGCGGTCCCAGGACTGACCCCTGGGGCACTGCACTTGATACAGGCTGCCAGCTAAACAATGAGCCATTGGGTAGTGTCCTTTGAGCCCAACAATCCAGCCAGTTTTCTATCCACCTGACAGTCCATTCATCCAGCTCGTACTTCCTCAGCTTGGTGGCAAGAATGTTGTGGGAGACCATATCAAAAGCTTTGCTAGAGCCAAGGTATATCACATCCATTGCTTACCCCACATCCACAGAGCTAGCCATCTCATCATAGAAGGTAATCAGGTTGGTCAGGCATGAACTGCCCTTGATGAATCCTTGCTGACTGTTCCTAATCACCTTCTTCTCCAGGATTAAAATGGATTCCTTGAGGATCTGTTCCATGATTTTTGGAGGGACTAAGGTGAGGCTGACTGTTAAGTAGTTCCCTGGATCCTCCTTCTTCCCTTTCTTAATGATGGGCACTATATTTGCCCTTTTCCAATGTCCAGGACCTTTCCCAATTACCATGAGTTGACAAGATGATGGCTAGCAGCTCTGCAATCACATTGGCCATAGGGTTAGAAGGCACCTGAAAGGTCACCCAGTCTAACTCAGTAATTCCTGTCTTCAGTAATTCCTGTCTCACTCATAAGTACAGTATATATTGAAAAAGTTAATGTCATAGCAGATTATTGTGACAAAAATACCATTTAAACATATGCAGTTTACCAAAAAGGTACACATATACATGCACATACAGGATCATATTAATCTTGGCATTTAATTGATTTATGGTGTTTTCTGGAAGTGGATTGAGATTAACAGCACACTAATTAGAATTGCCCATTTCTGCTCTGATGGACTGGAATTGGTTTAACTGTGATCAGGTTCAAGGTCAACAGCTCCAGGACTGCACAGTCATGACAGTACAGTTGGCACGTACCAGAAGGAAGGTTTATAATACAGGCAGGGACTCTCCTTTTATGATGTGTGTGCAGTGTAACAGGGCTATGGTCCCATCTTAAGGCACCAATGTACTTGTTCTTGAAATAGAAATAAATAGGATAGAATAATAATGTGCTCAGTGCCAGAGGGCTGCAATATCCTCTACACTAGGCACCGATAAGATGCAGGCTAAATGCTTAAAGGCTCTTAGGGGCCTCAGTAGCAAGGCAAATAGAATTTGGCTGTAAATGCTCTCTTTAAAGAGACACAGGCCCAGATTCTTGAAGGTACCTGACTCCAACTGAAATCTCCAGATGGATCAGTATTGGCTTAGGGACCAGTTCTCTTGTGCAGACTTTCCATCAAATCAGTGGGATTCTCACTGCATGGAGCAGGAGCAGCATCTGGTGCACTGTGAATATCCAGAACCTTGGGAGATTAGAGCTCTCCTCTCCTCAAACCTGGTTTCTTGTGGAAATCAGGAGGATTCGTGTGAATTAGGCACCTAAATGCCTTTAAACATTTTTAAAGAAAAAAGAAATCAGAACTCACGGCAGAGGTGATAGCTCTTATTAGACCAATTAGATATTTGCAAAAAAAAAGGTCTTTATTTGCAAGCTTTTGGGCATACTCACCCTTCTTCTGGCATTAGAGAATGCAAAGACTGTAAAAATTTCTCCTAGATGAAAATGAAAGTTCATGTTTCATAGGAGAGCTGAAGGTGTTGTAAGAGCTCCTGGTTGGAATATATCATTTTGTGCAAATTAGGCTCAGATAAATATTAGAGCAGTCTGTTTACCTCAAAGTTGCCTGAAGGTAAGCAGGATATTGAATTGTGTTTCCTTCCGGCTATGATGCTTCATATTTCCAGGAGGATGGGTAGATGGATGCTCTCCTGGGCAAGGAATGTCTCTTGTGTTGATGCAGCTCTGAGCTCTGTAAACATGCAGATTTAGCTCAGAACAAAATGCAGGAGCAAGGTGTCAGCTTTCAGGTTCCAAGGTAGTGACTTTTGCTTCCTCCTTGTAAAATTAATGAAGTTCTCATTTAAAAAATGGCTAAATTCAGTATCTTCCATGTTTCAGGGATACAGGTTGTAGCCATATTGGTCTACAGGCAAAAGGAATCAGAACTCGGGGTAGAGGTGATATCTTTTATTAGACCAATTTTTTAAATGAAAACTTAATAATTTTACAAGAAAGAAGCAAAATTCACTACCTTGGAACCTGAAAGCTGACACCTTGCTCCTGCCTTTTGTTCTGAGCTAAATCTGCATGTTCACAGAGCTCAAAGCTGCCTCAACACAAAAGAAATTCCTTGTCCAGGAGAGCATTCCTGCTTCCCACACTCCTGTGAAATATGAAGCATCATAACCAGAAGGAAACATAATTCGACGTCCTGCATAACTTCGAACAAGTTTGAGGTAAATAGACTGCTCTAACTTTTATCTGAGCCTAATTAGCACAAAAAGAACTTTTTCAACCAGGAGATCTTACAACACCTTCAGCTCTCCTATGAAATATGAATTTTCTTTTCCACCTAGGAGAAATTTTACAGTCTTTGCATTCTCTAATGCCAGAAGAAAGGCAAGTGTGGCCAAAAGCTTGCAAATAAAGACTTCTTTTTCAAATATTTAATTGGTCTAATAAAAGATATCACCTCTGCCACAAGTTCTGATTCCTTTTGCCTGTAGACCAATACAAGTACAACCTGTACCCCTTAAAGAACAAAAAGACATATGGGGTCATAACCTGCTGGCGTTACTAAGAGGAAATATCTGACCAGTCACCTGAGAGAAGCCCTGTCTACATGGTGAAGAGAACTTCAGCAAGGAATGTGATTTCAGTACGACTCAGGTACTCATCAGAGGCTCAGTTATAGCAGCTGCTTGGCCCCTGGCATTGCAGGTCCATTGACACTGCCTGCATTAGCTTTTTCAATAATCCCTGTGGGGAGGATCAAGATCTGAACTGCCTCTTTGTTGTCGCCCTTCCTCCCTGACTGAGTATAGGGCCACTCAATCCCTGCAACTTTCCCTCTTTCTCCTTTGTGCAGATGCCCCACAAGTGTTCTGCACCCAAAGTCCAGTGCACTGAGTTGGAGGCACCTTCAGCTGGGTCCCATCCCATATCTGCTAAGGAGTGGTGAGACAAGCACATGAGTAGTTCCTTCAGGTACAAAACCTTGTAGACGTAATGTGGTCCCTGATTAGGAAACACAATGAAGTCACCTACACAGCAAATTGGATTTAGCTCCTTCTAAAGATTCCCACTGATATTCCAGTTTGGGGCACTGCATTTAAAGGATGAGGAGAAACTGTAGTGAATCTAGAAGCATGTGACAAAGCTGATAACGGGGTTGGAATATCAACCGTACAAAAAGTTGAAGGTATTAAGCATGTTCAGCTAGGAGAAAAGGAGATTGGGGGGTGGTATGGTAGCAGTTTTCAAATATTTGAAAGGCTGTCATAAAGAGGGAGACAACTGTTCTCACCTAGATTTAAAGTGCAGCAAAGCAGGTTTAGATCAAATTTGAGGGGAAACTTCATAGATGTAAAAGCAGTAGGATAATGGCACAAGCTGTCTAGGGAAGTTGTGGAATCTCCTTCACTGGAGGTTTTTAAGAAGAGGCTGGCAGGCAGCTGTCTGGGTTGGTTTTGAATAGCAAATACTACATCTGTGTGAGTTAGACTGGGTGACCTTTCAGGTGCCTTCTAACCCTATGATTTTAAGACACTGCTGGGAGCTGGGTTGTGCTTCCATTAAGTTCACCAGCCAGTAGTGCTGTGTGGTATCCCATGGCTTGTATTCTGCAGAGAGAACCATGCCACCAGGCTCTTTGCCTCAGAGAGGTCACATATGTGTGCTGGGGTTAGTCCATGTACTTTATTGGATCAGGGTAAAGGGAGATGACTGACGTATGCAACCAAATTCTCTGATGTGGCTGTAGTGGTCATAAGGGCTGAGCCCCACAATGCAGGGTTTGTCCTTCAAGATCACAGACTACATCAAACTTTTGGCCTGGTTATCAGTCACATCTCTCTATTTGTGTAAAGGCATGCCGAAGTGAAAAGAGATAGGGGTGTAAAGGGGCGTTGCTAAAGAACTTCTCTTGTTCCATTGTCCTACTGCTGTTACATTCAGGTAGCCTTTCCTGAGATCTGATCTAACTCTGCTTTGCAGCACTTTAAACCTCAGCTATTTAGATTATTTTTACTTTAATGTGACTTTAAAATAAAATGTAAGCTTAATTTCTTGTTGATGATGAAATGCTTTCAGCAGTATTCTGCGTTTCCCTGCCTCGCCTCAGAGCAATCAGAGCAACTGGGACCTTCTGGGAAACAGAAGGATTTAATTTTTCTCCATCCTCTGCACACCAGTGGATACCATCATCCAACTATTTACAACTCCCTGCTTTTCAAAATATACTTTATGTTTCCAGGCGTCATGAAAAGAACATGTTCCATTCTCTGAAAGCCACGTGTGGCTGCATTTTTCATTGTTAATGTCACTGAATAGGTATTACATTTAACAGGATTTTTCAATGAAACCCCAGAAAGAACATACTTGACAAGGAGGCCTGTATAAACAAACCTGACTGGAGGCCTACTGAAGTTTAGCTTGCTCATGTGATTAAGGGCTGCAGGATTGGGCCCATAAAAATTGAGTTGAGGCAAATAGTTACACAGCATGGTAAAGCAGACTCAGATTCTGTTTTACCTACAGCACCATCATGCATAAGGGATTTCAAAGCCTTCTAACCTTTAAACAAACTGGCCAGATTCAAGGAAGCCAATGCCTGGAAACTGTCTGCTTCTTGGTGTTGGAGCCAATTATTGAAAGGTTCGTTGTTCAGACATCTGGAAAGGTTTCCAGAAGTGAGGAGGCCTTGTAGACTGAGTCGTGTCTGGAGCAAGTCAAAGGGAGCCCTGGTCCTCCCTGGGCTGCAGACCTTCATGTCAAAGCTTGTTGAAATTTTGCATCTGAACGAATAGCAGGAAGACATTTTAGTTTGTTGTAATTAAAATTTGTCTTTATTAGCTGAAACCAAAGTTATATAATTTAGCGTGTCTAGGTTCTTATCCTTTTACCCCTTTTTTTCTCCCCGTTTGTTCATTAAAATGAGTACTATGATGCATTTTCCTCACCTCACACTTTTTATTTTTCCTTTGGCTCCTCTATAACTATTCCAAAGTTTGGCAAGTTACAGTCTGCCAAACGGAAACATGGAAAGGGTATGGGAGGCAACATCCTCCTGTAGGCAACACTCATTTTCCTGCCCTCAGCAGCAGCAAGATGAAGACATTACAGTTCAAAAATTCAGATGTTCAAACATGTCACTTGTTCACAACAATTACATGAAAACTTTAAACAAGCAAACTTAAGAGTTCTGTTTCAAATTCTGCAAAATGGAAACAAGTTGGAAAATTCAGCAGGTAACTGGATTTACATTATTTTCCATAGAATTTTAGAATCAATCATTTTGACCACCTTTATCTCCTGTATCTTACTGTGTGTTTTCTTTTGGACTCATCTTCTTGCTGTCTACTTGCATTTCCAGCCACTGTAGTGGCTGGAAAACGAGCTGGCTCTGAATAGTTTTCCAAAGGGAGAGAAATGGAGCGAATAACCAGGGAGTGATAGGAGAAGTCGGAGACTCTACACAAGGGATCAGGTTGGATTGCGAGCTACTAGTAGTGTGTCATAGTCATAGGCTGGGTGTGATGAAGGGCACCTTGCTAGGTAGGAAAATTAGATGCAGGTAGAATTGAGGTATTTCAGAGGTGGGCATGATAAGCATTAGTATATTTACCCTCGCTACTTTAAGTGTGGAGCTCTACCAAGCCAGGATCTAATCTTTTGGCAGGCTAAGTAGCCTGGGTTCCAGTAAAAGCCGAGGATTCTCAGGCCCTCACAGGAGGACTTTAGCAACTGGAATAGTAGCAAGTGCCTAAACAAGTGGTTTTCAGCTTTTTTTCATTTGCAGACCCATAAAAAATTTGAATAGAGATGCAGAACCCTTTGAAAATTTCAAATGGAGGAGTGGACCCCTTTGAATTGTAAGTGTGGGTATTCATATTGATTGATCATAGTCATCTTTCGCGGACCCCTTAGACACAGACTTTGGACCCCCCAGGAGGTCCATGGACCACAAATTGAAAACCACTGATCTAGGCAAGTGAAGTAACTGCTACAGGGCTGATCAGCAGCCGTGGGTAACAGCATCTGTTTTCAATAAAATGAGGTAGGAAATGTTGACCACACACAGAGATTTTCCTTTCCTCTTTTCTAAATGGCTGCTGGATCTTTAGCTTCCATTTCAAGAGGCTAAGAGGCCAATATGTTAGAGAAAAGGCAGCACTTCTACCACTGCACCCAATAGATAATGCAAATCAGAAATTTGGAAATCTTTTGAATGGAAGCTTTTAAAATACTGGCTTCATACACATGTTCAAGTGATCAGGGAGAATTCTCTTAAGTTTGGTTTCCTTGTAGAAAAACTTTCCTGGAGATGCCTGAACAGACATTCGTAGGTGAAGTCCCTGAAGAGCAGAGAGCTTACAGTACTGATCAGCAGGTACACATCTCAAGGTACTCTGCAGGCTCCCTAAGTCTGCCTGGAGACTGATGGCAGTAGTGCACAGGGCAGCACCAGTTAATGAAGGGAGGAAATGGTTTCTTCTTCTAACTGCTTTCTTACCTTAACAGTTTGAGGCCTGTCCAGTCTGATCTCCGTGGCTTTTGCTAGAAGATTCTCAGGGGCTTTCAGTAGATGGATATAGTCAATTTTCACACCTTACCTGAAGTGGGGGGAGCGGGGGGTTAATATTTTGCAAAGGTTTCCTTTTTCCAGAAATTGGGCTAAATGGGCACTGACAAAAACAAAAACATTTAAAAAGGTTAGGCCTGCTCTGCACCTAGCTTTTTGGGGTTCTTTTAACTTTTATAATTATAGTGGGTAGAAAAATAATTCCTTACTAAAATAGTTATACAAGTACAATACATAATGGGTGCATCTACACATGCAATTAATGCCACATGATAAACTCTGGTGTAGTTCATGCCAGAGAAAACTGCTTCTGGGCACAGCATCTGCAAATGACCGCAGAACTTTGAGCTGGGGTGGAGCACCCCAGGTGGTGGCTGCAAGTGGTGGAGGGGCTGGCTGGGGCACGAGGGGGCTAAAGTGTGGGGCTAAGTGGCAGGCAGCCCCCACACTGTAGCACCCTTGGGCCCCAACCAGCCCCTGTCAGCAGGGGCTTAAGTAATTTACTTAAGTGGAGTAAATTACTCTGCTGTAGGATAGTACTGTCCCCAACTGTACTATCCTATGGCAGAGTTAATTATTTTACTGCACCCTAATACCAACGCACATGTGGGCTGTGATGCTTTACTGAAGAGCTAATTAGTCAATTCTGCAGTAAAGCACATGTGTAGATGCACCCATTGTGAATGCACTTGTACTGGTATAAATGTGCCTTACACTGATATAGCTTAACCTCCTTCCTTCAGGAATGACTTATATTGATATAATTACATTTACAGTAAGGCAGGGGAAGGGAGGCAGAGGGCACAATGTTACCTCTTCAAGCACCCCTTGAAATACAAGGTTTAAAGTACAATCAGGTAAGAAAATCCTCCTTCCAAGAAGCCTTTTGCTAGTTTTAGAAACCTTGGGCTCACTTTGCACATTATAAGAGGAAAAAAGAGAGAAAGAAAGAAAAGGACAAGAAAAAGAAAAAGGAAATCCAATTTTTGGTTCCTTTGCAGATTCCTTTTCAGGTGGCTCTGGATCCCAGTACTTGAGATGAGTGAAAAATATACACCATTTTTTCAAATATGATAATTAAATTAAGTGTCGCCCTGAGAAGTCTGGCAATATTAGGAGTGACACCCTTTTGTAATGTGTGCATACTTGATGACTGACAATTGGCAGGTGGCTGCGGGATTTAGACTTTAACTGATAATGCTAACCTGAAACAGTGAGTGTGCATGTGTACATGTGCACATATATTTGGAGGGAGTGTAAGACACAGAAACATACAGAAATCAGGACAGCTAGTGTACAACCATGTAGTTTGGTTGGAAGTTTGACCCATGAGATGTTCTGATTGAACTCTGGCAGTTGCTTCTTCTTTTTCTGCTACCACCAGTTGTTCAAAGCAACAGTAGAAATATGGACAAAATTCAGGCACAGAAAAGGAAATAATGACCTGTCTCTCACTTCTCCCACACACATCTAAATCTATCGTAGGTAACCACCAGCCATATGAAATATCTAACAATTATATAAACAGATCTCACCAAATGAAGCAGATCAGCTGTTGTAGGATGTCCCCCACCACACCTGTCTGCTTCATTGGGCAAAATATGTCACCTGTGCTGTTGTCCTGCACAATCAGGCCCCTCCCCGATGCAGGACAATAGGCAACATGTTCTCTGCTTATGGAGACTCACCACAGAGATTCCCAGGGTTGTGTCTCCAAGTGAGAACCCCAGCTTTCTTGCTTGCATAGACATGCCCTGGGAAATCTCCAAGGCACATCTCTATGAGTGGTGAAATCTCCAAGGTACATCTCTATGGGGGGTCCCCACTTACAGAGACATGCCCTGGAAATTGCTCAGGGCACATCTCTGTAAGAGGGGAAAGCAGGTGCAGAAATCCCTCAGTTGCACAGGACTGGGCCTCTCATTCCCCAGGCCAGCTGGAGAGCACAGGCAGCTCTGCACTGTCATGCCATAAAGCAAATGGACATTTGCTGCAATAAAGTGGTAGCAACTAGTGCCACCTTTGTAACAGCCACAAATTTTGGAAACTTGTGGCGCAGCAAGGGAGATGGAAACCTGCTTGCTTGTTTTATGGTGGCACAAATGCAACATCTGTTTCCACCGTTAGACGAGCACTGGTCTAAACTTTTTGCTAAAATGTGTAACCAAAACTCACAAGGGCATTCTTCTTGCAAGTGAGTACTAGGAAGATATTTTATTTTAAATAGGATTGCCCATGTTTTTCCCAATACACTGTAAAAGACCACCAGTTTAAACTACACAAACTTATTACAGTAGGAAATAAATTAAATACTTGTAACTGGTTAATATTTGAAGATACCCCCCCCCAATAAATAAGGAAACAACCCATTGTTACATATAAATGAACACCTAAAGCCATTTACTCTTCTCAGTTCCTCTGTGCAAGTGAACGTGCACTGTGGATTGGGGGCAGTAACACAGGCTTGGGGAGATGATAAACTTGTAAACATTGTGGTGGACTTTAAGCCTGCCAGAGTACCTGCCCCACACACAGCGTCAGGACCGCATGGGAGAGCTAGCAGGCTAAGTGCAAGCACTGGGCAAGGTTTACACAAGAGTCTGTTAACAGGAAGGTGCAAGAGAGAGGTTCCACCAAAACCTTTACAAGTTTAACTGAACACTGGAAGTGAAACGGACTTCATCGACTCCCACTGTCTAGCTGGGAGACGTACAAAAAGTAAGGAAAGAACATCAACCAGATCAGGTAAATTGGATTTTAAAGCTCATTTGCTTTAAGCATCCATGATGTAATTGGTGACAGAGGAAAGGAAACTTGGTGATATGATTTAAGTTGACAGAATCCTTTTAAATCATCAATAACAGAGAAGCAGTCATGTCTCTGTATCTAGCACTGCCCTCTGAGAATTTCCTGCTTTTCCATACTATACTCACCTTCTGAAGGTCTTACCCTCAAAAGATCATGGAACAGGAGTCCATGAGGTATGTTTCATAAAAGCTCCTTAATTAACTCAGGAGTAGGTACTGAATGATACCCTTTTCCTATGGAGTTCAGAGTACTGATCCCAATATTAAAAGTCCTAAGTGCAATAATAAAATGTGGAGGCTGTAGAGAGTAGGTAGGGAGATGCTAGATCTCATGTCTGAAGTCCACTTTAAAACTACCCTTGACTATTTACAGGCAAGTGAGACCAGGAGTGGGTTCTTAAAAGAAAAAGTGATCATATTTTAGTGCATTTATCTATCATATATTAATTATTCTCTTAAGGATAAAAAGAGAGAGAGACTCATAAACCTCTAGACAGGTGTTAATCCAGGGACAAACATCCTTTGCCAATTGCACACATGCCCTGTCTGTTCAAGTACTTATGCATCCCTTGAAATTACATACAATAACTGAATAATGAATATACTCTCATCGTGCCCCATGTCACAGAGAAGCATTGTTATCTGTGTTATACTAGGAATAGTTGAATTGCTCAAGATGCCCAGGAGGTCAACATCAAAGTACTGTACCAGATCTCTGGAGTCCCAGCCCACAGTCTTAACCACAAAACAGTGCTTTACAGTAGCTATGAACAAGAGGCAACTTATAGTCACTAACTGAAATTTCTTTCCGTGTACCTGGTGTCCACAAAGTCAGAAGAGAAGACTTGCCGGCAACCTAGCCAATAACTACCTGGTCCATAGGCAGCCCTGCTAGAAAAAGAACCAAAATAAAGCCTCCATTTACCCAAGTCAGTGGGTATGTGCCAAGTTTTTCCCTGCTGGTCGTCATGTGTCTTTGTGCTCTAGGAGCTTTTGGGATAGAAGGTGCTGTACAAATCATGATTAATCGTATCTTATAATGTTCCCCTAATCATGGAATTTGGTCCCAGGTAGGAGCCAATTCTCCTTTCTTGCATGCCAAAATTATTCACACTTTCCTGGGGGATGAGATAGAAGGAAATCTGGCTTTCAGCATTTTTTTTATTAATATATTTTGTGTTCCAGGTCAAATCAGCCAAATCAGTTCCAAATCATATCAATTGAGTAGAACTCAGTTATTCCAAAAACCATATAGATTAAGCAGGCAGAACTCAACCATTCTAAACACCATGTATGGGACTACAACCAGCGAGCATCCTCCATCCCAGGCTCTCATCCTGGGACTTCAAATACTCCCAAATCCAGTGGCAGCCATCCTACGTGCAGGCCCAAGCCCGGGGGTCTTGGGATTCAGATGTCTCCATACTTGATCTGAGCCAAAAGGTCAGAAGTGAGGAAGTGGAGGGGCCTCTTCCCCTTCTAGTTTCAGCATTTTTTAAATTATATTTTTAATAAAAATGTAGCGTGTTCCAAGCCAAATCATCCAAAACAATTCCAAATCCATGAGTCAGTCAAAACCCATAAGTGGCCCTAGTACTGGCAAACATCCTCCATCCTGTCCATAAAGTGGGCATAAAGCCAAGATCTTCGCACTCTAGCAGCAAGTGGGAGGTTAACTATACATTACCTCTGTGGGTACTACCCTGTGCCAGAAAAGCGGTTATCCCCAGTGACTAGGAAAACTGCCTTAGTGGTCACGGTTCCCTCCCGCAAAGGGTTTGTTTCTCATTTGCTCAAAGGAATGTGGCTGAGTGTGTCAACGCTGTTGGCATGTGTTAAGGGTACTCGGAGCACACTTATTACATGGGGCCTCTCAGGGAGGCCTAGTCTGTGAACCCAAGCAGCCTTAGACAGGCAATATGTGCCCGAAGGCTGAG
>NW_017729024.1:180322672-180324461 GCF_001723915.1 Gavialis gangeticus | reverse complement strand
TCCCACCCGCAAAGGGTTTGTTTCTCATTTACTCAAAGGAATGTGGCTGAGTGTGTCAACGCTGTTGGCATGTGTTAAGGGTACTCGGAGCACACTTATTACATGGGGCCTCTCAGGGAGGCCTAGTCTGTGAACCCAAGCAGCCTTAGACAGGCAATATGTGCCCGAAGGCTGAGGTCAGCCAAGATGGCAACAGCTCTGGATATGCACTGTAGTCAAACTTTAGAGGACTAAGTAGATTTCCTGACAGAAAAGGTAGGCACCTGGGGGGTCATGGGTAACCGAGTAGCTTAGAAGGAGTTTCTGTAAATCCCTTCTTGGATTTAGGCAAATAAAAGGGGAATTTTGGTACTTAAATTCTATGTGAATCTTGCTCTACATGTCAGACAGCTGCTTTTCTTTACCTGACTATGCTTCTTTATTTGGGGATTTGTATGCAACATATTTTAAGAGAACCAAAGTCTATTCTATTGCAGTTAACAAAAGGATCTTTTGGTTACAGAAAGGCATGAGACGCATTGGCAGGGCCATCTCAAAGGAGGTGGAAGAAGTGGATCTCACGGCCAACATGGGCATATCCCAGCTTCTAAGCCAATTCATTGCCCACACACATGTATATAAGATGATGAAGGAAAAGTATGACTGCAAGAGGACAAGGTGAACTAGTGAGTTGTACTACTCACTCAACACTTTGGGGGATAACAGGTCTACCAAACACCATCACTCTGTGCATTTCTACAGCGCCTCTTCCTTGTTCAATAGGTATCAAAAGAAACCAATTTAGTGTTCTCATCATAGCGTAGGCTTGATATTTCTCTTCATTGCAAACTCACATAATTTGGCACAAACGTCAGTCAAGAAGTCTACTTCTGTAATAGCAGGTTCAGCTTCTAGGTCGGTATTGAAAACCAGCTAATCAAAACATCATGAGAAAGTTTGCATTTTCCATATGCCTGGCAACCCCCAATCTTTCACTCACTCCATAATCACTGTATTTTCTCTGAACAGTTCTAGGATCAGAAGAGTTTTTGTCCCCCAGAAATTTCAATCACAGCTACTGGGAAAAAAAAAGTTTTGTAAAAATGCTTTTGGTTTGAAGTGACCCAACTTTCATTTTTCTCGAACATTTTTTTGTGATTGCTTTCTTGAAACAATATTAGGGTGATTAGAGAAATGTTTCCTTTTTGAAACATCCCGTTTTGCTAATAATAAATCATTTAAGAATTATGTTGATATTTTTATAAGCCTTTTCAAACTATGGAACAAGACACAAAGTTTGTGAAAAAATAATTGATGACTTTTTTTATTTATGAAAAATACATTTTTTTAAAAAAGGAATATTTTTCTACCATGGGAAAACAAAATATTAAAAACGGATGATTATTTCTAGCTTTGAGCCATGAAAGCAGGGAACTCACCTAATTTTGTGAACACCTAGAGGTTTAGAAGTCTCTCTCCCTCATATTTACACACATTGCTGTGGAACTATGTGGTATTCCCTTAATTGTCCTTGCCCTCTCCAGCAGCCCCAATGATGCAATATTAAATTCATATGGTTCACAAAACTGTGCCTTGCCTTTTACATTACAGAACATTTTTGCTCAGCTGTCTGCTTTATTTCAGTGAAAGTGGCTTGAGCCTTTTCTTTAATAGCATCCATATCCATGTTCTGGAGGTTCTGCAACTGGCCAAGAAAAGACTCCTTGTCTTCTTCTTCTTCTTGATCTTCTGCCACCATTTTCTGAAGGTCTTCTGGCAAGCCCACATCATCTCCAGCCATCTGTACTGC
>NW_017729024.1:180310968-180317672 GCF_001723915.1 Gavialis gangeticus | reverse complement strand
GTAACTGGCCAAGAAAAGACTCCTTGTCTTCTTCTTCTTCTTGATCTTCTGCCACCATTTTCTGAAGGTCTTCTGGCAAGCCCACATCATCTCCAGCCATCTGTACTGCATTCTCATCCATTTCACTCTAACATAAAAAAGGAGGAGAATAATAAGAACAGCACAT
The DNA here is from genome assembly GCF_001723915.1 of Gavialis gangeticus. Taxonomy (NCBI): domain Eukaryota; kingdom Metazoa; phylum Chordata; order Crocodylia; family Gavialidae; genus Gavialis; species Gavialis gangeticus. Next base: position 180,317,506 of record NW_017729024.1, on the reverse strand, counting down.
TCAGTACAGTACAGTACTAGCCTTTGCTAATATGGGGTCTGATCCACCTTCCACTGAAGTCAATAGGGCTCACTGGTTGACTTCAGATCAAACTGGATGGAACCTCATGGACATGTCAGTCAAGGTTTTTAGATATGACTAGGGGATTTTAGTGCCCAATGTGAGACACTAAGGGAGGGACCCCTATTTTCAGAAGGTCTTGGGCACATCGCTTCTGGAAAAAAATGCATCTTCAAGGAGGACCCTCCAAAATGGAGGTACTCAGCATTATGAGACACTCTGGAAAATCTCAGCTATCAAAATTAGCTGCCATGTCAAGATGGTCGTGTATAAAACAAAAAAGAAATCATGGTAGTCTAATTCCCCTACCTAACATGCAGAAGTATTCACTTCAGCTGATCTGTGATCTACAGAAGAGGTGCTGTAACATATTTTCTATGCAGTCACTTACTGTGCACTAGGTCTAGGACAGTACTTCTCAACCCATGGGTCGCAAGAATATATGAAAGGGTCATGAACAAACTTTAAAAATGGATTCTCCTTTAAAGAAGAAAAATGTGGGAAACCACAGCTTTTCCCTAGCAGGCTGGCCAAATTTCAGCCTGCAAGGGGGCCTCCCTGCCCCACACACCCACCCCCTGTGGGGCATTAGGTTGGGACTGGCTACTGATGCTTACAATGGGTCCTGGTACAAGAAAGGTTGAGAACTACTGGTCTAGGAGATATTAGTGTTAGAAAAATGGTGTGGCTACAATGCCCTGTTTCAGTTTGGGGTTATATTTTTTGGCCATCTCAGTATTAAGCTTTCCCCTACTGAGTAGTAAATTGTGTAGGGCATGAGACATTTTTACAGCAACACAGAGCCTATTATACCTAGGTAAATCCTCAGACAGTGTAAATTGTCACAGCCCCAGCTGATTAACCATTGGAGTGATGACAACTTACTCCAAGTGAGGCTCTGTCCCCTCTCATCTCACCTCCATTTTGAAGGTGGAGGATAACATGTGCTGTGTTATGGGAGCATATGAGACTAATTTGGCTGGTGGGCTGCACTTTGGCTACCCTCACTTTAAATACTAGCTGCTCTTGTTTTTATTTTCCTCTGGGCAAATCAGATGGCCATTCCTTTAAATGAAAAACTACTGTGCACATTGTGTGTGCGCCAGGATCCCTTGCGTTTGCAGCTGGAACACTGACAGAATATCTGTTAGATCCTGAAAGCGCAGCCAGTGTGTCAGGTTGCGCAGTGCAAGTGAAAGCCAGCAAACAATATTTTTATTTCCTAGGTCTGCTGGAAAAGGCCTCTAGTCAAATGAATGGTGGTGGTTGTGGTGAGGGGTGAGGGGTTGCCCTGTCTGAATTTGGCCACTGGAATGGTAGCTGGGTTGCCAGCTCCTTAACCCTCAAATTAGAAACTCAACAAGTGAGTTGCTTTTTCTGATCCTTCTGTTTCCAGGCAAGGGCTGCTATTAGTGGATATTCACTTTTCCACTACATCAAAATATGGAGAGTACATTTGCCAGACCTTTTTTTTGGCCACAGTTGGAGAGGTAAAATAACTAGCAATAAAAAAAACTAAGTGTGAATCTCAGCTACTAAACTACATCTCTTCTGCCTAGAATAAAATAGGGTTCTATTTATAATGCCTTGCTAAAAGTCCCTAGTTTTTATTTGATCTGCTTTGTTGCTTTTTCATGTTTTGTATTAAAGGCTAGACCAGAAGGGCAAAAGCTCTCACTCTTCAAAAGGTTGCTCTTTAGAAATACAGTGGAAGGAACGGGATTATAAGAACATAAGAACTGCCATTTACTGGGTCAGACCATATGTCCATCCTTGCCCAGTATGCTGTCACAGGGTTAGAGAGTGGTTGCTGAAAGGGAGAGTGAACTGGCTATGTCCAGGGTTTCTTCCACTTGCTCCTCTCTCACTTGCAGTTGCCAGCAGTGAAGGTCTAGGAAGTTCTGATTCAGAGGCTGTACCCCTAGCACCCATGCTCAAGAGCTACTTATGCACATTTCCTCCACTATTATGGGTCAGGGACATGTCTTTCTTCCCTAGGGCTGAACTGTCTGCCAGTTTTGAATAAGGCCTATCTAGTTCCTACCACTTAGTATTTATAGAATAGTCAAAGGTCTCATACATGCTTCAGTAGCGTAAGTAAAGGGGGGGCGACTGGGATACCAGCCCTGATGGTGATTTGAAGGAGAGGGGTGCAAAAATAGCTGCCTTCATGCCACTGGCCAGGTCACTGCTAGCAGCTTGACAGCAGCTGCAGCCCCCTGTACCACCACTGCCACTGCCCAGGGCACAGAACTGCCCAGTTATGCCTCTGATGTGCTTTACACACCAGTTGGAAGACAAGCCCAGAAGTGTTTGTCATCTACGTAGCCAACGCAGATAAAAACTCTGGGAGAAGCACGCCAGCATGTGATCAAGACTTTGTTCTGCACACTCATCATGTTAAATGCTCAAGGTATTTTTCAATCCCCTTTCTTCCCATGTCATTAGAATTTGACAAGGGAAAGTTTTCATTGGTTTCATTTTTAACTTCCTCTCTCGCTCCAAGATAGAGCAAAGAGAACCTGTTCAAACTGTATAAAAATACTCATACAAACATATGACATTTCAGCCCAAACAGTGAAGATTTTGGCAGTCAGATGCATAGGAAAACAGGGGAGTAGAACGGAAACTGTTCTACTTCCTTGACAAAAACTATAGTTATTGGATGGCAAAACAAGCTATTCAGTTCAAGACTTTGAAATGTGTTTTATAATACCTTCTTGCATTATTTGCCATTTAAGCTCAAGTCACTTAAATATCTTCCTGCTCTAGCAAAATGAAAAAGCATTAATATGGAAACATATTACTTCTATCTATATTCCTTTAGAAACCCTTTGCCTTGCTAGAGTAGCATGAAGAGAGAGTCAGGAGTGTAAACTCAGATCTAAAACTCAGATGATTTTAAGGGAGAGCAAATGGCCAACATGAAATCTTAGAGTGCAAGATTCTCAAAAATAATTAGAGCATGGAACCTAGAAATGACTTATTGGATGAACTGGTTCCTTCTTCCCTAAATCATGCATACAAACAGCAACTAGCAGTCTGTAGGTCTTCGGCTGGCATCTTTGACAAGCTGAAAATGAGAGACTGCCTTGTACCTCATCAGAGCAATGCGGTGGCACTGCGCGGTGGGGTAATCGGAGGAGTTAGACAACAAAAGGAAGGATATAAGTTGGGCGGGAGTCTGAGAATGCAAGCGTGAGACAAGAGAAGGAACTGGTTAAGCAATTAAAGGGCTTGAGATGCAGCAAGCATGATCCACCCTCGTTTCCTGCTTGCCTGGTGAAAAGCTCTGCCAATGGGACTATGTCAATATCCCAAACAATGGCCATTTTGTTCAAATTTTGTGGTGAATTCCGAGGGATCCAGCATTCATCAGAACAGGATATTTTGACACAGTTCACACATCAAAGATAAGCATTAATGCCTCATTACATCTCCAAAATGAAGCATGACAGTGGCAAAGGCCCAATAGGAATATGCAGCAATGCTGTCAGCAGGAGGTGTTTCAGAGATTGAGAGAGGTCCTGGATTCAAATGAATGAATGAATCAATGGAAGAATGAATGAATCAATGAAGTGCACTGGCCAGGCAGTCTCATTTCGTTAGTCAGGGACAGCGGATCGGCTTGCATAATCACTTAATCATTATGTACTTTTAGATGTATTGGCACAACACTATATTTATGATGCATTTATTGTTACGCTATGTTTTACTTTCCTGTGCAGTTGGAAATGCTAAGGCAGGACAACACCAGAGTTTATTACTAAATCAGTGTGCTGTCTCTTGGCTGCTTGCAAGAAAGAATATGTTTTACTGCTACTAGATCTGTAGTAGGGGAAGATGTTTATAATGCTATAAACAAACAGAAGTATTTTCTCTTATTCACATAGTAAGCAACATATTAAACTTTCCCTAAGTAAATTTTTGCCATCAGAAAAGTTTCTCATCTTGAAATTCCCCAGCCTGTCTTACAGAAGGGAGAAAGCAGACTTCAGATAACAAAGCATCCTATAAATTAGGTATATTCACATTAACCAGCTAGCCATTGATTTACTGATCTCTAAAACTATAACAACCAATACAGAGTCCAAAACATCAATAGTGCATTTAAGGAATTATCATGTATTAAACTGACAACATGCTACTATTTTCCCCCTCCCCTATCCTCATTTCATTGTAACATTTTGCAGAGATCACTTAAATCTTTCCTCTTATTTTTCTACCTGGTTCCTCACTGCCTTTCCATATTATTATTTTGCAATTGATTATAAGCCATTCACATACAAATTGAGAGTAAGAGATGTGTGGTATTTTGGTAATGCAACAATAAAGCAGATTTTCAGTCAACCCTGAATTTCATGAGCACAATGAATAAGTTAGATTTGAGTGTGCAAGAAGAACACACACAATGTCACCCCGCCACAAATCCTTGCCTCTTGTATAATTCCTGGACCAGTATGGCTACATCACTCTAATATCAAAGGTCGCTTCTGAAACTCTGAACCAAAAGTCTTTTGAGCCTCCAATTGCATGGCATGGGTGTGCCCAATGGGGTAGTATTGTCCAATGCAGAAACAATGTAAAAACAAACTAATGAACTTTTAGGCTGGATAATGCTCCCAAAGTGGTGAAGGAAGGAAAGAGAGAGAGAGATTGAAAATGGAGCCCATTTTGAATTTATCAACAGGAGAACAACTGATGGCTAAACAGAGAGAAAGAATGGCCTCTTCAGAGAGGTAAGGTGCAAAGAAGTCGGGAGACTGGAGTAGGACCCAGGACAGCAGGATTCCCAGCTCTGCCACATCTGCTGCGCGATCCTGGTCATCTCTGTTAGATCATCTCACTCCCTTTGCCTGTCTGTGAATCTCTCAGAGCAGGAGAGGGGCTCTCCCTAGGAGTCTGAACACAGCCCAGTACTGTGGGTCTTACTTCTCAGCTGGAGCTTATAGACTTTGCTGTAACACAAAGCAATAACAGGCTGCTTTGATTTATGCTAGTGTGTATAAAACACTATAAGGCTAGTGTTCATTTTAATCACAGAAAAATGTGGATTTGGGGTTCCATTTTTTAATCCGAAAATTGGGGATATTTTTTATCAGAGAAAACCAGGATCCCTGCTGATAACATACTGCCCACTGTTATTTGCCAGTGGACCCTTCAAGTAAAACCAGGAGAGAAAAGTCCTGAATTTCTAGTATAAAACATAATCAAAATCTCCTTATTTTAACACTTTTGTTTAAAAAAAGTGTTAGGCTGTCTGTACGTATTATAAAAAAGTCACAGAAGACCCAATTTTGTTTCCTTTGCTGATCATCTTTAAAGTATTTTCCCATTGTAACAGAAACCTGATGGTTGTTTTCAAAATAACCTAGACTAAAACTAAAATATCAAAGCATAGCTGCATTTTCCCCAGGCACTCGGCCTCGCCTAATAGTCCCACAGGGGTGATGTTCCACATGAGACACTTTAACCTTGGAGGTCAAAGCTGTCTCAGGAAAATAGGCATTTCCCCCAATCCACGAGCTTTTTTTTTTTTTTTTTTTTAAATGTGCTCTCTTTGAGGTCTGATCCTGCAAGTTTGTCAGTTCAGTGGGACCATTTGGGTAAGCAGGAACTACTCACCTGAGTGAGAGCTGCAAAGTTAAGGCTGGTATCAGCTGAAAATCAATTACTAAGGTGAAGCCAGGCTACAATTTTCAAAACAGGTAGTAGAGAGAAAAACTGGGTAGAGGTGATGCACTGAACACTGTGGAGAAGCAGAAGTTGTCAACACACCACACTCTGCAAAGATGTTTTCATCCATAAATGATAAACCCGAATTGACAATTCTTTTAATGGGATTAAGGTTCATTAAGGGACTTTTCTCCTATAAATTTGACCCAAATACCAAGCTTTAGGTTGTGCAATGAAAGGGGTGGGGGGAAGGAAACTGATTAATCTTGAAATTCTTTATTTTACTTACATCTTTCCATATCCTTAGCATTAACAAATTTCCAATACCCTGATATTTAGATTCAGTCCTACTTTTTTTCAAAATGGTCAGTGTGGTCAGGGCTGATCTAAGAACATAATATCAAATCTAAGAACATAATATGCTTTCAAGTTCTGCATCACAGACCTTGTATGGGGAAAAATATGAATGTCACTTTAGTTTTCTCTCAGTGTAAAATGTATATATTTTCTAAAGGTAGATGAACAGGAGAGAAGCTGACCAGAAACCGGGAAAATACTGTACTAGGTAGATGCACATATTAAATAGGGCAAATCTTGCAATAGTTACTCAAACTACAGTTTAGCAAAGCACTTGAGAAAATGCTTAAAGCTAACTGTGCATTTAATTGCTTTGCTATATCAGGGCCTCTGTCCCTTGTCAGGTAGTACCCTTACTATTGCCATTAGAAGTTCTGCCTGAAAGAGAACTGAGTGAAAACCAGTTGGATACCGACAACGAAATCACTGGCATGCTGTACGTGTG
>NW_017729024.1:180283241-180305968 GCF_001723915.1 Gavialis gangeticus | reverse complement strand
TCACTATTGCCATTAGAAGTTCTGCCTGAAAGAGAACTGAGTGAAAACCAGTTGGATACCGACAACGAAATCACTGGCATGCTGTACGTGTGCACACCTGTGTAGGAAGTTGGGGAGAAGAGGGAGAAGGAGGCAGAAAAGACACCTGGACAGAGCTTACTATGGCATTAAGATCTAAGTAGGACAGGGGAGATTTCAAAGTCACTGTTGGACACCCAACTCCTGCTCATCATTAGGTGATGGGCACCTAGCTGCCCTTGGGCCATTAAAAAAAACACACCTTTCAGCACATAGACCTGTAGAGTAACAACCATAAAACATGGCTAATGAAAAGAAAGTACATAAATATTAAATGTACAAAAAAAGTCAAAGTTTCATGAAACTTTTCTACTTGTCTGCTAGCTTAACTCTAGTTTTTAGAAACTTAGGCCAGTAACAGAATCAACAATTCTGTGTCCAGTGGCTGACTACCATTTTTCATATAATAAACATTTTTGCAATTCAGCATGCCCTGGGTATACATTTTTCTTATTCTTCATTATGGACCAGTGTTACAGAACCCAAACCTAAAAGAAAGCAGTATGCAGGGCTTTGGGCTGAGTGTCAAATTGAGACTGATGGGTAGATAAAAGATTAGTGGATGGTTAAAGAGAAGTCCCACCAGTTTCTTGATGTCAGTGCTCACTTATTTCTTCTTTCTAGCTACTGGAAAAAAAGACCAATGTTTTGGATAAGTGTAAGTATATGATTTGGAGCAACAAAGAGTTTCAAAAAGGATTCGAGACTATAGAGAAATTCAATGAAATACCATGTGTAAGCTCCGAAATACCATGTGTAAGATCCCTGGATTCCTGTATTTTTCTAGTTAAAGATTGGATCCCTTCAGACATCTGTGCTGTGATGTTATTGTCTACCACCATGGTTGACTATGACACGATTAAGTGTTTACTCTGCTTTAGTCTACTTCGAAAATCCCAGCCTAAAGGCCATTACAAATTCATTTTTCCTTCAAAATAGTGAGCATGTGTTTAACTGGATAGCAGAGAAAGCCTTGGTGGCTTACACAATGAAGATCAATTGCATTTTACACAGTATGGTTTACAGAAATTCTACCACATTATTTGATAATGGACGTTTTCATTGCTATACACTTGGTCAGCCACTGTTGACTGACAGAGGACATTTTATTTGCTGGGGCTGATTATATGACAGCTAGCAGCCCCGACAAATATATTTGTGTTTTGCACCTGATTAAGAACCAGGCTCTTCGTTATTATTTAAACATGGGTAGTATACATTCACAAACCCACAAGGTTACTTGCTTTTAAAACAGACCAGTGAATTTTAGTTTCAAACTCATGGCTGTGCTCTTAAGAAAGAGGGATGTAGTTTTATAAAATGGTCACGAGAGGGCCTCTACTGGCTTGAAGTTAGAAAATTATGCCTGTCGGGTACAATGCACGGTTTCACGTTCATCTCTTGTGTGCTGGGAATCTATAATCATTGTCTGAGGTGACAGAATTCACTTTTTCTAACTGATGGAAAATTGTAACTACTTCGTTGCCAAAATCCAGCTGTTGAAACTGTTGATGTTTTGAAAGGGATTTCTTCAAGCTACTGTGTAGAGACAGGTGTGAATCCTTTAGTAACAAGTTACGGTCCTGTAAGGAACCAAATACAATATAGTTCAGCTACAAGCAATGGAGTGAGTTTTTAAATTTTCCATTACAATTTGCCAGCAGCTCTCTCAGCTGTTTAGGCCAGAACTAAAAAAGGTATTGAATGTCTTCACAATATTAGAGGAATATGGCAGCAAGAAGGCCGTGTGAACTTCCTACACCGTTTTCAATAGTCATTTCAGTAGTCAGGTGCAGTTTCTCAGAGCTCTGACAGTACAGCTGCAAAACTCTGCTGATGTCTCTAGTGGACGATTGGGAATATAAAGATGATGCAGCACTTCCACAATCTCAGACTCAGTGGGCACGCCTACATGAGACACTACATGAGACATACCAGGCAAAAACCATGCTAATGCGCAGCAGAATTAGTCCGCTGTGCATTAGCACCACAAAAAAGTGTGTGCCGTCACTAATGCACAGAAGTGCTAATTATGGTGTGTTGAGTTAGTAGTCAACCAGTCATTACATGTTAATGCATCATTATTATGGCTCATTAATGAACGTGTAGATGCGCCCAGTGTTACCGACTGGTACAGATTCCCACAGGTGTAAAATTGCTGTAATCTTCAAGTGCTTTGCATTCACTAATGCTCAGAGAATAATTTCTGCTTGGTTTTTAGTATGCAGTACAACTCCCTCCAACCTGTCATCACATGCAGAGCTGTGGTGGAGAGTGCTACACAAAGCATTCCCAAAAGAGCCTCTACATGGAATAATGCTATAAAGTTTACCATCCAGAGTTTGCTTAACAGCACAGCTTCCAAAACTGACCTTGACAAATTTGTGATTGTACCTGTAGTTTTTATCATCTTTCATTTTCTTTCCAGAAAATAGTCATACCTACAGCAGATTTCTTACACAAGTTTGCTGGCCTTACTGACATGAAAAATTATTAGAGGAGGTTCTTCATGACAGGAGGTAAGAGAGTGGCTGAGATGGGTGATAGGTTTAACAGAGGAAAATCCTTAAGTAACATACTGATTAGCTTTGTTTGCTGGTGGTCCCCTGCACTTCATGTTAGTGGGGAACATCCCACAGTGCTGAGAGAGGTAGTCAAGGGTCTTTTGTTTCTCAGAGCAAAGAAGGGTTACTCTAAATGATACAAGGCACAGTAGAGATGCACCTTTATAGACTAACTAAATAAGATATAAATGGGGGGGGTGGAAAGAGAGAGAACAAGCTTTTGTGGGCTGAAGCTCACTTCATAAGATGCTGATGCTACTTTAAAGGATGTCAGTTTTATGTCTGAACCACACTTTGGATCTCTGTTGCCATTCTGCAGCCCAAAAACGGATCAAATGTGCCTGACCTTTGTGTTCATTCAGGGTACATGAAAATTTTTTAGGACTTGACCTCTAGAATAAGGGGTAGATCACTAAAACAGAAAACAGCTTTTTGTTAAACAAAATTGTAATAAAATGTTGGTAAAATATTATGTAAAGAGAAATGTAGGTAAATGTTATCTTATGTAATCAGCAGAATATGGGCTATGGTTTTACTATTTTAGCAAAATCTCATGTATCCAACTGGAACTAAGGACAAGGAATTTATTCAGGGAATAGAAGTGTGGATAAAAGTGGGAGTTTAGGCAAGTTAATGCCTATAGAAGGGCATAACCTGAATTTAGATTACAGAAGTGGTCAGATAATGGGAGAGAACAGAGGGGCTCAATTGTGTTAGTGTTATTGCTGACATCCTACATTTTCCTTAACCATTTCAAATATAAATTCATTCTTTGGTTGCTCAGAAGAGGTGATGCCACAGTTTTATTTTTTTTAAATCCCAGACAGTCCGTTCCCAAACCTTAACTTTGGCAAAGTTAAAATCATAAGAGCTGACAGCTCATGGGAAGATTTTTTCTTTAACTTTTCTTTAAGTTGGACCTTAATAAGGTAGTTGCTCCTAGGCCCAAAGTTGACTCTCTGTTCCCTGCTGTTATGTAATCTCTGTGATGGTAACCCTGAGCAATTATGAATGAAATACCCTGGGGGATTAATAGTTTGTTAGTTGAGGACTTTTTAAGTGCGTTGAACTCCCTGTGGATTGCTAATTTCATTATTGATGCTTAATTAATACAGCAATTATAAGGTTGCATGGAGACTTCTTGACACTGAATTGGGCTATCATCTCACCTCCACCCAATAAGAGATGACTATGCAGGAAAATGCTGTGAGTTTTTGGACACAGTCATTGGACTTTTACGTACACTGTACTGGAGACCCACAAAGGCATTTTAGATGACTTATGGCCTTACTACTTTAATTTCATGCCAAGCCAAGGACTGCCAATGAGGAGCATGTCCTGGCTACTCACTCCATACAGTATGTACCCCCTCACACAAGTGAGGCAGCATAGCCACGTCAGAGAGACCCTGAGTGCATACCAATAGCACACACAGGTGAGAGAGCCCAAGAATAGATTTGGGAGCAAGTCAAGCTAGTTTTAAAGGTGTCCAAGGCTCAGCATGGAGATGGCATAGACAGCCCCTAAGAGTGTGGCTCCAAAAGCAAATTACTATCAAGCAAGCTAGGCTGCAGACTTACAGTCATGATCTATTTTGTGGGGATGGCTTACATGTACTCTTTTCATGAAAAATTCAAGATAATTTCATTGAGGGGCAATCTGGCATGTACTGAGCTGTAAGAGCTGCTGCAGGCTCTACTCTAGCTCATCTTGCAATAACTTGTTCATGTAAATATACCCTAACTCCTATTCAGGGGCTCATCTCCCAATGAAATAAATTATTTCCAGTGGGAGCTTGGGTGCCTAAATACCTTTGTAGATCTGGGCCCTTGGAACGTTACTTACAAAGTACTGACTCAGCATTATTTTGATCAAAATATCTTAACTCAGTCTGCTTGAATCTGGGTTGGTTGTCACAATCTGCCAAGACAAAGTAAGGTCCATGACTTCCAGGGGAGAAGAAGAATGAGAGAGAGAGCTGGGATCCAGTAATCTGTATCAAAACAGAGGATCCCTGAGTGGAGTCAACCTTGGAGAACTCTAGGTAATATCTATTGCTTCAAGAAATTGTCCAAGGAGTCAGTGGAAACTGTCGAGAGGAACCCTTGCTAGAGGAACACACCCCCAGAACTCAGCAAATTCAGTGGAGCTGAGGACCAAGCCCCTACTATATTTGTACACTGTGGATATTTTAACCAACCTGGGAAAAATAATCTTGCTAGTAATCTTTAAAGGGATATGAAGCAATGATCACATTTTCCAAGGTCTGTCAGGAACAGCTCCTGGCTCAGCTTAATAATTCTTGAAGAACCAACAACATTATTTAGGAATCCATTGGCAAGGAGCCCACTCAATCTATGAAAGCTTTCTAGCAATTCAGTGTTTGCAAATGGTTTCAAGTCAGCTATGGTAACTGAAGAACCTGGAAACTGGTGCAAAAGTCAAGGAGGAATGGGAATACATAGTGGTTTTCTAAACCCAGGAAAGCCAGAAAAACATCAGAGGATGAAATAATGAAAATGTTCTGCCCTTAACAGTTCAAGAAACACATTGAAGCATTCTGCTCTCAAAAGACAACTTCAATCATACTACACTGTACCTGATACTGTCTTCTTTTATGTAGGATTAGTTTAAACCAACTTGACTGAAGCAATTTTAGGCCTCAGTCCTGCAGTTCCTTGCTCTCGATCAGATTGCTGCAACCGCTTGGAGCATCTTTGCACCTGGACTACCATGGAGTTCTACACAGCAAAAAAAGACCACCTGGATTAAAGCTAAAATATCAACATTCAGTAAAAAAAAATTGTTATTCACTGAGATCACTCTAATGTTTAGGAGAGTTTAATTTATTTCTGAATGCAGGGGGAGAAACCCAAGACTCAAGGGAAGATTGCAGTTGGGACAGCGGTTCTCTCCAGAGAACCTGGACAACATTTGGCTGAGTAGGTAGTGCTCACACTTGCTCTGCCACCAACAGACATAGTATGACACTCACCCAGCTCTAATTTTTACCTGGCAGCCCAGTGTCCTTTTTATTATGGGCCCCTCAAGCAGCTTTGATCATATGACTAAACCCATGGAAGAACTAAGGCTGCAAGGCAAGCAGCCTCTTTGAACCTGTTTCAACCCATCTTATTCTAAATATGTGTAAAAAGAAGAGTATAGAAACAAGAAACATAAAAACCCCAGTGGATCTGAACCTGTAAGTCCTTGGGTGGGAAACTCCCACTGAAGTTGCTTCATCTGTTTTGTACAGTGTTTTAATATAGACTATTCTCCCTATACTGCCTATCTTTAATTTTTTTTCATTACCTTATACTAGCAGTTGGTAATTAACTTGCTCACAATTAATTAATCAGCCTTAAAAGTTCCATTTTGCCTCCTTTGCAGGCATATTTCATACAGTGCAATTTGGCTGTGAGACATTGGTGTCAATGGGAGTTCAGAACACTAACTACTTACAGGATTGGTACTATTGCAAAGAAAACTATTGTGTTTTTGGTTTTTTAACCAGATTTCAGGCCCATATTGTGGAAGGAAATTGTGCAATTAGAAAGACAACTACCAAGTACTGGGAAACATGGAAGGAAGCAAAAGAAATAATTTAATTGTAAAACTCCACACAGTATAAATTCATTTCACATTCTGAACATAGTTGCTGACTCCCTGGACAACTTGTGTAAGTTGAGGCATTGTCTAGAGCTCTCCACTTGGTGTTCTCCTCAGTGTTTTCTGTTTGGAGTCTGAACCCCTCCTCTGCTTTTCATCCCTTGTTTCCTTGAGTAAATGAGAAGAGTTACCAGATTCCTGAAGGACCCTCCTCTTGCCCAGATGTATTTGGCTCACTACAGATACATAGCTCCTGATACATGATCCTCTCCTCAGATACAGTCACCTAGCTGAGCTTCCCTACCTAAGAAAAGCAAGGAAAAACATCTGGCCTGATCACTGTCATTGTTTTCCTAACCAGATCACACCTTTCTCTACATGTTACCAGTAACCTCACCCAAGCTCTCCAGCTGCTACATAAAATTATCTGTTGCCCTATAAGAGGCCAAGATGTCTGATTTCTATTTTTTTAATATTCATAACACTGTGGTGTTTAGTATTGGTCACATGTAATGCAAAACGGTTGGAACAAACAGAAGTGTAGAGTTAAACCTAGGGAAGCACGGACTGTTTATGGGAAGCAAAAGTCTATAGAAAGAAAAGGATCGTGATATCAGCAGAATTAAAGTTCTCATATGGAAAAGGCCCATGAAATGTTATAAGGTTGAAATCAGGGGACTTTTATTTCAATTAATTTAACTTGCAGCATGTACCCAATTTTCTACATCATTTTTAAAGTTTAGAGAACTGTATCACTATTCCAGAATATTAATGCTGGTTTATAGTAGGATTTGCATGAGCTATTAAAATATAGAGGGCCTTTCTGTAATAGGCTGAAAGGGTCCCAAGGGTCCTGACTGTTTTCGAAACATATTTACAACACAAAGCAAAACCATAAAGACACAAACATGCAAAGCAATTCTTTATCTGTTGTCTTCATTGCCCTTTCACAAAAGCACCCCCAGACAGAAAGTTCTCCTCTCTCTAACTTCTTCATTTCCTTGCTCTACTGCTCCCATGAATCAGCAACTGAACACTATTTACAACCACTAAAAGACGGATGTTTAAATACATAGCTGGTTCCTGCCTGGCCCACAAGTTACAGCCATTCTTAAGGTTTTTATTTTGGAGGGCCAGCTTGAGCGCCCAAGCAGGCTGAGCGGCTCAGAACTGTTCACAGAGCCTTTAAAGGTGTCCCCTATTTAGAAAGAGTGCTGAGTAGGAAACTAAGGGGAATAAACTAGTGAGAACAAACTAGTCTTTCAAAGCAAAGGAAATCAAAACTGAAATCTGAAACAAAGCACAGGCAAATTAGGTTAACTCCAGCAGTCGTTACAGCTGCCTACCAGAGCTCCTCAGGCACACCTGACAAGCTCACAATAAGAGAAAAGTAATCTCTGTGTCAGACAGAAATTGTTAGTAGCTCAGTTATCCAAAGTGCTATCAAACAATCTTTTCCAAATCAATAGATGCCAGAGATGCATGGATCATAATACTCTTAATGACCAAGACTCTGGGTAGTGAAATGAAAAGTGGCGGGGGGGGGGCAGTAACCAGGGCACCAGTCCTGGACATTGACTCTTGGTGGTGGGGAAGGGTGGTGCACAAAAACAGCGCAGTTGTGCTGCCGGTCCAGCTGCTGCTGCATTGCCACTGATGCTGCCCCACGTGCAGCTACCAGCATGGTGCTCCAGCATTCAGTTATGCCTCTGCAGATCCTTACAGGCTTTTAGGCATCTAACTCCCGACATGAAATAAAAGAGCAGGGCCTATGTCTTGTTCACAGAGAAATGAAGCGGGAGAGAGGGGCATTCTGCTACATTCCCCCAGCTGACCATGAGCCAAACAGTACAGCTGTGACCTTGAGGCCTCCAGGTGGTGGTGCTGCCAGGTCTGTGCAGTAGATGGCTGTATATGAGGCAGAGGAAGAACCTGAACACAGCTCTCCCACATCCTCAGTGACTGGAGTATAATGCAAAAGTGTGCCAGCACCACCTTCACTCTTTTCCAAGAAAGGACTGATCTGACTTGAAGCATACCCAGCCCCCCAGGAGAGGGTTCAAAGCAGAGAATCCCACATGGTGGTAGGCATTCCCCTCCTTGCTGAACTGGGAAGGTAAGTCTTTGGGCACATCTACATTGCATCACCAGGATTTTAAGAGAGGGACACTACCAAACACACCCCAGCCACCCGTTCCTGTTTGCGTGGCCCAAACCCAGAGTGACTTTCCTGGTGGGGAAGTCACTCCAGTGACTATTTAATCATGCTGATGAGTGACGATGACAGAGGTCTTGAGAGCAGCTGCAGGGTGGTACAGGGGGGGAAGTCACTCTGGTGGCATTTCTGGGTTTGGCACGTGCAAGCAGGAACAGGTGGACAGAACCTGTGTGTGCTGGGGAGACACAGCTTTGGAGAGAAAGGGGCTTAAACCACACTCTTCACATGTAGCACAGCCCAGTTCAGGCAGCATTTGATGCTGGTTACAGGTTTCTGTGACGCCCATTCTTGGTGACCTAATTGCCCCTGTGCCCTATATAGGAAACCTCTATCTTCACAACTTGGGATTGTGAATATCATTGCATAGTAAATCCCTAAAATTAAAATGTCACAATACTTAAATTCCCCCTGTGAATGTAGCTTCTAAAAATAAGTAGGATCTAAATGAGAGGCAGGGTCCTGAGATTTTCAAAAGTGGCTGATGATTCTAGGTGCCCAACTTGAGACAGAAGTATCTGATCGCTCTCTGAAAAAGATATGTTTAAGGTTGGACACCCAAAAATGGATTTCTAGTTTTGAAAGCTTCGGCCCTGCTTTTTCCATTTTTGGATAGTAGGGACCTGCTTGGTGAAGAGGAAGAGACTCAAGCGTCCACATTTACTGCAAAATGGTGTATCAGTATGGAATCCTCTCCACCAGGTAGAAAAATCACAATATAGACTGGGTAAAGATTGTAGACTGTTGTCTTACCTTAGGGAGCCTGTACTTTTCTCTTAGATGAACTCGTAGACAAGCTCTCTCAGCTTTTTTGTGTGCAAATGCTGCATCTCTCTCCATCCTGAAAATCAACATGAAAGACAGATATTTTCTGAGTTTTGTCATAAAATACAATGTGACAAGTTCCTTAGTTTGTTCTTGACACTGAACTGATTCCCTAGCCACAGAAAACAGTCAGTATTTGTTCTCTTCTCATCTTATTCTTTAAATATAGCTGTTTGAACAC
This sequence comes from Gavialis gangeticus, assembly GCF_001723915.1. Taxonomy (NCBI): domain Eukaryota; kingdom Metazoa; phylum Chordata; order Crocodylia; family Gavialidae; genus Gavialis; species Gavialis gangeticus. The sequence goes on along the minus strand of NW_017729024.1, from coordinate 180,296,496 downwards.
AACAGAAGAAAAGGCCCTGGCAATAGAACACTTTCCAGTAAGTTATTAATCAGCCTCACCATCTCTGTGGAAGGTAGGTGTATGTTATACCCATTTTACAGAGGAAACTGAGACAGGGATCAAGTTATTTGTCCAGAACCACAAATGGACTAAAAGTGGCATTAGAATACCCGTCATTGACACCCAGGCCTGTTCTTACAGCAATAGACCATGAAGCCTTGTAAGAAATGCAAAAGCAAGTCTAATGAAAGACAAATATCATGCCATTATATCTATTATGAATCTCCATGCTTTGATAACAGCTATCATTGGTGCAGTTCTGTGAAATGAAATATATAAGTTCAGATTTTTTCATGATACTCTGACAAGAGACTTTTAGCCTTGATTCTGTAAAACCGTATTGAAAGGAGACCTCTATCTCCACAGGTTTATTGCACATGAAAAAATCTGGCCAAAATGCTGCTTACTCCTCAGCTAGTTGGGGGTTGGACTAGATGACCTCCTAAGGTCCCTTCCAACCCTAATTTTCTGATAGTCAAAGTCTCAGTTATGAGAGGTATTTTTATACATAAAGATACCTCTGAGTCAAATCCACACTCCTTAATCAAAATTCCAGGATTTGGCCCCTAAGCATTATCCTTATAAAAAGTTTACTGTCATCAGAATTAAATGATTTCTCATAGCCTTATTTACAGTCTGCCATTTTAGTGAATCAGGGTGAAAGTGATGTTATTTGATTTCAAAAAGAAGTTGAGTGTGAGCTAGTTAGATTGCTTATGTGTTAACTGTAAAGTGCATCATTCCAGACTTAATTGCTAAGACTTTCTCCCCTACATATTTTAATGATTATTTACAGTTTTGGGGAGGGGTCCCCCATTTTCATTATTTTTTCTAGATTTGGTGAAAACCAGCATTTTGGTTAAATCTCAAGCAGGAGCTTCCAAAGCAAAATGCGTGGATTTAGTCGTCAAAATTTCATTAATTTAAAAACCTACATCCTTATGTGCAATTACTAGTTATGCAGTTATACAGATTCACAGGTGATCCTGTTCATAGAGGTTCATGATAGGGCAGGACAGAAAAAAAGATCTTATGGTTTTTTCTTAGAAAAAAAGTTGTTTCAATGAAACCAACATTTTTTTTCTGAAATGTTATCAAGTTATATGAAAACTTCCACCAAAATATTTCAGTTTTTTTCTTCTCCTGTTTGGGAAAAGAGTAATTCCAGAAAATCTTGTCATTTCAAAATGTCACTTCAAGTTTTTCGTTTTTATATTATTTCACATCATTTCCTGTCATAGCAATAGCAGTACATGATTTGTAGTATAAAGAAACAGTTTGGCATGTTGACAATTGTTGAAAGACGCCAGAGACACTTCAGTATAAAATGTTTCCTTCAGCACTAAGCAGCAGCTGCCCTTAAGGATTTTTAAAATAAAATAAAAAAAAAACAGAATACCTCAAGTCTTATGGGTCATAACATGTTGTGAAATACTACAAATATAACATAAATGAAAATAAAAGGCCCATAAAATAAAATGTAGTCCCCAACATTTCAAATTGCAACCCAAATTTTAAAATTCCAAAGTGAAAACTGTCCCTGATGGAAATTTTTCTAGTATTCTGTTTTATGGAAAATATTTCTTTTTACTCCAATTCAGGGGAAAAAAATGTTGGCACCTCAACATTTTCAGTAAAATGAAAACATCGTGTTCACATGAGCTCTATTTAATGATCCATTTCTCCTTTTTTTAATCCTTCCCTCCTCCTTCTAAGGCATAAGGAGATTGGCCACAGTGGATGATGGGATATTAAATATGTTCAAGCAGTGCTCTTAAGTTGTACTGAAAATACCCTTGGTCACCTAACCGGTGCATCTTGTTCACATGCCCAGGGTCACCTGGAAAGAAACATTCCTCTGGTTAGAATGAGAGAGACCTTTGTGAGTATTTCACTTTCCTCTGAAGCCGAGGTAAATATACCCAGATGATCCCTCCAGGCAATCTCGCCCAGTTGCTTTACTGCCATTTGCAGAGGCCGTGTTCATTGTCACATCCTGGTCTCTCCTGTGTTTTTGAGGATCAAAATATTTGGTGGAAACAAAGTCCTTGGCATCATTACAAGGAATCTGTGCAATACTTGGTACCTCAAGATATACAGGAGGTAATCAACTGAATTCTAGTTTTACACTCTGTAATATAGGATAATGACTTACAGGACCTATTAGGGAACCCTTTCAACCTTGAGCAAATCTTTCATTTGTTCACACACATGTATTCCATGCAGTCCTGACAAACAGTAACTGAAGCATTCTTACATGCAAAGCTGTGTTGTTTGGAGGTTATAGAAAAAAGATGGAAGGCAGGAGGGTCATGGGAAGGATCCTAATCCACTCTGAGCCACTGGCTCATAGCACGACCTCTTTCACATCATTTAACTTTTTTGATCCCTGGCCTGTGTAGCTGCAGCGCTGAGTAAAACTAGGCTGACAGTAAAGGTAGGTCTCTTATTTGTGATCAAGCTTGACAGACACATTTATAACTGCAGTGTCCAGTTCCATCATTCATTTTTTCTGTGTGAATAAACTAAAGTATTCATAACTATAGTTCCCATTTGCAGTGAAAAGAATATAGTTTAGTTATTCACCTGTAATACAGCTTAACATCTAACACTAAACACAAAGACTCCAAAACACCATTGAAAGAACATGATTTCCTTTTTCAAATCCTTGCCCTAACCCTAGAATTCTTGTGTGGCTTATCGTTTTGAGCACACCATCTTTTTTAAGCCAGTTGATTTTTTTTCTTTAATTCTCCCTCTATAAAGTTTATAACAAAAGCGGGCAACATTTAAAATTTAGTTTTCAAACAAATTACATTTGGTTCAGGACTTTATAATGGAAGCAGTATTGCTAAATATAGACCTGGATACTTTAAATTCTGGAAGTCATTAACCTTTCACCTATAATCATCTTAAATGTAGGATTTAGACACCCATTATGCAACTGATCATTAGTGAAATAGATACAACAATGATTTGCAATTCAAGGGTTTCCTTTATTATTTTACATGCCTTAAAAATGATATGTTCAATATCTGTTGTTAATTAATAGTTAAACAATGTTGATACAATTTTATATCACAGAACATGGTCAAGCATTGTAATTATTAGCAAATTAAAATTACTGAGCTGTACCATTTAGTAGCATTGGAGGCGACTAAAAAATGGCATAAAATTGACACGGTTGTGATTAAATAGTGTATGCAAATTGGATGTAGTGTTCTAAAAAAGTATAGACCGTATCACTTTCAGCATTTTAGGATTACAACCTCCTTTAGGACACCGGCACACCTAGACTTAAAAAAATAAAAGAAATTACCTTGCTCATACAGCAACAGAAAACAAAAACAGTTGCATATTAGTTCAGTACATCAAGTTATGTCCCTGAGTGTTGGAAGTAAGAAATGCGAGATGAAGGATGATGCCATAATCCAAAACATCTTAGTATTTGTTTGAGAGAGACTGTACAGCAAAGGCAAAATGCCTTCTGCTAAAGAAGAAAGAGGAGGGAATACTTTTCTGCCTTTTTTTCCAGGGTTCTTCTCATATGAACCAAGTCATCCTGGATAAGTCAGCACTGATAATAAGGGAACGTGTACTCACTTCTCCTCAACCATTTGCTTTTGATATTCTTCATACTCCTCTCTAGTCATTCCTGCTGCTGCAGCTGGGTCAGAAGGACTACTTTCTTCTGTCTTTTCCTCACCTCCACCACCAAGGCCTAAATTCTTTACCTGGCTGCTTAACATGCTTTTCATTAAAAAAGCCATTTTCTTCCTGAGGCAGGGAGAATAAAAAGCAAAAATTAAAAAAAAATGTTCCCTAAAAGAAACAACAAATTCTTCAGCTAGGGAATTTCTACAGCTTCACCCGCTCTTCAAGGGCGCAATGCTACTGAAACGTGGATGCCAAAAACAGTTTGTCAGCCATAATCTGGATTAAAGTGGTGAACTCCTCTTAGTATCTAGAGGCAGATGGTTCAGATTATTCCAAAAATCATTAGATGGAACTATCTACTTTTCATATTAATACCTTAAGCTAATTGTACATAAAAATTCACATTATACCAATAGCATTTTCATTTCTTTAGCTTCAAACGCTCAGTTACATGAAGAGAAAAGCCTCCCTGGGCACACACTGCATCTGAATTAAAGTAAGACCTAGTTGATTAAATGACTCCCCTGGAATTGTAAATTCAAACTGCTGAGGAGAAAATCCTGTTGGACTCAGAAAATCCAACGAGATTTGAAAACTAGGATTCTTCATTAAGCAGAAAACAAACCCAATCCTTTTATCCATTAATATTGTTTTATCCCATTGGACAGGAAGCATGGGTTTCCTTCATCTGCTTTTTCAGGGTTTTAAATGTTTAGTTTCTTTGACAGATGAATGGGTCATTACTGTCATTGTAACTTTTTCCCCCACAGAGGAAGTAAATCGTATCTTCTATTTTTTCCAACATTGTGATATGTTTGTGGTTCCATTGCGTCTTTGTACAGAGAATTACTGACTGGCATGATATGGAGATTTTTTTTATGAAGATGCTTAACCACCAGGTAAGAGAAATGCTTTCACTCAGCTAGATCACAGCATTTTGTTGCTATTCGCCAGTATATTGTCTGGTTAGTGTCTTGTTTTTACAAACCTTTACCCATTCACATGAGTAAAGTCTTTACTCTAGGTTTATTTATGATGTATGTACCACTTTGCTAGACCTGCCACTTACAGTGTAATCTCAGGTAGGGAAAATGTTCAGTATATCTCAATTGTCTTGCATACTTTTTTATGTTTTAATAATAGACTGAGGATAATTGGGTGCAGTTTAATTAACAGTTCTTGAGTTTTGATTATGCAAATGGTTTTTTTGACACTATCATAATTTCATTGGCGATATGGGAGGATCTCAGCATGGCTAATGCCTTAATCTACATTAGGACCTTTCTAATTAAAGCACTCCCTGCTACTAAAAAAAAATAAAGCGCAGGATGTTCGGTAATCCTGGATTATCACCGATTAATCAACAGATTTTAACTTTCCTTTAAAAAATAGATGAATATCACTTAGAAGTGAGAATGTAAAAATCATAATAAAATGGATTTGATCTCCTACAGATAACTAGAATTTTTTTTAAATGTGAAATGGTTTTACAATTATGCTTCATTTTAACATTCTGCATAAATATTGTGAAGGCTCTCTGGTCAGGACCAGTCCTCCTGCAGTGAGGACTCATTCAGCACCTAGCTAGACGGAGCCCCAAATTTAAATCCTCCAATCAGGGAACAGAAACAAGACCATGCAAGTCAAACTGCAACTAATCACACAGTTTGAGCAGAGAATTCTGAATGCCCACTATCAACTTGTGCACAAACTATCAAATAATTCATGGATAAAACATATGTAAAGCTCATTATCCATTTATACATCATGCAAACAGAATGAATGGTTTGCAAAAAATAATCCTGCTTCATTTGCAGGAGTGCTAGTGTATGCATTTCAGCTCTGCCAAGGACTATTCAGCAATTGCATCTGTGCAAAGTCATGTCTTAAGTAAGCATGGATTGCCACAATGCAAATTACTCAGTCAGTAAGAGTTGTAACTAATACCTTACATTATGTTATGTTTCTAAAAAAAGAGGTGTGTTAAATCCTTTACAAAGGAGATATATAGACAATCACAGAAAGTAAATTGCTAATGGGGATCATAGCTGATGTTTAACGGAGAAACACTGATAAAAGTGCACTGTCCAGGACAACTGCATGTGAAACTGAGGTAGGGTCTCTATCCCCAAACTATATCATGAGCCATGTTGTACAGGTTCATGGTCCACTGGCTCTAGACACTTCTCAGAAAGTCTGCGAGTCCCACTTGCACCTGCACACAGGGCCCACAGCACTTGCCAGGGAGGTGCTGCACAGTGCATTGTTCAAAAATCATTCAGAGCCAAGAGGTCTGTCCAAGATCTGCTTCGATTCCTGTCTGAGCTCAACTGCTTAACATGAGCCCCTGTACATAAAACATATCCTTCACTGCAAACTGTCAACTGGCTCTTGTGAGAGCTCCCTCCATTCCCCACTTCTTCCCTTCCCAGCCAAATATAACAAACCAGACTAGTATTAACATAAACACCAAACTTCAAAAGCAGAGGACCAACCTAACAGGGTTCACTTCAATTCTGAGGCATCCTGCACTGTCACGGACCTGTGCATCTCCTTTGGGACTTGAGCACTATGGTCGCTGGCCAATAGTAACTGTATTGGTACTGGGGTTTGTGTCATGTGTATTACTTATGCTGTATGCGACCAATGTTTTTATTACAGAACAGCATAACATCAGTTTAATGAAGGGAGGCAGCATCCAGGACCCTAATTATATGACGGTTTTGTTTTGCCTTGTCTGTATCTTTATATAGCTGCGAGTCCCCAGTGATTCTGACATCTGCGTGTAGCGGTGCAGACATTCTGGTTCTCAGTTTCCTGTTGAACATAATGTCAGCAGGTGATGGCAGTGCTAAATATGGATCGTGGACTGACTTTGCAATCCTCTGAAACAGGCATTTGAATTATTTTTACACCATTTTGCACCAATTTTCTGGAGTGGAAACAATCAGGCCAGCAGTGATATGTCTATGTTGCTACTTCACTGCAAACCACCTGAACCCATGCAAATGCTCACTTAGCTGGTGTTTATAGTTGACATAATCCATTGCAGTTCTTGTGCACTTTTCCAATTGGCAGAAGTTATCCTGGCTTACACTGTTTGCTACAGCATGTGCAGCTCCATGTGTTGTTTTTTCAGCTGCTCTCCACAGGTCTTTCCATTACAGGTTTCTTTTCTTGTAGTACTTTGGGTTTCTATAATGCCCAGTGTCAGAGCACTGCTCATCCTTCATAAATTTTAGTCTGGCCTGGGTGGCTGCTATAGCTGACAGGCTTTCATAGATTTCATAGACATTAGGGCTGGAAGGGACCTCGAAAGTTCATCGAGTCCAGCCCCGCGCCCAAGGGGCAGGAAGTCAGCTTGGGTCATAAGATTCCAGCAAGATAAGCACCCAAATTTCTCTTGAAGGTGTTCAATGTAGGTGCATGAACCACCTCCAGTGGCAGGCTATTCCAGACCTTGGGGGCTCGGACAGTGAAGAAATTCTTCCTTATGTCCAGCCTGGAATATGTACTGAGCTTATTTTGTTCTTCACCCAGCGTTTACTGTATTAAGAAGCATTGGTCTCAAGTGTTACACCAAAAGATTAGGAAACTGAACACACTGGGTTTATCCCTAGCTCATTAACTGAGGCATGTACAAGCATTACATTCCTATCAGGAGAATCATGCTTCTTGCTTCTCCCAGTAGAAGCAACAAGCATTCATTCAATCCCTCCTGTGGGAGACCTGCCCCGTCCAGAAGAAAGATCTTGCAGGTGTCAGCATGCTCCCCTCCTAGTCTGGTCTGGGAGGAGCGGGGAGCAGCAAGGCAGTGTTCCCCACCTCTTCCCCAGACCAGGGACTGCCCAATTTGGGGAACAGACTGGGGCTTGGCCCTGCTGCTGGACTAGTCTGGGAGGGGACTGGAGCAGCAGAGCAAAGCCCTCTACACACACCCCCAGACCAGGATCCCCAATCTGAGGATTGAGGGCTACTTTTGAGAGGCTGCTCCCACCAAGAGAAGGAAGGAGCAGAAGAGCAACTGATCATTGCTCCCCCTGAAAAATCTATACCATATATAATTTTCCTTAGTTATGTGGGGCATGTGAAGTCTTAGATATTCAATCTACCATGCTCTCATCTTCCCTGGAGTTTCCATAAAACTTATTTCACTGTAGGGTGGAATCTGAGGAATTTTATCCTGGATCCCAAAAATTGTGCATGCTGCCATACCTGATGTTCACAGTCTGGCACAGTAGGATGGGCAATTCTTGCAATGCAGACTAAAAGTCCCCAGAGCCCATCCTGCCCCTCTCTGCCTGCCTGTAGGCTTAATGCATGCTTGTGTAGCCCAAGACCCAGGTGCTGCTCACAGTTCTGAAATACGTGTGTCCCCGTAAATCTGTCAGCAAGCATAAAGCCCCACATGGGAGATTAGCTCCCCAGCACTAGGTTCCCAACATGCTGGGAAAGGTAATGGGCTTGCAGGCACTAAGCTCATCTCCCATGAAGGGCTCCCTGTGCACCAACAGATTTCAAGGAAGTATGGGCAGCCCAGTACAGTACAGTCACTTCTGAGGCCAGGATCCCCATGCTCCCTTGGAACTACTATCTTATACACCCAAATTAAAGCATGATGCAAACCAGCCACAAAGATGTGCCACATTCAATGACTAGCATCTTTGGGCACTTATACACATGCTCTGGGTTGGGGGACTGGTGACTTTTTAATTAGAGTGGCTCTTGGAACCCACTCTAATTAAAAGGCCCACAGAGTCTCATGTATTCAGAGTCTCATTTGACAAGCTTTAATTAAAGCACTTCCACTGCCATTTTGAAACAGTGGAACACTGAATACACAAGATGCTGCAGCATGTTAGAGCATTCTGATTAGCTATGGCTCTACCACATTCTAATCAGAACATGTGTAAAAGTGCCCTTTCTGTCTGGTTCACCCTTTTTATCACATGATCAATTGCTTGAAGGTCTAATTTCATAGAATGGGGTGAGAGACAGTGTCGATGGCCTTCCTAAAGTCCAGAAAGACTATATCCACCATGACACCTGCATCCAAGGATTTTGTGACCTGGTCGTAGAAGGCTATCAGGTTGGTCTGACAGGACCTGCTCCTAATGAACCCATGTTGGTTGCCTCCTAAGCATAATCTCCTGTACTAGTCCCTCGCAGAGGTGCTCCTGAATAATTTTTTCAAAGAGCTTCCCCAGGACCGAGGTAAGTGAACGGGCCTATAGTTACCTGGGTCCTCCTTCCTCCCTTTTTTCAAAATGGGGACCACGCTGGCCCTTTTCCAGTCCTCTGACACCTGGCCAGAGCACCACGAGTGCTCATAAAGCCATGCCAGGGGTCCTGCAATGACCCCTGCCAATTCCCTCAGCACCCTGGGGTGGAGATCACCTGGACCTGCTGATTTAAAAACATCCATCCCCAGCAGAAATTCTCTAACTCAGTCCTCCCTTACCCTAGGCCTGGTGCTGCCTCTCCTGAGTCCATCCAGAATCCTAGTGGGGGGGATGTCCCAGACCCTGCTCAGAAAAATGGAGGCAAAGAATTTGTTAAAGAGGTCAGCTTTATCATCTGGTATAACCACCAGCTTGCCAAGCGTGTCCTGCAGGGGCCCCACGTTACCCGGTGACTTCTTTTTACTCCCTATGTATTTAAAAAAGGACTTCTTGTTATCTTTGATCCTGGTTGCTAGTCCTAGTTCTGTCTCCACTTTAGCCTTCCTAACAGCCCCCCTACAGTCTTGAGCAATGGAGGTATAATCCTCCTTGGTGATAGCCCCTCCCTTCCATCAGGTGTACGCCTCCTTTTTAGCTTTCAGATGTTCCTGAATGCCTTTGGTGAGCCATGGACACTTTTGAGTGCTCTTGGCCCCTTTTATTCGTGTTGGGACTGTCACCCTTTGGGTTTGGAGGACCATCTCCTTAAGGAACGACCTTGGACTCCCAATTCCCCTGCCCTCCGGGACCTCAGTGCCTCTCCAACTAATCTCCTCAACTAATTGAAATAGGCCCTCCTGAAGTCAAGGGCTACTGCCTTGCTGCAGGCCTTTGACACCCGCGTTGTATAGTGAATTCCAGTAGGCAATGATCGCTATCGCCCAGATGGTCGAGAACCTAGCATTGTAACAGGGAGCCAGAGGCTCCTGTTACTTGAAGGCAGAGACAGCAGCAGGGATATCCACAGGTTGGGAAAAGACTGCATGTTATGGACTGTCTGTAGGGCAGGGGTAGGCAAAATGGTAGATCCAACCAGTGGCCAGATTTTATTTCCCAGCAGCCCCTGCCCACATCGCTGTGGCCAGTTTCTGTGGAGACCCCAGGAGCTGGCAGGAGAGCTGCTCCAGGGCTAGGGATCTTGCAGTGGTGACAGTGTGGTCCAGAGCTGGGACAGAGCTGTGATCCAAGATCTGCTGCCTGTATGCCCTTGTCTGGGGAGTACAGGCAGCAGATCACAGCTCTGGACCACGCTGTCACCACTGCAAGATCCTGGCCCCAGAGCAGCTCCTTGCCCTGCTGTGTGCCCTGCCAGTGCTGCTGGGGCTGATCTCCATAGAAACCCTGGCCCTGTGCTGTCAGGGCACCACTGCTGCTAAGGTCTCCATGGAAACTGGCCACAGCGACTTAGGCAAGGGCTACTGGGTAATCGAGTCCACTGCAGGCCTGATGCAGCCCATGGTTTGGACTTTGCCTGCCCCTGCTGTAGGGGAGTAGGCAGCCAGGGACTCAAACTAGGAGTGCATATTGCTTATTGCTGGACTACTAGCCCTGCTAAGGCAGCAGGAGTAGCAGTTGTAAGCTGCCCTGGAAGCTAGCCATCAGGCCCTAATAGGAAACCCGTTTGTTGGAAAAGAGCCATCTGACCGGAAGGGGCAGGGTTTAGGAGGCTCATAAAGCCAGTGCCTGAAACCGGGCAGGGAGTCAAGCCCTACAGTCAGAGGGCTGTAGGGGAGCAAATGACCTGCTATCTGAGTTGCTCCAGGACTGCAGGTAAGGTGCTGAGAACTGGCAGGGAAGTATGACTGTGTGGGGGACAGTTGTGGTACAGCCAGTGAGCTATTGTTTATGTTTGGACCCAGTATAGCAATAGTTGAATTATAGCCTGGGGGCTTGTATTTTGATTTATGGTTACACTGGTGGGCTGAATTGTGACTAGAAGAGAAGGAGCAGAAGGTCACAGAGTACCGGAGAGGCACATTAGGGAGCTTTGTTAGGGGCAGGGCCCAAACCGCAGTGGTGCTGTGGCCAAGGGGCACATGAGTGTTTGAGCCCTTGCCAAGGGCTGGGCCCAAATCGCAGGCAGACAGCAGCCAAGAGGGGCAAAGCCTGGTGTTAGAAGCAGCCTGAGGCTGGGAGGATTAAGAGCCAGAGCCCAAGAGGGCAGAACCAAAGCCAGGAGCCAACATCCTGAGAGGGTAAGCTAGAGATGGCCTGGAGAGGCCAGACCTGTCTGTGGTTTGATTAACTGTTAACATCTGCAAGGGCTGGTTGGTTGTAGCTGTAGGGGTGAAGGGAGGCCACAAATAGCCCTTAAGGGTGTCCTGCAGGCACAGGCAGGCCAGGAGGGCCCATCTAGCACTTGAAGACCAGGATTGTGAGTAGTGGGAGCCGGGAAGGACAGATGAAGACTTACTCTGGCATGCCAAGGCATCCTCCATTTTCACCAATCAACTCATTACATCAAGGTGTAACAGGCAAGGAAAAAGGAAGGGGACCCAGGGAGACAGAGCAGGACAGAAGCCACACGGTGGACTCTGGGGCCAGCTCTACTATGACAAGTCTGTTACAACTAATTGCATGTAACATTTGAAAGAGGCCTTGAATTGCCTTGTCAGGGGTTAGTTTGTGATCTGGCAGCAGTCCCCTTCGCAGTGTTCTGCCCTAGATTCCAATCACAGCCTCATCTCTTCCCCTTTCACCCCACCCAAAGCACAAGTACTTGTAAAGCCGTGCCAGGGGTCCTGCAATGACCTCGGCCAGTTCCTTTAGAACTCTAGGGTGAAGATCATCCGGACCGGCTGACTTGAATACGTCCAGCCCCTCCAGAAGCTCCCTGACTAAGTCCTCGCTAACCCTTGGCCCAGTAAGTAAGTAAATGGGACAAAAAGGAGTCAAATCCATCCAAAAGGCTAGAGTCTTCTCCCTTCATTCCTAGAATCAAAAAAGAAAGGGGAAAAGGATAAGACAAACTAAAATGAAGAAAATAAGAAGTAAATGCTAAGACTTCAAATATAAGTAGACCTTGAAGCAGGGTGATGAGCATACTCAGACTTGGACATTGTTATAGGAACTAAGGAAAAGCAATTCACACACCCCAGAGTGTGGAGAGAGGGGTGTAAGGGTAAGGGTTTTATCAATACTATTAAAACAAGAAATCTCTGGATGAAACATGAATTTTCATGCTGCAAGTACCTGGACAATCACTCAGGGGAGAACTGGAGATTGTGATTGGTCATAAACTGCATTAGCAATTTATTGCAGAATTGGGTAGCAGCTGAGCTGGGGTTTTTTGGATCACAATTTTGGACTTCGGTGCTTCTATTCCACCTAAGGTCTTCTTTGGGCTCCTAACCCAATGGATCCAGTCATGTGTCTCACCAGCCCTCTTGCTCAATGTTTACATAAATCTGCTAAGAGAAACTGGCAACACAAGCTAAGAATCACCATTGGCATGTTGGAGATCCTTCACATCAGACTCTTTGGGCGCATCCACACATGCAGGCATGTGTGCTTGCAGCAGCAAAAATAGAAGCGGTGCAAATCTGAGCCAGGGCTTTTTGCCTCAGTGCATGTGCCCAGACATGCACTTTAGCGTGGGGCAAATTGTGCCACTTGGGGCAAAATAACCCTGCCTAGCTCCTCCTGGATCTGCAGTCAGAGGGAGCTAGAGCCCAGAGCCAGCACCTGTCCTGGCCCCATCAGTACAAAAAGCTGCCCTGTCAAGTAGCTCAGGGCTACTCACTCTCAGGAGCTTCTGGGGCCCAGCCACTTACAACCCCTTGTGCCATACTGATGAAGCAGCCCTCAGAGTTCCCTGCACTCTCTAGCCACTGCAGTAGTCTGGCAGTGGGGGCTGCTGCCTGGCTGTGACCTGCTGTGCACCCACCAGACCTGGATGGGGACTGCAGAGCCAGTAGAGGCACCTGCCCCTCTGGGCCAGCTGCCAGTGGGCTGTGGCTGCAATGTTGGCCTTTGTGCAGCACTACTGCCATGTGTGTCCCTGCCCAGCCATCTGGACAGCTATCACCCAGAAGATGTTTCCGGTGTGGTGTCCTGCTTTGAACTGTCAAAGCATGTCCTCCTGGCCCCAGTTGGCCAGGAGGTCAGCCACAGCCAGTGGGGTCCAAGGTGCCAGCTCTGAGCAGGCAGGGTCCTGCCACTGACCTCCCTAGCAGGAAGGCTGGTGTTCCCTATTGGAAAACTGAAAAATCCCTGATAAAAAAATCCCAAGGTCATCCTTTAAAATACCCTGAGGTCCATGTTCTTCCACAAGTAAAACTAAAGACCACTATACATAGGGGGGGGGGGGGGGGGGG
>NW_017729024.1:180282362-180282746 GCF_001723915.1 Gavialis gangeticus | reverse complement strand
GAGAGAGAGAGAGTGATCAGCTGGGCAATGTTTTATTGATATATCTAGTGTTAAAGCAATTTGGAAGTTTACCAGCATCTCTATCATCATAATAAAGTAAATTCTAAATACCTGTATGTTTTGCTGCCCCCCCACAGGGGCCAAACGGCCCCCACAGGGACTACCTCCCCACCCCCACTTGCTCCCCCAGCCCTCCATGGGGCAGTGGGGCCCAGGCTGGGGCTGCTGCACTGTAACCCAGCCAGGTGCTGCAGTGTGTGTGGGGGGAAATAACCCCAATGGCAGCTGCTACTGCTGGTGAGTGCAAGGTGGAGGGGGAGGGCATTTAATTGCCAGGATGCTGGGGCCCAGAGGGGTAGCAATGGGGGCATTTGGGGGTGGGGC
>NW_017729024.1:180266582-180281809 GCF_001723915.1 Gavialis gangeticus | reverse complement strand
TGGGGGAGCAGGCAGAGGTCCCCCCCATAGTCCCCTCACCCATCCTCCAGCCCCGCCACCCTCCTACCTACAGGCACTGGAGCCCAGGTTCAGCTCCCTGCACGGGCAGGCAGTGTGCTTCAGCACCAGGGTGAGGGCCAGCCATAGAGACACTCTGGCTGCTACCAGAGCATCTCTATGGAGTACCCAGCCTCCAGTTGCCTCAGGGCATGGTCCGGGACCATGCCTTGCCCCACTTTTTTCCATTACTTTTTGAGATGCTGCAAGATGCACATGCACGCTCGTCTGGACACGCTCTTTAAGGCTCAGATGGCCTCAAGTATCTAGGACAAAGACCAAGACAAAAGCAAGCTGCGTTCAGATTGTTCTGGGTAAGAGAGAACTTGCGCGAATTGCCATAGGAAAGGAATTGGAGAAAGTGGTAAAGTAATAGTTTCCTTACTTGAAGGTATCTGATTACGTATGATCCTAAGTGGTTTAACAAGCACATGGCTCGTCTGGATGGAGCTTTTGTCAGATTTGTCCAACTTCTAAGCCCCTTGGGTGCTGCACGCCCCAAGGGCCACATCAGGCGAGTGGAGTCCCCACTGCTACTCTGTGCACCCATCATGAGCATCACCACCCCAACCACTGCACTGGGCACCCCTCCCTCCCCCTATTGCTACATTGCATGGGCACAATTTCCCCCTCACAGGCACTGCCTCACCACTACCCCACCCAATGCAAACATAATCTCTCTGCATAGCCCAGACATGCCCTCATCCCCATGCTACACCACACTGTCCTGCCTTGCCTCCTGGGATGGGGGTAGGAATCAGCAGCCAGTGTAAGGAGGGAAAGCCTGGAAACTCCTGCTGCTATTGCAGCTGGAGCCTTTAAGGTGGGGGGGAAGAGAAAGGGAGAGCAGCAGCTGGGCAAGAACTTGGGGTTGCAAATTAACCCCTCAGGGGGCCACATGGGACCCAAGGGCCACCAGCTGGACTGCCTTGCTTTAGTGGTAATACTGCTAACAATTTTGCTTAACTTGCCCAATGTAAAAGTGAACCAAGACACTATAATACACATCATATAGCTGTTTGTTCTAACAGTTGCTTAGAAGTACGTGAGCAAGCCTGAAAAGAAAATTAATTTCAAATACTAACAAGAAACACAGCTTTATATAAGACTTATCAAATAAAAAAAATGCCTGTTCTTTTTAGCTCTGTTCCTTTTTGGAACTTGAAATTCTCTTAGAGGAAGACTTGTGATTATTAATATGATTGTTCAAAAGGAGCTCAAGTCTATTTTTATTCTCCATGAAAGAAATGGGGACAGGAAGAAACCAGAATAAGTGCAATGTGAGCTAGAAGTAAGGTTTGAATTCTGAACTGTAAACTATTTTCTTTTGAGAGGCCGGGGATGTCTGCCTTGGCTTGGTGTCAGTCTTGAGATTGTTAAAGACAAGTAAGCTCTGTTCCACTCTGCACACTTGGAGATGTTGTACTACGCCCCGCCCCCCACCCCAAACATACAGACACTCCTGCTATCAAGAACTGAAGAGTTTGAGGAGGCACCCCCAGCGCCACATTTTTGGGTTTGGACAGTGGAAAGCAATAGTTGGAAGTGGGGGTGGGGTGTTCACGCTCATGTTAAATGCCAAAAGAAGGGCAAGCAGCATGGAGCCAGTATATGAAAACCCTTGTGTTCAAGGCCTAATTTAATACATCTATTAGAATGTTAAATGCACTCGAGGTATAAAATTTCCAAACCTGTGCAAAGTGGCCAGGCACTTCTGATAAAAGATTCACTGGCTGCAGAAAGCAAAGCTATTACCTTTACAGTAACTGAAATAAAGAGTGTTTTTATGCAGACTTTCCAACTCCTGTCTCATGGGCAGTTTCACTGCACACCGCCATAGACTACTCCAAAGTGATGCCTGCTCTAGCAGCTCGGTGAGGCAACAGATAAAACTGAACTGAATGTTTTCTACTGTAGCAATTTCAAGAAAGAGAGTTTACTAAAAATATGTATTTTTATTCAAATAAGGTTATCATCTTGAATTCCAGCTATCAAATTACATTAGAAACAAACATAAGGAAAATTTCAACTGTTTAAAATTTTAGAACAATTGATAGACAGCCTTTCTGGTGTTACAGTAATTGAGATGTGAACAACTTCAACTCTCTCAACAGAGAACAGTAAATCAAGATGTTTGTACGTAACAACTATTCATTTTGTTTAGAGGACTCAGATATGACCATTTATTTACTGAACATGGTACCACATCCTGGAATTTTCATATGGCCAAATTTTAATATTAAATTTGCTACCTATCGTCCAGAGCTCTCTGTTACCATTCAGACTAGACTATTTTACCCTCATACTGTTAACCTGGTCCAAGTTTCCCTCTCCCCATAAAACTCAACTGTTTGTTTGAAAAAACAATATGTGTTTGAACTTATACTGTTAACATAATTAGCAGCAGGAAGGCAACACTGTTTTAGCTGATAAAAATATTCTGACTGGAAAGTTAAAATCATGGTAAGAACAAGAACAGCAAGCCCAAGTTATTATGAAGACAGTTTTTACTTTTCCTACCATCCAGCAAATGGCAGGGATAATTCTTGTTTTGATGCAAGACAACATACATCTTGCTCTGGAAGTTACGTTTTCAGTCTTCTTCTGAGCCCACTAAAATCAAGGGCAAGTTAATCACTGGTTGACATCAGCTCCATCCAATTAGCAAACACTTTATTTGAACGGTATACTGTAAACATAATTTTAGGTTGCAGCTTGTTCAACACAAGATACAATACCGCTGGTTACCTTCAACATTTTCATTTTCAAACTGAACAATGTGTCATAGCTGGAGAGATTCACAGTGTCAAGGAATAAGCACATTAATTAGAGGAAGTCTTAAAGAGCTATTTATCACCATGCCAAATATATCCTGAAAAGTAGTCCATATGAGGTCTATTCCTTCTGCGTAAGAGTGCTACAAAGTCTACTATTACAGGGGGAGTTTTGTTGTATTTAGCACTGGTGGTGAGAAGCTTAAAGCTTAGGGTGAAAGAAGCAATACTGTGCATTTTAGTCACCCTTTGAACGATTTCTTTTACAATAATTTAGATCAATGAAAAAGGGTCAATATTGTAATAGTCTAGCCCAAGGTACCTGTAGATGCTTGCTGGTGAAAGATGTGAGCAGTTTAATAACCACGCTCTGTTATTCTGACTCAGTGAAAGGGTTCTACCACTGGACTTGTACCTTTTTATCCAGCAAGATTAGTTTGAGCCAGTACTTTTTGCACAGTACAGCTTATTGCAGCACAGCTTACAATTTAGCAATAGATTTATTAAGCTATACCATTTACAAAAAGTTTGTCACATCATAGCCATATAAATATGTATGGAGGGAATCACATTTTGTTGGTATAGCAGATTTCTATATTACTATACAATTTAAGGGGAAAAAAGTATATTGCATAGATTTATTGTCCCTCTAAATTCTCAGGCACAATATTAACAATTTTTTGTAACACTGAACTTGGTAGCATATGTTGTCTCTTTCAACTGAGTTAGTACAGAATTTAAAATGTACACAATTTTTTCAGGTATAAAGAGATAAACTGATCGTGTAATTAAAAACATTAAACGTTCGGTTTTCAGTATGTGATTTACAATTTAAGAATTATATATGAACTCTACAGAGAGCTACTCAAGGACAGATTGCTATGGATATGTAAACAAGGCAGAGTGAATCTGTTTTTATTCCTAATTTTGAATATTTGCTCCACTTCCATCCTGGAGCAGAAGCTCACATGATAACAATATTGAAGTGTTCAAATGCATAAGGCTGAACACTTAAACACTGAACTCTCACAATGCTTGCATGAGTAAGAACTGCTGAATTAACAGCAGAACACATCTGAGGCAACAGCTTCTGAAAAAAATACTTAAAACACATACATAATACTCCTAGTTTTGAACACCTGTGTAGAATATTGACTAAAGTATCTGCTATGATATTTCTGTTGCTTCATGAAAGACAACAGCCTTATCAAAAAACTAAAAGAGCATTCCCAACCTAAATATGCCATTATGTCAACTGGATTTTTAAGGTACAAACAATATAATCTTTGTTGAAAGGAGATTCTATAACACAATAAACAAAATCATAGAAAGACTTGGGCATAGAAACATACTGATCCCACAAAACGTGCTTCACAAATACTAACAGGCAACCGGAAAATCCCATCTTCCCCAACAGCCTCAAAACAAGAAAAAAAAAAAATCTGGAAAACAAACAAAAAATCCCCAGAAAGAAACCCCCTACCACCCACAAACCGTTTCTAAAACCAAAATGACAAGCCTTTGTTGGCTTCCTCTGTACAGAGTTTTTGTTCTATACTCCAGAAGATGCTAGTCAGGTTGTTATTAAAATACCTTTATCTTTCATCATACACATATTATAAAAATTGTTTGCAGAAACAAGTCACTGAATCATAGCCAAAGTGACAAATCCAAACAGAAAAATGAAGCACTTTTTCATGCTTCTCCCCCCGACACCAAAATGGAATATTGAGGAAAGCGGTTCATTTAAAAAAACCCAAAAACATTTATCTGATGTGTCTGGATATTTAGTGGTATTTTTTTTGTGAATCCTTGTGTGTCCGATGCTCATCAACAGCAACTGAACCCAAGTACCCCAATTCTTTATCTTGAGAAATTGTTGACAAAACAATAGGAGTATCATGCAGTATCTATTAGAAACTTAATTAAAAAGAAAAAGTAGGATGGGTCCACAAGTTTTTCTTTTACTTGCCCCACAGCTTTCAGGTCTGTTTTTAAACCATTGTATTAACAGCTTAACTTGAATTCACTTTGTATAACAAAAATTCAATAATTTACAATAATGAAGTATTTTTAAACACTAAAATTTCCCTCATTTACAGACGTGGGTGATGTTCTGTGCATACATACAGCAGTACTATACACACAAAATGAACAAGTCATCAAAAGAACTTTTTGGCTGCTGCTTCTTGCTGGGTCCTAAAAAAAAACAAAAACAGGGAAGAATACATTAACTTAAATGCATACAGTTACATTAGAAAACTAATAAAATTAGCACTCTCTCTCTTTCCAGTCTAGATGACTGAAAAAGCAGCTGTTTTTATATCTAGGAAACCTAATAAATACCATTTCAGAGCTTCACAAACTTGAAAGTATAAACATACTCTAATTTGGGAATCACAGAAACAGATCAACTATCCATATACACTGGCACCAGGAGTTTTATAAAGAACTTTTTTACAATGGTATTTGCTTTTTCTCTTCATCAACCATATAGATATATCAACAGGCAGGGATGCTGAAGATGAACAGAGAATGGAAATGCTAACAGTTAAGAGGGTGGAAAAAAGAGGTCTGCCACTTCTCAGTTCTTGCTAATCTCCACGTACGGCTTGGAAGTCATCTTCCCAAAAGCCATCCTTATGAAAAAGGCCTCTTCCCTTTGAGAGGATGCAGATACAGAACAAACATTAATGCTCTTAGCAGTGGTGTTAACTACCAGATTGATGCGACTCATCATCCCATGAAAGTATGCAAATACACACATACATGGTGGAGTACCCTTCACCCTTTTCTTCAGCTCTTTTCTCTGTTCTCCTCACAGTTGGGGGTAGGGTGCAGAACCTTATATCTTCAAATAGGATTTCCTCCAATGAAGCTTTCTTTACATTGGAAGTGTACCCTCATGGGATTAGTTATTCATGAAATCAGAAATGTCAGCCCCCTCCCCCAACTTTTTTAAACCCACTCAGGCCCATCTGCCACACACAAGAGATTCCAAGACCAAATTAAGAAGTTCTCAATACCGGCAAAAATCCTTCAGTTAAAAGACAAATTTTAAAGAGGCAGTCACCTGTAGTATTTGAATTCAACTACATGCTAAGTATTGGTGAGCACAGTGAGCACAGTGCAATAGGAAAGCAGACGAAAAAATTTTAATTTGTCCGCCTGCTTAAGTAAGAGTGTGTGTCTATATGCAGTAATTTTTTTTTTTACATCTCAGATCATTGTAAAGAAAAATTTGTTTTAAAACACAATTACCATTCCACTTTAGTTTAGGCCCCCTCGACATGTTATAGGTACTGTACAATTAACTGGTTAACTGCACAATTATCTTAAGACCAGCTACATGTACAAAGTACCTACCACACAATTAAAAGCTCCAACCGGCTACAAAGTCATACTTCAAAGATGTGTGTTAACTTTATGGCTGGTTGCAAGTGAGCTGTAATTTGCAAGTGTAGCAGGATCTCCTCTGCAGCTGGGAGCCCCATCAGCTGATACAGCTCCCAGCTGCAGGGGTACACCATGCTCAGTGTGGGTTTCATGTGCTCCCAGACACTAGGGATCATGGCAGCTGCAATCCCCCAGCGTCTGAGTTTCATGCACCCCTGGGAGATCACTGCTATAGTTATCCCACCGCTTCGGGGGTGCATGAACTGCCCCCGCAACTCAGAGCGCCTCAACTGAGGAAGATCCCATCCATGGGAGCTGGTGCAAGGGATCCTGGAATTGGGTTCCCCTTGCACTGGCAATAAGGTGCTATGGGATCTGATGCACGATCCCACAATTGCACCTCCTGCCATGCACATGCAGCACAGCAGACAGCACAATTGTGTAGATCACACATTAGATGCCATCATCCCTTTACCTGCATGTGTAGAGGCCACAGAGATTCCAACTGTAAGAACACTTAGGCCCCTGACACACATTGCACTTAAGATGCGATGAACAGGTTAACTGCACCTGAGTGTCAGTAAATAGCATGGGGCAGCACCAGGGTCTGGGACAAAGCTGCTCCAGCAGCCCAATCCTGGGGTTCCCATGTGCCAGGAGCATTAAAACCCCATGTGCTGCCCAGCTGGATGGCATACAGGGTTTTAACTCTGCCCTGGCCCTGGGTTTGGATTCCCAGCTATAGCAGCCCAATCCCAGAGTCCCTGTGTGCCAAGACCTGTAAAACCTTAGCTGGGGTTTTAATAAATCAGCTCATTGTCAGCAAGGGACAGAGACCTGGCTGGGGCCAGTTTAAGATTCCGCTTCAGTCCCCGGCCCCAGTTGAGAATCAGCTGATTGTCTGCACCTGGGTTTCAACTTGCTGGCACAGGGAGAGCTCTTGTGGTGATAAAGAAAGTGCGATAGGGATCTAACGTCTTACCCCAAAAATCATATGTCCTGCCACGTGTTTGACATGGAAGAAACTATGATTGTTGGGATCACGGCTTAGATCTCATGGCACCTGAAACTGAACATCTGCCAGAGGCCTTAAAAGACATTTACCCAACTTTTAAAAAATTTTTAACTTACCTATACATGATATAACCTATGAACAACACTGTTTGTACTGCTACGAATATAAAGAAGTGCGTTGTAGATAAACATGATGGAAATGGTGGCAATTCTGGACACTTAGGTTTCTCATTTGAAGGCTAGAAAGCAAAATATATTTGTTAAGAAGGTGATGATTCAATTAGCACCTTTGCTTTTCTAAAACTAATACTCTGAAAATACCCATGACACTAGAATTGTAAATCTATGATAACAGAAAGAATAAGGAAGAGAAGGCAAGTCACTTAAATGGCAAATTGATGTATTTTAGCTAAACAGACTGATGTTGCTTGGAGTGAGGAGATAAGTGTTTGGTAAAGTACTTAAGAACAGAATGGTTTCTGCGCATATCAAAAGCCGTTTGAGTTCAAACTGTTATGAAGGTGTCTTGAACTAATAAGGCTAGACTTATGTGTCTTGTAGCGCCTGACCAAAATGGTAATGAGATTGATGACTATCCAAATGATAATTCTTCCAATTACTATAGGAAAATACAGTCGGGAGTGGTAAAATGTCCAATTTAACTACTGTTAGCACATACCCCACCAGGAAGAGGGGGAGTGCAACTGCTGCAGAGGAAATGACTGCATACATGGTGTAGTCAATTTATAAACTTGTCCACAAAAAATACAGCAGTAGTTCTTAACAGTCAGGCTTAGCTGAAATAAGATATTGACCTTATGTTTCAACGTGGGGAGGTTGGAAGGTCAAAAAACATAAATAAAAGTTTCGAGTATTTTGCTTTTGTACTTAAAAGAGTTTTTTCCTCTATGCTATAGAATGCATATCTACACTCAAGGCCTCTCTCAAGCCTGCTACCAGAGACAAAATAAGTCTGTATACATATAAAAATAAATACGGGGCGGGAGGGAGGGAGGGAGAGGGAGAATATCTAGGACTTCTTAATAGGGGATTTTTTAAACAGACCAGCTACAGACAATCACTGTAGGTAATTATTTAGAGGATTTGAAAAAAAGAGCTGTGTGAACCTTCAGTCGCTGATTCGATTCGGAAATCTGGCCTGATTCGGTGGCCGAATCTGAATTGAATCAGGAGACCCTTTAATCTCTCTGAATCAAATCAAAACCCTTTGAATCAATTTGGAGAGATTCGATGATTCAGCCACAGACACAGCTTTATATATGTTTTTTTCTACATATCTCCTTGAGGTACCAGGTACAGCTCATGAGCACAGAGATGGTGGGGCGGATGGAGCGTGCCATGGGAGCATCGGGGAGGGTGTCCCCCGTGCGCTTGGTGGCAGACCCAGAAGTGGACCAGAAGTATTTCCGGTTCCCCACGTGCTCTGTGGTGGACCACCCTCCCCCTGCCCTCCAGCTCAGCGACTGGTGTCTCCTGGATTTGGGGGGCACCCAGGGTCCCCCCACAGCCGATTAATGAGCTGGAGGGTTGCGGGGGGAGGGAGAGGTCCTCAATGCGCTTGACGGTGAACCACCCCATGCTCCCGTGGGACACTCCACCTGCCTCAGCATCTCAGCATTCACAAACTGTGCCTGGTACCTCAAGGCACGTAGAAAAAAAACAACATATAAAGCTGTGTCTATGCCTGAATTGCTGATTCTCCAAATCAGAACATAATATTCAGATTTGGCCAAATCGAATCAAGACAGTGATCTGAATGAGGGAATCAAATCACTGTCCCCCAAACTGGGCTGAATCTGAATCAGAATCGAATACTGCCTGCTTCGCACACCCCTAGTGCTTACATATAATTCCACACCAAGAACCATGTACACTCAAATGGAAAGTAATACATTTAGTTGGCTCTTTACATGAGCAAGTACCAGACTTACATGTCACGCTACAGAGGGGTTTTCAAATCAGTTTTAAAAAAAAAGTCATGGCCTTTGTACCCAACTTTTCAAAGCACTTAATTATTCCAAATACTGTTCCGTCTTGATTTAACTGAATGAGAGGTCTTTAGGAAACTGCTTAATGAAGGATTAATTGTTCAGAGTATTGCATGATAGCTTGCCCTAGCAGCTCATATATAGCCATATACTACATTACTGGAACCAGGCTATGTACTAGCAGTATAAGAATTACCATATTTCGCTGTACTAAATGCTCAATGTCCCTCTTTACTACATGAAGATGTTCTTTGATATCATTGAAGTGCTGGGTTGTTTCATAGACTCCTGCTGCAGCCCCTGGGTGCTGAATGCCACTGACCAACTGAAGGGTATCTCCCATGGAACTCCTAAAAGAAAACAGAACATCCCCTTCAGAAAAGAACAGTTTCTTAGAGCCACAGCATGTGCGTCACAAAGAATTTTTAGTTTATTCAAACTAGTCTCAATCTCCTATTTTCTTGCTAAGGGTCGGATACATTCCTTTCACCTTCCATGAATACTTATGACAGAACACTTACCTTTTCAAAATATCCATTTATACAATGCCCTTCTGCACAAGAATCCCAGTTTTGTACGCTGCAACTTGTCCCAAAGCTATACTGATAGCAAAATGTAGTGATATTCTATTGCAAGGCATCTGCTATGGCTTATTCCTTAATGAAGTGCTTTGAATCGTTAGTTCTATTCAAGGCTTTAGGATAAAAATATCATATAATGTAATCTTTCCATAAAACGGCTCCAAAAAATATAATAGAGTCATGTAAGAAATAAAGAGGAGGCTTTAGGGATAAGGAAAGATTTAAGACCATCCATGTTCCATGATTACCTTTTACACAAGAATCTCATTTCCCATATGCACTGCTGTAATACTTAATATTGCCTTCACATGATTCATTCTGTTGTTACAACAAATCAAATTAAATCCATAGAAAAGCTGAAACTGCATAACTAGTATTGAGAGCTAAACTAAACTAAAATCAATGAAGGCAAGATTGTGCACTACTTAATCAATATGTTATTATATAATTTTTCTTTACTCTGACATCTCTTTTCAGTTGCAAAGAGGATTAAAGTCTACAGCTAAGATATTTTATCATGTGAACATTAATCTCTTCATTATTAACAGAATAAACAATCAAAATTTGTATCTTGAATTTCTTTTTAATTTACTTGAAACTTTGTTTTGTTCAGACAAGAGGGTTTACACCACAGCTCCCTGAAGGTAAATCCTAACCCTTTATCCAATGCTCAGTAAATCAACTTCTAAACCAATGTCATGCGAGTTTGAAGTAACTCACAGTGGTACTGTTGTTAACAATGCACATGCTGCATCAAAAATAGTCATATAAACAATTTTTATAAATTGTTTAGGAGTTCAAAATAGGATCACATCTATGGTGAAAGCTACAAGATTGAAAGCAAAGCTCATATTCTGCCAGCAGCATTAGATACTTTATAATCTTAATGCTTAAACTTTCCTTTAACCAAGACTTACAAATTAAATTTATGAAGACTATTAACCCCTCTCTAAACTTTAGCGCAGTTTCTGGTCACATGACACTTCAAGATGCAGAATTCTGATAATAAAAAGACACTGTGCAGGGAGAATCAGAATTCAAGTGGGTATATAAGGAGCTAACAGCATATGTATTTAAAGGTATTACAGCAGGAATGCAGAATCTGCAGATTCTGGGAATGGCTTTCTTTGACTGGGCTAGAAGATGTACTGTCAAACTACAGGTTATTAAAGGCGCTCTCTCTATTGTGATTGAGGTTTATTTAGATTACTACTTGAGGAGGCTTCCTGTTGACTTGATCACAACCATTTCATGAGCTGCCATACACCTCAGTGATATACTAGGACAGGGGTTTTCAATATTTTTTAAAGGAGTGTACCCCTTCTGGTGCATACCCCTCCTGGACAAGTATAGGGGACCCCCGCAGTCAGTTGATAAGTGGAGTTGGGGGGATGGAGAGAGGGGGAGGGTGTTGATGGCCACCCAGACACAAACCGTGGCAGTGGCGCATGGTGGAAGACTGCGGCAGCAGCAGGTGGCCGCAGGCAGCGCAGCAGCGATGGCAGACGGGGCGGTGGCACACTCCCCAAGTACCCCTGCCTCTCCATGCCACTGCCATGTACCCTGAGACCTTCCCAAGTACCACCAGAAGTATCCATACTCTCAGTTGACAACCCCCGTACTAGGACATTACTATCATCCAGGAATTCTCCTTTCCATAACAGATTTCTGACAGCAACCCCTCCCCATCCTGACACTACTCCATTAAAAAAAAGAAAAAAGGAATAAATTAATAAATAAATAAAACCAGTAAACAACAAGGGATGAAGTTTTAAGCACCCCAGTTACATGCTCTTCTAGCCTTTCTGGTTAAATCTCAGCCAAGTCCCAGAATATTTACTTCACAAAAAGCCAAACATAGCCAGTCACAAGTTATTGCATAACTCCCAATATTTACCAAAATAAGTTCCCATTTCATTGTGATTTATACCCTACCACAAAAAATGACTTAAAAAAAATATATGCTTAAAGTTTTGCTAATACTCAGTTAAAGCAGGTGGCCATCTCCCCCTCATTTTATATTTTTGGTCTCAGAATGTTATAATCTTAAAAGTCCCATTCAAAATGTCCATGTGGCAAATTAAACAAATTACTAGTTATTTCTTCCCCCAGAACTTCTTTAATGAACTTTTTATATGCTATTCAAACATAGTAAAAATTTCCTAATATTTTCAATTACTTTACCAGGAGCCATTTTACCAGAAGAGCATCCCTACATTTGGGAAATGATTTTCTGTCATCTAAGCCATGAAAACTATATCTAACTATGGTAGTGATATCTACTCAAATGCAGATTATTATTCATCTAACCCTATCATATGTTTTTATGCCAGAAGTCAATTGTTCAATTTAGAGACTTTGAACACCTTTCCTAAACCTACCCATAATAGGCAGAATTCCTGACAATAAAAATTCATAGACTGCTTTTAAAAATAAATAGATCAAATAACTTCTCTATATAAATGTGGCCTGTGTCAAATTTAAATTATTTTGTCCCTACAAAGAAACAAGCAGCACATATTCTATTGTCTACACAGGCAAGGATTCTTCTGTAATCAGATGACTAAGAAATCTGCAAATCTTGCCACGAAAATTACTTTGACAATAAGTCCTGTTCCTCAGGGGATGACCAATAAAAAAAACTGTTGTTCATTTTTATCTATAAAAAAAACAACATTTCTTTAATCTTAGCAGAAAATATTAAGATGATGTTACGCAAATGCATACCTAATAAGCAGCAACTAGAAGGCCCAGTCTGCTGATGTTAACAAGAAAATCTAATTTGCTTCCCTGGTATAAAGATTTGTCAAGAATATTAAAATGAAAGCCCTCCTAGAAGAACAAGGACAAAAAAAGGGAAGTACTCTAATCTTTATTTTACAAAAAAAAAAAAGCTTGACCTATTTACACGGATAATGATAGGTTGTCCTTGAACTAATACTGGAAAAATATGGCTGTTCAAACATGAAAGTATAAATATTATTTGCACATTTTGTTTCAAAAGATAAAGACTGTTTGAACTATCAGAAACATAAAAGTAACACAAAGACTTCCTAACCAAAATGAGGTAAGTTTAGAAAGGCTTTTTATTTCATTTTCTCGTACTTCGAATGTAGTACAAAAAGACATGTTGTTGGGGAAACTCTTTTTAAAATTTTATCTTGCAGCTTAAAATATTAGTAAAACTCAATATCACAAAATTTCCCCACTAATCTCACATGCAGATGAGGTGACTCTTGAATGGGCTTGCTCATCCACTGATCAGGCAGAAAGCACACTGGCACCCTAAAGACTAACTCATTCAGAAAGGCATAAGCTTTTGTAGGCAACAGTCTGCTTCAGATCCTTTCCACTGCATGCTTTGTCTATTAACTACCTGATCTCTCTCACATCCTGTTTTTATTTACACATGGGGTTGCATACAAACCTTTGTTCCGTCTGCTATTTAGCTCAATCTGTGCCTAGTTATTTTCCCCACAGAGACCTAAGGAAGGGTACTGTATATGAAAACCTGCCTATATCCCTCCCAACTATACAACAGGTCAAGTATAAAAAAAAAGACACCTTGCAAAATTCCTTGCCTCTAATAAAATCAGTAATTTATATTCAGAAAAAACACAAATCAGAATAGATGTATTTTAAAAAAATTACAACTATTAACCAAGATATCAACAAAACTAAAAGTCAGACCATCTTTCGTGATTTTGGCCGGCTGATGCAATTTCCCCACAGAAAAGCTTCACTGAAGGAACAAAAAACCAAAACTAAACTCTAGGTATTTCCCACACAACATATTTAAGCAGGATTGTGTTCTAACTGCACTACACTTAGGTACAGAGATCAGCATACAGCTGAACTCAGTTGAAAGATGGCAAAAAAGTCCATCATCCATCAATCAATTAATCAAAATGACATTTATCATTATCCATGTATGGTACACAAGGCACTTGGGTTTAATCAACCAATAAACCCATTTTTCACAAAATTGAAGAATTAGGCCATTCACCCTAAAACAACAAAAATTATTTCTAAATGAATGCAGAGCACATACAGTGCATGTAGAGACCGTACAAGTACCAAAATGCACAATACAGCTATCTTGAAACGCAGTTATGAACTGGAAGCATGTCTCCTAAATGCAAGATTACCATTAAATTTCTTCCAGCAAAAACATGGCAACTTTTATGAGTCATATTAAACACAAAACAATGTCACGTGAAGAAATCAGAAAATCTGAAGTTAAACACTTCCATCTTTAATGTGTAGCACAGCATCACATACTGAAAACGCATACAGAGCCAAATTACTGCAATAAATTCCTTTTCATATATACATACCACATAGTAGAAAGTTTCTTTGTTTACGCACTAACAAGTTCTTGGTTATTTAAGCCACTGTCTTCAACACACAAAATGAGCCATTTTTTCCAAGAGTTTTCCTAGATTTTCCAAAAGTGCTCACAACCACTATTATTATTTATTTTATTTTTTAAAAATCCAGACCAAACTACATGAGCTGAGGATTTTTTTCAAGTCTGGCCCCTTGCATTCCCAGTTCCACTAAAGGTCAGTGGTAACCCGTGTCTTCACTCATGGTAGAACAGGGACGTTATGAGGTACTCATTTTATAATATGTATGCTTAATGAACAATGATTCAAGACTTCAGGAATTTGGGTATTTTTAGGCAACTGGATTATTAACAAAGCTACAGGCAAAATGGTATCTGTTGGACAATCTAAAATTATAACTACAAATCAACATAGAGAGACCAGAAATTATAGTGATAAGGAACAATATCCGATCAACTATTAACTGTGTTGGTAAAGCTTTACCCCTCTGCTTAACAGATTCTTTTCCTAACTATAACAAACATGTAATTGTTTCAGGCACAGCTACTTCATTAAAAGGAGTATTATGGTAAGAAAAGATACTAAATCTAGCAATGATACCTAGAGCTAAACTTCTATATGCAGAAACAATAGCAGAGCAAAATACTAAACACAGCATGACATTTAAGAAGCCAGGCCCCACAGCACCAACTTACTAAGCATATCAAAAAGTGTTACTGTCCCAAATTCAAGTTTAAAAAAAATAAGTGTGCGAGAGAGATGCGATATACCTATCTGGCTATCTATATCGATATTGTTTCAGTTTCAATAAATCATAGAATCAATGAGTGGGAAGGGACCTAGACAGATCATCGAGTCAGACCCCCCACCATGGGCAGGAAGGAGCACTGGGGGTGGCAGGGGTCATAAGACCCCAGCCCGGTGCCTATCCAGTCTCCTCTTGAAGATCTCCAGGGAAGGTGAGAGCACCACCTCTCTGGGAAGCCTATTCCAGGCTCTGGCCACCCTTACCATGAAGTAGTTCTTCCTAATATCTAACCTAAACCT
>NW_017729024.1:180249037-180261582 GCF_001723915.1 Gavialis gangeticus | reverse complement strand
CCAAGGACCCAGCCGTGGGGGACTCCATTGCCCACACCCTCCCAGGTCGACATCGACCTGTCCACCACCAATTATATAATTACACAAAATGTGCGTGTGTGTGTAATTAAAATTATATAATTAATATTTTCTGAACTCTAGCAAAGGTTAGGAAAATGTCCTGGAAAGCTCAATTCCTTAAAATACCCTGATGTATGCAAACACCTATATTAGAAAATAATGAAGTTTCACACAATTGTTCCAGGCATTAAAAATCTTTACCTGGCATACAGACAAACTTTTCGCTCAGAAATCAGAATTCAGTTGCATTACATTTATTCATATTATAAGAAAGAAAAATCTTATGAGTATAAGAAAGAAAAATTCACAGTACAAATTGAAAGTGGGAGATTTATGCCACAAAGACAAAAAAAATACTGTTCATGCTACTGACAAAAGTTAAAAAAAAAGAATACAAGAAATAAACAAAATAAGTTGTCTGCTTTTCTAAAGAATATAAACTGAGTGAATAAAAGACCATCAGTATCTTGATTCTAACCCACTGTCACATATAATAAAGTTACTAAAACCAAAAGATTAGGAAAAAAGTTTTTTTTCAGTCTGCTTATTGTGTTCCTTTTAATTATTATGAAAATAAAAAGGAGAAAAGAGCCTCTGTAATCAAGAAAAGTAGAGAAGTCCAAGGGACATAAGGAACTTGCTTTGGCCAGGAAAGTTAGAGTAGACAGCAATTAGATGCCACAATAAGGTTTTCTACAGCAGTGGGGACTAACCCTTTTAGCTGGCATGCCACAAATTACGCCCCTACCACTCCAATTCCCTTCCCCTACCCAATCCACTGCTCTGCTTTCTGCCTTATCTGCTGCTGTGCTGCCTGCCCCCTGCTTGGTCTCCTATCACACATGGGGCTGCCCATGCCACTCCTAATACACATGCTACATGTTAGCAACCCGTTCTAGAGAATGCCTCGGTCATTTTCCCTGTTTTACCTCCATAATCAGTTCTCCTGCCTGCATGGTCTTTTCATACTAGCAGTGGGAAGAAAAAAATATGTATAAAAATATATACAAATTATGTGCATGTGATATACATATATTAGTGCAAATTCCACACCCTTCTACCCTGCCCATGAAAACCAATACAGCGTCGAGGAAAATGCATTTACCTGAAATGCTCTTAAAAAATGAGGGGGAAAAAAAAAAAGACAGGACTGCCTGCTGCTGATGTCTCTTCAATTTGTTACTGGTATCTGAAGTCTTCAATCATTCATTTACTGACGCAAAAGGCATTTAAAATAGGTTTATCTAACTTGAGTCTGGAACTGAAGAAGTTCTCTCCACATACAAATTCTTAGGACTTGATTTTGATATGACTTGCATGGAGGCAAATTGGAAAGAATTACACTGAACTGATAAGTGGAGTTACAGGCTTGGGTAAAAACAAAACAAGGCAAGATCCAATCACAATTTACTGCCTCATTTGACCCCAGTACTGTTTCCTGCCATGGCAGGGGGTCGGACTTGATGATCTGCTCAGGTTCCTTCCAACCCTACCAACTATGAAACCATGAAACATGTATGCTTACTTCATTTCATTCACTTGTCTGAGGACCTCCTCTTGAGTTTTCACAATAGTGTCAACCTCTTGTTGGGAAACCTGAAACAAACATAATAGAGCTGAGCACACAGGGAAAAAAAGGTGAGGGGTTAGAGGGAAGTGTCACATCTTTAAAGTTATGTTCACTGATGACTAGCGGTACAGTTTAAAATTCACCTGTCCTTGTTGGCCTGGAACACCTGATCCTCTTTTGGCAATCTCTTCAGTCACTGCAGAGACATACCTCCTCTGCTCATCAAGAATCATGTCCAACTGCCTGTTAAGTTGCTTAATTTCAAGATGAATTCGATTCTGCCCCTCAAAGATTTGTCTCAGTTCACGATCACTTACACTTTCATAGATATCTTCTGCTACCAAAACAAAAAGGAAAAGTGACATTTATAGCTTCTGTTTTCAGAGAGAGGTGCATAATTTCCTCATTTTATGAAAAGCTTCTTATAAGTGTGAGAAAAGTAGGATAATGGAACAAACTGCATAGGGTCATTGTGAAACCTTTCATCTTATGTTTTCTAAGATGTCCAATCTGGCATGGTATCTGTGCAGAGGTTGGACTCGATGACTCAGGGTCCCTTCCAAAGCCCAATTCTACACAATGAAATCTTTTATTTTACTTACATTTCTAGCTCTGCACCATAAGCACACAATATACCAGTGGCTAAGGATATCCATATTTGCACTGTTTACCCTAGCAATACCTCTGCATAAAACCTAGAGTCAGATCCCTTAAAAAAAAGTCCACACACAAATATTTCCTAATCTCAGAGAGCTCATGCTACAGGTCTAGATTCAGAAAATATACAAGAGGTCAACCAATAAGGAGAAAGGAACCAAGATGAGCATAGTAACAATAGGGACAGCTGTGTTTGCATGATTTGATGGCCATAGCAGTCCTGGTAGTTCAGTTGTCTACTACCAATCAGGAATGAATAGTCATAAAAACAAGAGATTAATTTCAAGGAGTAATTTGTGATAAGGAGGTGTGTTAATTTAACTTGCCTGGCTGTCCTTGTACATCAGGATGTTCCTTTTGAAATTCTTCTTTCTTTTTATCCAGTTCTTGCTGAAAATGCTCAAACTCCTCTTGATATTTCTCTTTATCTTTTTCAGGAATTTCTGCATCAGGGACAGGCTATACAACAAGTTTATAAGATATACAGATATTACTAGCAACCCTTAAAGCTTTCAGTCTCTTCCCAACCAGACTTATCTCAAAGCAAATAAATGTGCTTCAGCTGCAATGTTACATCCTGGAAAGTGTACCATTCAGCTCTCATAAGTATAACACTAGTACTGAAGTTGACATTACCAGAGCCTACTCATCTGTAGTTGTACTAGCACTGTTTCTCCTGCCATGTTGTTTCTTGTGGATTTTTTGTAGTTAGAAAAAAAAGCCCCCATAAAAAAGGAATCTTGACAAATATTGCAGGACTATATTAGAATAAGGTAAAGAAGAAAAATGGAACAGGCACACCTTCATTTTCCTAGCACGGAAATTGAGAGAAGTATACCTTTTTTGTTTAAATTTTGTGTTTACAACAAAGATATTTTTATTTTAAATCCAGCGCTCCTTCAAAGAGGGCAGCATTAAAACTTTATTATTTGAGATTTTACTAATGAAATATATTTTAGTCTCATTTTCCAAGGATAGCAGCCGGTATAACTAAATGCCAACATTTTGAAACTGAAAGGGGATGCTTAATTGCTGACTGCACCACATTTTAATAGACTGCAAACTACACAACCAACATTCCTATCTGTAAGATATTTTTTCATTATAAAGAGATGCTTACTGCTTCTTTCCCAGGCTCTGTCAACTGGAAAGTCAGAAAAGACAAGACATCATGGTCATCTGCATTAGAAAAAAAGAAAGCAAAAATACACACAAATGAACCTGCATATCCTGTAACTATTACAAGTCATGGAAAAGTTGTTCCCTAATGAAAATGCAGATTTTTTGGGGAAGTTTAAAAATACAATTCTAGGCTTTCAGAATCTGTGATGCCTTCCTCTTGTTCAGAAACTGTCAGCTGGATTAGTAGGCCACATAAATGGCACTGCAGAGACAGGAAAGAATGTGAAAATTTTGCTTTTGAAAGAGTGTACTTTAAAATGAGTTATCTACATTCTAAGCTGCTCCATTTAACTTTTCTCTTGGCTATCTACACCCCCCCCCCCGAAAAATAGATTGGCTTAAAATGTTCTGACAGTCCTCATTTCACTTGAAATGTGAATCTACCAACATGAAAATCCATGATCTAAAGAAAATATGTGGGGCTAGATTCTATTCTACCTATCTGGCATGTAAGTGGACGTAGACACCCACATGCCTTTCTATTCAATTCTGCTCGAGTCCCTGAAAAATCCATGAATCCACCTACTTTTGTAATACACCATTGTATCACCCTTAAGACTGAATCACAAAAAAGGAAGTAAGGTGAAAAAGGCACCCAACCTGGATTTATATTAACAATTTTCCCAAGGATTTGAGCAGGGAGGAACAAAATCATGCTTAGGTGCCTAAGTCCACTGCCAACAAGTCTATTCCAATAAGCTGGATACAAATGCCCCATGCTGTTTTTTAAAAGTCTCTTGAGTAATTTGTAGAGTAATACATACCCTTCAAGAATTTTTCCTCCCCGGTCAACCTAGTACTTGTGAATGAAGGTGAATGTCTAGGAGATTAAAAGTCCTACAAAGTTCATGCAGATGCACAGAGCAAGAAGCAGGAAGAGACATGGAACAGTTTACATGGAACAACAAGTGTAGCTGGCACAGGAGGTATCCTTCTTCAGTGCACAAAGGAAGGAAAGCCTCTTCTTCAACCAGGAGTACAGTGCACAAAAGGTGGTTTAGAGGACTAGCTAAGACTACTGAGTCTATAAGACAGTCTGAACCGTAAGCCAGGAAGACTGCAACAGTAACTGCAAAAAGGCTGTCTTGCCAACCACTGGAGCTTCTCTGTCCTGGCAAAGTTCATTTCATTTACCTCCCAACACCCTTAAATTTAATCCTCATACCTTGTGCAGCTAAAATGGGTAAATTTAGTTTCATCATCTGCAGCATATGCACCAGCAGTACAAACTGTATCAGTGTATGCTGTCAGTAAGTCAACTCATAGCTAGAGGGACAGTGAATAGCCAACAAGGCTTTTGTGAAGTGCCAATTACAGATCTGGCATTACAGTTTGGAGAGTCCTTTGCTAGACACTTGAGAAACACCAGCAACTATTACGTATGTTAAACTCCTATTACATAGGTCATTTTCATCTTATTCCTATGCCAATCACCCTGATTCTGTGGCAGTCCCCTGGACATTCTGCCATTTATAGCTATGTTTATTCTAATGTCAGTTGCCAAGTGGTAATTTACTAAAGTCTTATACATCTGGGGTGAAAGAAGCCAGTTAAACCAACATGGTGTCCAAACCTAAAAACCAGGAGTGGGATCAAAAAGCGGGAAATGGAACAAAAATAAAATCACCTGCAAGCCCCCCTGTTGCTGCAGATATTCCAAAATGTCCTTGTGGGGGTAGCATCATATCTTCCACTTTCGCACAAAACTCATAGTCTTCTTTATCTGGAGTGAAGCCATTGTTAATCAATACCTAGAAAGACAAACATCTGGATTTACACCTGAAATTACCTCCCCCAAACACAGCATTATAAGTAAAGTAAAAATGTACTGATTAGCTTCTTTACAGAAAGCTCTAAAACTATAAAATCATGAAGTGTTTCACTCCTGAAGCTCTTTGCTATGGAGTGTGGGATAAATCCATCATTAAAAGCACAAGTCCAAGAGGTACAGGTTTTTGTTGTTGCGGTTTATTTATTTTAAAGTTAATCAAACAGTAAAAGTAAACGTTGTTTTCCTTTAGGATTCCTCTTTGAAAATTAAGAAATATCAGTCTTAAAGCTAGTTTAGATAGGACAAGAGAGCATCTATACAAATTTAAAAAGTTACGCTTAGGGCCCAGGTAGCAGAAAACACATTGCACAAATAAATGTAATAACTTATTTGCTTCCGAGTTTCACTCAACAGGTTGACTTCAGTATATACATAATGTTTTGGGTCTGAGTGTAGAGACTCTTCCTCCACAAAATGCATTCAACAGTATTTAAAGCCAGCTGCACTGCTCAGGCTAACAGATAATAACTCTCTCATACCAGGGCTGGTGGCACGGTACACTCACATCACGAACAGTCACTGGATTCTAACATTAATTTTATCTCTGGACAATACCGTATACATTTAAAGTATATTATGATTATTAAAAAAAAGAATTAAAAACATAATTCCAAAGGAATATTCATTTCATCCCCGCTTCACTCCAATATTATGTTTGTATTCCCCTCACCCCACCCCAGTTGAAGCAGCTATATTCCATGACAACTCAAAATAATTTTGAAATTTCTCTACCCCCGTGATTCTCAAGCAGGGTGCCAGGGCACCCTGGAGTGCCGCCAGATGCAGCTGAGGGAGATAAAGAGATAAATGCGTGTGTGTGTGTGCGCGCGCACACACACACACACGCGCACACACACACACACACACACACGCCTGGTATAGGTACAGGTGTATATATATATGTATGCATTTGAGGCACCTCTCATGGGGGGGGTGCACTTATTAATATATATTAAATTGGGTACCACTCAATTCATAAAAATTACAAAGCAGTGCCAAGCCCAATGAGGGGTGCCTCAAGTCTAAACATGTTCAGAATCACTACTTTAGCCCATGGAAGCATCACATAACCTGCAGTACTTATCCAAGGCACCCTAGGAATGTAACGACAAGCATACTACAGATGTATCACCGGAGCTTGCAGAGTGGCTAACCAAACTACTCTTGGCTTAGATTTCTCCTGCCAGACCCACAACTGCTGTTGTTAAGAAGAGTTGTAAGGAACTATCAAAATGTAAATGCCCCAGAAGTGGAACAAGATACCTCAGACTGTCAAATACTTACAGTCAGTGTTTTCTGATAGTATGTAATCTTTGCTCGGACAGGATAGGGCTTGTTACGAAAGTCTCTCTGACAAGATGCCAGTGCCTGCGTGGAACCATCACTGTGAAAAAAGAAAATCTAGTCACAAAATTCTGTTTTTTAATTTACAAGCTAGAAAAATAAAAAGGCATTAAAATATCAGTAAGAAATGCCAAGAAAGCAAGCATGTATTTTGCTTTTCACAAAGCTTTGGGACCAACAGTGCAGGAAGCTTTGCACAGTCAGAAGTAATTCAAATTATTCCATGCTGTCTTTTCAACACGTGGGCCTTTGGATTGGGATTGAAATGTGTGAGGCTGTAGTTCTGTGCCCTGATCACACAGCCACAAAGGATGTCAATTGTGATGCAAGCACAAGGAATGAGACCACCAGTTTATTTTAGAGGGACAACCAGTTTCTACAAGTGCTGTAACAATCTGAAGCACTAAAAAATTTTTTAAAAGGACCACTATGAGGCAGGACAGACGTGTAGAACCCCCCAACCAGAGAGCTACAAAAGTCCCAGCAAAGGTATTCAGTGGCGTGCTCTCTAGTGATGGGTAAGAGGAAGTTCTTGACCTGGTGGCTCTACATCCCTTCCCACACTAGGGGTGGAGAACCCGTCAACCAGAAAATGTTTTTTAATTCAAATGAAGAAGAAAGCCTCTACAACATTTCTCACATGGAACAAGAAAGTCTGAAAACAAAAATAATGCATGCTTCTAGAGGGTAAATTCAAATCAATAGTTACAATATACATGTATACTGGTATGTGCAAGTACAACTATGGAACAGTATTCTTAATTGGCTTCTTCCTCTTAAAAAAGCTTCTAGCCTTATTTCACCTATCAACACCACATTCAAATAAATTAAAGATAGACTTACTTCTGATGATCATAATGGAGTTTTCCATTGTTGCCTACAATGACCACTACTGGATTGTTTTTCTGGGGAAAAAACAAACAGTATAAACAAACAAAGTTTATAACAAGTTTGGAAAAAGCCAAAATAATAGGAGGGGAGGCTTATAAGGCTACTCTGTTAGTCCCCAAAGACTAAGAAAATTAGCACTTGGAGTTCATGGGCTTTAAAACATTGTTCTCTCTTAAGTACACATTATTTCAAAGAACTGCATATTTTCTATGCAACTATCCTTAAAAAAAAGAAAGGATTTAGAAACTTAACTCCGAAGTATTTTTTTAAATCTTTCTTGCAATGTTATTTGAGGATCCTCCATGTTAAGTTATGATATAAGTTAGTGTAAGTTATGATGATTCTAAGGCATGATACTGATCGAAGAAATTGTACTAACAGTTTTACTTTTTAACAGGAGTGTAGTTATCCTGCAAGACTAATAACCATGTTCAATCACTCAGAAGTTTTCTTATTCATTTTTTATTGCAGTGAAAGTTCTTTAAAAGCACATTTTAATTGCTCATTTCTATTTCACACAGGAACTATTCAACCTGGGTTTTGGAAAAAAAAATGTGCACATAATTCAGACTGAGCTTGTACAAATGACTCGTTTCCAAAGGCTAGTAAACAATAAAACTCAGATCTTTGTGTTTTAGAAGGGATTAAACAACTACTAATTTTGAGTACTCTGTGTTAATTGTTAACTAGGTAATTGATTTCTGTGAAAGGTAGTGTTTGCAAATAAGACCTAGACAAACAGTAAATGGATCTAAAATAGTACTGAAAATAGCTAAAGAAAATCAAAATTAGAGAAAAATTTTGCCCATGAAGATCCTGCGCATTAGCAGTGTTGCAAACTATTATATTTCAGGTGTTTCTGCTCAAAACTCCAGCTCTTGGAATTGAGAATCTTAAATTTAATTTAAAATAAAAAAACTAGTTGCCATGACTGTGAAGGGAAACAGAAAAAAGGGATAAGGACAATCAATGGCACAAAATCCAGAGGGCAAAGAAGCAGAGTTTTAGAAAAGCCCTGATATTTTTAAACCAAGTTCATGACACTGGAAGCACAGGCTTGTCCCTACTTTGGTCCCTTGTAAACTGAGGTAAGAATCTCAAATCTAACTGCGTGGAGACTACCTCTGACACAACAACTAAAGAACAGATGGAAGCTGCCTCTCAGAGGACTTTCACATAAATCCCAGAGTAAATGCAGGAAACGATAACATGGAGATTCTGAGAGATGGCGTTGCCCAACTGCAGCCAGAACTCAGGCTGGCCTCCAGGGCTGTCTAAATGATGTAAAAGTCTCCTCTCCTTTGTCGTAGGCAGCCTTTCAGCTGCGGACCTGAATGACCCACCCCAGGTCAGAGCAGGAAGGTAGAGGCTAGGACCTATCTGCCACCAGGCCTGGTCTCACCAGTCACATGTACATTGTATAATCATAAGCATTTATGAGTCCATGGGAATATGATTAATCCATATATTTAAGAATTGAAGAATTTTTTTCTGGTCCATCTACTGTGCAGAATCTAATTACTGGAAAAGACAACTTTGGCATGCTTATTAGAATATTTATACAAGATCGAATTCTGGTTCTATTCCAAAATATCTTATCTAAGTAACCCAAAAAATGTAGCTCACTAAAGCAATATTATCTCTGTCATACTCTAGATTCTATAGTTTTATAGATTTTAGGATGTTATATACAGCTTACTATTAAGTAAGGTCAGGAATTAAATACAAAGGCATACACCAAGGCCAAATTAAGTACTGTTGTAGGACATCAATTCTTGCATTCAGTAATTTGTTTTAAACTTTTACCCTTAATGATCTTCAAATATTAACACTTATGGGTGGGGGGGTTGTTAAATGAGATGCAGAAGCTCACATTTGGATGTACCTGGTTCATTTCTGGTAACTACCACAAGACTGCCAGTAAAAGTAGTAAACACAGTTACAATGCTAGTTCGCTATTATTCAAGAAGCCACTTAACTATGTGTTCCTCCACCCAGGAAGGAGGGAGGGAAATATGCCTGGGACTGTCTAGTTACTTTTTAAAGTTTCCTGCCAACTAATTCTGTTTCCAAGCCATTTCCAGAACAGAAAACTCAAGCAAAGATGAAATACACGCTGAGTTCAACATGCAGATTCAATAGTCTCAAATTAAATACATCAGTGTTTCTCAATCTGTGGGTCGCGACCAAAAGTGAATCACAAGAATATATGAAAGGGTTGTGAACAAACTTTAAAAATGGATTCACTTTTAAAAGAGAAAAAACTTTGGAAACCATGGCTTTTTCCTTGTAGACTGGCAGAGTTCCAGCCTGCAAGGGGCTGCTTAGGGCTCCCCATACCCCACACAAACCCTGCCTGCCCCACACACTGGGGGCTGGTGCCCGGAGTCAGTGCGTCGGGAGTGAGGGGAACTGACTTGGGACTGGCCAATGATGTTTACAAATGGCTCCTGGTACATAAAAGGTTAAGAACCACTGAACTACACCACACCTCATTTAATTCTGGTAAAGAACAAGGCAACCAAAGGCAAGAGGGTCCCAATAAAGCCTTTGTCTCATAAAAAGTTTACTTCCTGTGAAGATTAATTGCAAAGCACGGTTCAACCTTCAAACTTGAACCATTGTTTTCCTTTACATAGCTAAGAAACAAAAGGGAGGGAGTCATTTTTAAACCGATATATACATATATGAAAAAAAACAAACAATCAATACAAAACTATTATATTTTCATGTGAATAACAGATGTCAAGCATAAGACCATTTTGCAACCCTATTGTAAGAGGAAGTTTCCAACTAACCTTTCCATCATTGTCAAAGGAGTCAAAGAAAACGCCAACACCGTTCCAGTCATCAGCTGCCCCAAAAACTGGACCCTCCAGGCCTTGATCTTCAGTATACCAGACTGCCTGCGCACAAGAATTAAATGCAAGTCATAAGTTAAGATTCACATTCAGAAAATAAGTTTGTTGTATAAATTAAATCAAGTTCATATACCAGTCCGTCTGCTCCAATGCGGCCTCTCCCTGTCACTCGAAACGTCACCTCAACCTCCCAGTTTTCAAATACAGATTTGTTTTTTGTCCACACTGATCCTCTCTGGCTTTTCAGAGACGGAGTTATTCGAATCTGATCTGCGCTAGGTATGGCATCTGAAAAAGGAAAGAAACCAGCATTGAACATAACAGCAAATGCAGCAATTGACTTTTACCTGTAGGCACTTAACCTTAGCCTTGTAGTAGATGGTTCTCACTGCCAAACCAACCAATTTCAAATAATAGTATTAAATATTAAAATTAATATGCTATACTTCACCATTTTTAAAAGCATTGAAGGATTGTCTAAAGTTACTGAATGTTTTACAGGTGCCTTATTCAAAGTTCCTGAACATGAGAAGGTGGTTGGTCTCACACTTGGGGCACTGGACTCAAAAGCAGCAGATCAGCATTCAGTTTTCTGCTATCATATGTTCCTACAAAACCTTGGAGAGATTACTTATTTTCCCTACCTTGTGTGCCCACTACTAAAGTAGTGCTTCCTTTTATGCACTCCCTGCCCACATAACATAAACCCTAAACTTTTTGGACTTGGTCTTGCTATTACATGAAGTACTCAGTGGGAACCCAATCTCAGTTAGGACCAGTAAGTGCAGTGGTTATACAGTTCGAAACAGAAGATTTACTGGAACACACATTTAGATGCTCTGTTTATTTAATAAATAAAAAGTTATGTTAAACCATTTTATTTAAAAACATACACTAAAAAAGAGCTGCTACAGTAATTTCTCTCTGCATCTTACCATCTCTATAGTTAGTAAAAGTACATAGATATTTGTAAGATGTCCAAATATTCCCATTAAACTATATTAAATTCCTTCACATAAAGTCAACATACAGCTTCTTTGGGGTGCGCCAGTGCTCCTGCTAGGACCATAGCTGGAGGTTCCTGGCCAAAGGGTCTTGGGTCAGACCAATCGCCGTATCTGGGGTCAGGAAGGAATTCTACCCCACAGTCAGACTGGCACAGATGGGGGTTTGCCTTCCTGTGTAGTAGGGCATGTAACCTTCTACCTAGGACCTCTTACGTATGTACGGACAACATTTCACAGAAGCAGGATGTTGGCTGCTGTGGTTCCCCTGCTTTACCTGTGGCAGATTAGGGTGTTAGGTTTGTGCTGTGTCAGGGCTGAGGGTAGTTTTAGGAAGCATTTCCACTATGGATTGTATAGGGTGGTTTGGACAGGGCTGACCCTGCCTCAGGCAGTGGCTGGACTCTAAGTGACCTCTGGAGGTCCCTTGCAGCCCTACATCTGTGCGATTTGCAGCACCCGAGACAGAGCAATGCTCTGCCACTAACACATATCTGCACGTTTTCTAAATGGAGCCAACTAACGGGCAAAGCTGCAATCTGGAAGTATAATAAAGATGTACTATAACCCTCCTGCAAACCACAGAGATGTTACCTAACCATGCAAATCCATGCCCTCTTGCAACAAAAGCATAAGCCTAACCCGACTTCTAAAAACCCAGTCTCTGGGACTCGTTTCAAGGGCTGGTCCCTGGCCGCAAGCTTTCGCTCTGCTCCGAGTGACACATCATCACTGGGCTGGGATGAGCTGCCTACAGTGGCTTGATGGAGCCACCAGCTGTCCCAACTCCCAGTGAACTTTCGGTATCACGCCCCCCTTCGCCAGAAATAAGGATAATAACCATGATTATTTTCACCGTGCTCAGCCCCCTTAGCGACACCCCCCACTGCACCCCCCCAGGGCAGCTGGATGTGGGGGGCTTGGGGACACGCCAGGGCAGCCCTCCCGGCTTCGGTCCGGCCAGGCGGCGGCGAGGAGGACTGAGCGGGGTCCTGCGGGCTTCACCCCCCACCCGGCCGAGCCCCTACTCACTGCCCGTGTGCACCCAGAAGGGCACGGCGCCGTCCGCCTGCACCAGGTGCGGCCCCTTGAAGCTGTACTTGTACTCGAAGCGGCGATGCGGCCCCACCGCGCCCGCGTCCGCG
>NW_017729024.1:180246202-180248192 GCF_001723915.1 Gavialis gangeticus | reverse complement strand
CGCCCGGCGCAGCCAACAGGGCGCCCCCTGATTGGCTGAGCGCGGCGCGGGGGGTGGCGGGCAAAGGGCAACAGAACGCACCCGCAGCATGGCCTAGCGCGCGAGGACGGAGGGGGCGGGGCCTGATCGAGCCCCGCCCACCTCCGCCACGCCCCTCCTGCCAGTGGCTTCAGGCTGGTCGGCACGCAAGCCCCGCCCACCTCCCAGGCCCCCGCGCCCTTCAGCCACGGGCCTCGCCCCGCCCCTCCCTATGTCATCAGCGGGGGGCGGGGCTGAGTGATCCGGGGTTGGGGTCGCCGGGGGCAGCTGCCGGGCAGGGGTAGGGGAGCCAGGGTTTTGGAAAGGGTGTCCAGTGCGTGATCATTACGTGTAACAGAATCAGGAATCCTGGTTTTCTATGATTTAAAAAAAAACCCAACTTTCAGTTCAAAAAAAGGAACCCCAAATACATTTTTCCATGATATAAATGAAACACCACTAATAGATAGATGGATATCTATGGAGATACATCCTAATTTTTCCTTGATGTAAACTATCACATGAAAAGGTCATTAGAAGCTTTATTAATAAGCCTGTGGCCTGCCGGGGTAGTTTTCAATTTAGGATGGCAGCAGAAGCAAATATAAATTTGCTGTGTCGTATATTATACATCTAAAAAAAACCCCATAAACGAGACAAAAATAAAACAGTAAAAATAGGCTGTTTTATTGGTCCTGGGGTCATTATAATTTTTCATCTTCATAAAATCAAGCCTCCTTAATCATATTGATACTGCCTCCAGTACTTCCCTGAATTAATGCCATGAGCTAGTGTTAAAAAAAGAGGCTACAGGGTTGTGAAATAGGAGAGACGTGACCAGGAGTGTTAACAGGCAGCAGTGCTGCGGAAGAAAGACCAGCTTATTCAGAGGTGTAGGTTTTAGCCCTGTTTGCTGCTCTAAGGACACAGGCAGACAAGGGTCTTTGGGTAAATCTGATATCTTTTATTAGACCAACTAAATAGTTGGAAACATTTTTCTTAGGAGGCTTTCGGGTTTAAAAACTGACGAGGGGTTTTTAAACCCAAAAGCTGGCTAGGGAAAAAATTTCCAACTATTTAGTTGGTCTAATAAAAGATACCAGATTTTACCCAAAGACCCTTGTCAGCTTATTCAGTGGAACATAAAGACCATTAAAAAGAGAGAGGGTCGTTAACACCGGTGGAATGGAGAGTTTAGGAGGACTGGGTGGAATATCATGAGCCATGAAGTCAATCTACCCCTTCCTTGCTGCTCAACAGAAATGTTGCTGGCACCTGAGTTTTCAACATTGGGTGGAGCAGAAATCAAAGTGGTGTGCATCCCAACCCCATCCCCTGCTCCTGGTGGTCCTTTTTTCCTATGATTCAAAAGGCAGCCAGAAGAAGAAGGTCCCTGTATCCAGAAACAGCTTTCCCTTGCTTTAGGGTTCACATCTAAGCAGCTTAGAGAAGAGAGTCCATGTGGGAATGACACAAACCCACCCAGACTTGGCACAACCCTTGCATGGTATTGGCACACTGCCAGGACTTTGGCACCAGACCACAGTTGCCTTCAATAAAGAACTGAGCCAAGTTTCACCAGCTGCTCTAATCAGCCCGTATGCCACTTAATCTAGGCCCCGGTCTTCCACAAGCTCTGTCTGGTTTAATTCTACTCCCATAGCACCAGCTTGAAAACAACCTGAAATTTTGATTCAACCCTATGCATCCTTCATACATGTTTCTTCATGTTACAATTGAAGTAGGCAAACAGTTCATGGTCACTAGTGAGGTGAATCCCTGGGATACACGCTGATGATTACCTGTGCTCTGGAAACAAGGTTCTTGACAAAAATGGCAATATTTTCTCATGGGAACTTGGCTTTCAAAGTCAGCTTTTTATAGGATGGGAGGGGGAATTGGAGGTACTGTATGAAATAACAAAAACTCAGGTATAACCAATAGTTACTTTCAGATAGTTACTTTGATTTCT
>NW_017729024.1:180240820-180241202 GCF_001723915.1 Gavialis gangeticus | reverse complement strand
AACATAGTATCATAGGTGTGGTTGTAGAAGAAAGGGGTGACAACACCTCTTGGTCCTAGTGAATGATCATATATTTTGTCATGATCTGAAATCTTTTT
Source organism: Gavialis gangeticus (assembly GCF_001723915.1). Taxonomy (NCBI): domain Eukaryota; kingdom Metazoa; phylum Chordata; order Crocodylia; family Gavialidae; genus Gavialis; species Gavialis gangeticus. The sequence continues at coordinate 180,241,104 of NW_017729024.1, read as the reverse complement.
TGCTTCCTTGACACAAAAAGGCTCTCGTTGTTTTCAACAAATGCAGCCAGATCCTCACTAGAGATAAATCTAGGTCACATAAGGTGCTATGCATGGGCACTACTATGCAAGTTGGTGAGTGCTGGAAACTACTGGACTCTGTCTTGAAGAATTTGGTCCATAAAGTTTGTTTTGGGGGATGCCTGTGAATGGGGAGTGTACAGAGCATGGAGCATTTCTGTAAAGAGGTCTAGCTGTTTGGCACATTTTTATAATTTATGTTTGTGTATGTGTATGCATATATC
>NW_017729024.1:180216084-180235820 GCF_001723915.1 Gavialis gangeticus | reverse complement strand
TGGCTTCATACCTCTAACAACTTTATATCTTTTTTTCAAGCCCTGTGGATATGTTGTTTTTGCCTTTGTTTCACTACCGTGACTTCCAGCCAATTTTCCCAGGAAATGGCTGACTTTGTTTTAGGTATATTGTTCTGTATTATGGGTTCCTTTCATATCACAGCAATATGCAAAATTTCTTTTCCAGTTTCCTTCCTTCTTTTCCTGCTTCTTTCCCCTGTCTTTATTCATTTGCTTCTGTGAATCCTAGCTTTCCATTTACCTAATCAGTCAATGCGAGTTTTTTAAAGAGTCACTATATGGGTTCATAGCCTAATACAGAGGATGATGATCCTGGACCTGCTCAGAAGAAACAATGCTGTAGTGGCTTGTTTTAATATGCATTAATGTGGCTGAGAATAGGATCTTAGACATCAGTCAAGAAAGGCGCATTCCCTTCATGAATTACATGGGATTAAAGCAAACACTGACCATATTTTATATTCAGAGTATTCCTTCAAATTAATTTTAAAAAAATCCAATGACATATAAGCATCTGTGAGTACTTGGTAAAAGTTAATGATATTATAAAGCATAGAAATATCTTGTGCAGTTTTATATTGATAGTATCTTTCATGCAACTTGCATACTGATCCAAATTAGTCAGTGATCCAAATTAATAACAAAGGGGAAAGGAAACAAAACATCTACCAGTGAAAAAAAAATGTGTTTTCAGGTGAGAGTTCAAAAAATGTGGAGTAGATGGCATGAAGAGATACAAGAAGAAAGAAATAGTAAATCCAAAGGAGTAAATAATATGACTTTCCAGAGAAAAGCTCTTATGCAATAAATGGCAGAAAGAGGTAATAGTGGGATGAGCAGAGGCAGGAGGAGGAGGAACAGAGCAGAAGAAAACAGTCCTTCATACTTCTGGAGCAAGTGTGAGGAAGCTTTAAAAAAATCAGTGCTTCAATTGGAAGAGGAAGATTGGACTATCAATCTCTTCCCCCCAGCTAACCAAGAAACAGAAAACTCAGCTCTTCTGCCTGTCTGGCCAGAAGCAGTTTAGGGTTGGGTGGGCATTAAAACGGAGACCACTGCTACAATGTAACATAATGGCAAACACTTCAGAGGCCTAATAGTGTCAAGCTGCTTTGGGGGGAAGGGGGGAGATTGTAACTACTTTCAGCACTTACTGCAGGAGTCTGTTAAGGTGGTAACTCTTTTAGCTTCTCATGCTAATACAATCATTGAACTGAATTGCAACTGACTAGTAAAACGAGAGCACTAGAAAACAAAATGATCTCTGACACAAGAAAACAAAATGATCTCTGACACACACAAACAGGTCTGATATCCCATCCTGTAAGGAGCATGCAAACAGTATGGAGACAAAAAGACAATCCTATTAGGTGGTTATATAATAAATGAACGTATCTCAACCAGAGTTCAGGAACAGTGATGATGTATAGTTATTTGCACAACTCCAAATTTTCCTTCTGGTTATTCAGTTTCTCGGTATTTGGCTAATCGTGGGAGCCTGTTACAGTATGTAAATCTCCAGTGTCTGGCTGATGGCAGACTGTCAGAGGGCAGCAATTTGCAAATCAGTTCACAGTTATTCTAAGTAACCATACAGTCAGGCAAATCTCTTGTTAGTTAATATAACTTTTCTGTACTGATGGGTACCTATATTCACAATTTCTTCTTGTTTGCCAGCAACAAAGACTCCACATCAGCTTCTGAAACCCCTTAGCTGAAGAGGGAAAACTAGAATTTATACACACACAGTAATTACCACACCAAAAATCAGGGGAACTCCAGGGAGGTTAAAGTGGGGAAAGATTTTTTTTAATTGAAAAGTTTTAATGAATAACTAATTTTCCTTGTTCCTTCTCCCACCGACCTTCAGAGAATCAATCATATGCTCGTGTTTCCATTGTCCAGTTATCAGGGTATACTGCAGCTATTCTGGGAAAGGACCTGTGCCTGACGATAAGCACTTGAATAGTCCTCATAAATATGTGCTTAAATGCTGTTATGGGTCAGGGCCATTGTAGGAAAGTAGCAAGTGAAGAAAGGAACTCAGCAGAAGAAAGAATAAACTACATGGGGGTAGGGAGGAAAGAGCAAATGAACTTTTTAATGTATATGTAATCAATTTATCCATTAGATTTAGCCAGCCCATTGTATTCTTTATAATTTTTCTCTTCTCTTTCATACAGTCATAGATTGTTAGGGGCTGGATCTATGATAGAGAAGAGAAAAATTATAAATTTTAATTTCAATTCAAATTAAAGTATTTTCTTTTAAATCTCAATATAATAATTATTTGCTCAAATCCATTTGGCAATTCTTATCTCCTGGGCTTAAAAAACACTCCGAAGACCAGTTTGCTATACATGCCTTAACATTCATTGGGTGCTTACCTCATAACTTTACATTATAAATTCAGATTCAAATCCTGATCCTAAAGGTTGCTGATGGATTAAGTTTCATGATCAATACCAATTCCTGGCACTTAACACTTTCAAAGCACCCTGTCAACAAGAACTAGTTAATCACCACAACCACTTTGTTAGGAAAGTAGCTTTGTATCCCCGTTTTCAGGGACAGAAACTGAAGGTGAGTCTACATTACAGCGGCTTCGCTGCTATTGCAAAACTCTCTAAAGTCGACAAGGCTTATAATGGTAAAAATAATTCTATATGTATAGTTAAACTATCTTCCCAAATGGCATGAACTAGGCTAGCAAGGTTCCTTTGGCCAGTATAAACTACATCTACATGGGGAGGAATGGATTATCAGCATAACAGTTAGGGATATAATTTATTTCATACTTCCAACCACCTTAGCTTCACAGTTACTACTTTGCAGTGCAGACTTACCCTTCGATAGGAGGAGTTAAATGGCTTGACTGTGGTAACTAAAAGTGTGTACAGAAATGCTCTGTGCACATTTTACAGTGCTGTAATTTAGAGCACTTTTTATAGCACTGTAAAGTTATAGCGCTATTAAACATGACAGAAGTGCAGTGTTTGGGTTGGGGCTCTGACCCTCCCTGCACTTTCCAGGCTAGGAAAGCTCCTGGGGCTTCTCCACTGGTCAGAAATTTGACCAGTGTACAGAAGTTATTTAAAGCATTGTAGGTTGCTAAAGTGCTACAAAATACACTGCTTCAGATTTAATACTTCAATTAACAAAAGTTAATTTAATGCAAAAAAAAGCTACCTATAATGAAGTGGCAGCAGATCCCACTACTTTTTACCACAGTTTAAAAAAGATCTTTCCTTGTTGCCTCTCTACATACACTCCCACAGTGCTGGGTTGCATTAGAGTTGGGGAATCATGAAAATATTATCTCTGTTTTCTCCAGTAAAAAAATGAGTTTGCTCTAGCCTTTATCTTTGTCTTCACTTTCAAGCAACCAATCAGCTGAGCTTGAATCCTATGACCACTGGCAGCAAGTCAGTTTTGAAATGTGTAGGTTCAAGGATCTGCAGCCTTTTCAGAGAGAGAGCATGCAGCCTTTGAAGTTACTTTGGGTCAATGGCAGTGGTGATCATGAAAAAATTACAAACCAACGTCCTTGCTATGTTTTACCAGAGGTGGGCCACTGAAGCTCTAAGCAGAATCACAGCTGGGAAAGAGGGCATTTAATAAGCCAGGCTAAGATCTGCCTGCATCTTTTGCAAGCTGATCCATGCAGACTCATTTGTTTTGTGTAAATTTTACAGCAAAAAGTTAGACTTCTACACCTAGTCACATATAAGCTCAAGTCCTTCTGTAAGTCAGTGGGGACTTCAGTGCCTGAACACCAATGGGAGGCTGACACAAATACTTTTGAGGCACCCCCTGGTTCTCACTGGGAGAACTTCAATCACTCTGAAAAATGCTGTGAGGGCAATACAGCAGTGCACAGGCAATCTAGGGACATTTTCACATGTGCGGTGGGATGCAGTGCTGGGCACTTTAATTAGTGAGCCATGTTAATTAAAAGCACCCACCTGTCACGTGTATCAGCATTACTGTGTGTCCCCATGCTGAAAAAATAGCAGGCGTTTGCTTTGAACTAAAGTTTATCGAACATGTTTTATTTCAAAGCACCCCACCACCATTTTTTCAGCACAGAGACAAGAAGCAATGCTGATACATGGGACGCAGAAGGGTGCTGGGGCATGTCAATTTTCACGCTTCGAGCAGACTTGATTAATCAAAAGCCAGACACAAATGCTCTCCAGACACCACCTAGGGCTCGTATACATGTGTATGGAGCCCGCACCGAGGTGCTGAAAATCCAGCATGTCAGAGCAGACTCGATTAATTGAGTCTGGCTTTTGCTTAATCAAGTCAGCTCTGACATGCCAGATTTCCAACACATGGGAGCAGGCTCTGTACACATGTATAGGAGCCCTAGAAAGTGTTCAGAGAGCATTGGAGACAATGTCCTGGTGCAAGTATTAGAGAGGCCATCTAGGGGCCGTGCTCTTCTTGGCCTGCTCCTCACACACAGGGATGAATTGATGGGGGATGTAGAAGTGGATGGCAACATGGGCAGCAGTGACCATGAGATGATTGATTTCTGGATCTGGAGGAAAGAAAGGATGTAGAGCAGCAGAGTATGGATCCTGGACTTCAGAAAAGCAGATTTTGACTCCCTCAGGGAACTGATAGGCAGAATCCCCTAGAAGGCTAGCCTAAGGGGCAGAGGAGTCTAGGAAAGCTGGTTATATTTTCAAGAAACCTTACTGAAGGCACAGGAACAAATCATCCTGATGTGCAAAAAGAATAGCAAATATGGCAGGCGACCAGCTTGGCTTAGCAGAGAACTCTCTGGTGAGCTTAAACACAAAAAGTCTACAAGAAGTGGAAGCTTGGACAGATGACCAGGGAGGAGTATAAGAGCACTGCTTGGGCATGCAGGGATGAAGTCAGGAAGGCCAAAGAGCAATTGGAGTTGCAGCTAGCAAGGGATGCGACGGTTAACAAGAAGGGTTTCTACTACAAGTATGTTAACAACAAGAGGAAAGTCAGGGAAAATGTGGGTCCCATACTGAACAGGGGAGGCAACCTAGTGACAGATGCTGAGTAAAAGGCTGAAGTGCTCAATGCCTTTTTTACCTCAGTCCTCACAGACAAGGTCAGCTCCCAGACTACTGCATCGGTCAACACAGTTTTGGGAGAAGGTGAGCAGCCCACAGCAGTGAAAGAACAGGTTAAGGACTATTTAGAAAAGCTGGATGTGTATAAGTTCCTGGGGCTGGATGCAATGCATCTGAGTGTACTGAGGGAGTTGGCTGATGTGACTATAGAGCCACTGGCCATTATCTTTGAAAACTCATGGTGACTGGAGGAAGTCCCAGACAATTAGAAAAGGGAAAATACATTGCCCATCTTTAAGAAAGGGAAGAAGAAGGATCCAAGGAACTACAGACCAGTCAGCCTCACCTCAGGCCCTGGAAAGGTCATGGAGCAGAAGAATCCATTTCAAAGCACTTGGAGGAGAAGAGATGATCAGGAACAGTCAGCACGGATTCACCAAGGGAAAGTCATGCCTAACCAACCTGATTGCCGTCAATGATGAGATGACTGGCTCTGTGGATACAAGGAAAGCAGTAAACATGATATAACTTGACTATAGTAAGGCTTTTGATACAGTCTCCCACAGCATTTCTGCAAGCAAGTTAAGGAAGTCTGGGTTGGATGAATGAACTGTAAGGTGGAGAGAAAACTGGCTGGATCATTGGGCTCAATGGGTAGTGATAAATGGCTCTATGTCTAGTTGGCAGCTGGTATCAAGTGGAGTGCCCCAGTGATCTCTCCTGGGGCCAGTTTTGTTCAAAGTCTTCATCAATGACCAGGAAGATGGCACAGAGTGCACCCTCAGCTAGTGTGCAGATGACACCAAGCTGTGGGGAGTAGTAGATAAGCTGGAGGGTAGGGCTGGGATTCAGAGTGACCTAGACAAATTAGAGGATTGGGCCAAAAGATATCTTATAAGATTCAATAAAGACAAGTGCAAAGTCCTGCACTTAGGATGAAACAATCCCATGCACCAGTACAGGCTGGGGACCAATTGGCTAAGCAGCAGCTCTGCAGAAAAGGACCCAGGGGTTACAGTGAACAATAAGCTGAATATGAATCAACAGTGTGTCCTTGTTACCAAGAAAGCTAACAGCATTCTAGGCTGCAGGATCATTGCCAACAGATTGAGAGAAGTAATTCTTCCCCTCTGTTCCTCAATGGTGAGACCACAGCTGAAGTACTGTGTCCAGTTTTGGGCCCCGCACTGCAGAAAAGATGTGGACAAGTTGAAAAGAGTACACCAGAGGGCAACAAAAATGGTGAGGGGGCTGGGGCACATGACTTATGAGGAGAGGCTGAGGGAACTGGGCTTATTTAGTCTGCAGAAGAGAAGACTAAGGGGGGATTTAATAGCAGCCTTCAACTACCTGAAGTGGGGTTCGAAAGAGGATGGAGCTGGGCTGTTCTCAGTGGTGGCAGATGACAAAACAAGAAGCAATGGTCTCAAGTTGCAGCAAGGGAAGTTTAGGTTAGATATTAGGAAAAACTCTCTCGCTAGGATGGTGGTGAAGAACTGGAATGGGTTACCTAGAGAGGTTATGGAATCTCCGTCCTTGGAGGTTTTCAAGGCCCAGTTGGACAAAGCTTTGGCTAGGCTGATCTACTTGGGGATGGTCCTGCTTTGAGCAGGGGGTTGGACTAGGTGACCTCCTGAGGTCCTGTCCAACCCTAATTTTCTATGATTCTATGATTTGTGCTTCTAATAACATCAATATGAACAAGTGCTTATATAACCTGGAGAATCTGATCCTTAGGAATGAAAGTGATTTAGGAACTTTGGGTGATTTAAATTGCATTCAAAGTCTTATAATCTACTAGTTTTTCTAGGAATGTTTCCTCAGATAGGACCTGTGTTGCCTGGAAAAGAAAAAAAGTTTTGTTTTTTTTAATAGTTCCTAATTATTTTTATCTGCCACATATTCTTAATTACTCCTTATCCGAGCAGTTTCCTCATAGGTTTTCCTGTCTCTTCTCTCGTTAAAGTTAATATTCACCCAGTCAGAAAGTAGAAAATCTACTACATGGTCTATATGAGCAAGTGCAATTGGCTGACATCATTTAAAATTTGAATACTAAATGTCAAGAGCTCATAACAAAACAACCTTCTCTCCTTTACACTATCATCAGTGCTTAGGAAGAAGAGGAAGATCTTTCTGCCAGGCCCTTCCCTAGGCCAGTGGTTCTCAATATTTTTGGACTCAAGTCACCCTTCCATTACTTTTGTGAATTGAGTAGCAACCAATTTCAAAAACTGTTTTATATATTACAGTACAAAGTTCTTTACAGAGGAGCCATACAGTGGGGGTGAGGACTCATCCAGGCAGGGACAAGTCTGAGACTGCTTATCTCTTTGTACCTTGTGGCACCTATCAAAGGATCTAGCAGCACTGAGGGTGCTGTGGCACCAGGGTTGAGAATCAGTGCCCTAGCCTTCAGATCCCCAGCTATCAAGCTAACCAAACACTAGTTAATTCTTGTAGTCCCACAAGCTGATATCAAAGTGAAGACCTTCCTGCAAATTGAGGGCATCCCAGGCATTGGAAATGTCTAGTTGTATCCGGAAGTCAATTCTGACTGTTGAGTGAGATTCTAGCAAATACATCCTAGACTTTCTTTTAGGAACTGTTTAATCCTGATCAAGTAGGATTTAATCAATGGTTGTATGCTGACAGAAAACAAAAGGTTGAACCTAATATACGATTCATCAGGCCCACTGTCGCTCTTTGTCAGTTGCATTAAGAAAGCTTCTAGTCCTGTTGCAAAGAGACAGCTCTCTACAGACACGCAGAAGTAGAGGGGAATTTACAGCAGACCCACAGCCTCTGTTTATTCTACTGACAAGCCAGGGATCACCATAGCGTCTGAGGAGGGATAATCCACTCCTTACTGCTGGCCTGACCTCAGGAAGTGCTGAACTCTCTCATAGTGCTGAGTTGCACCCATTTTCACTGAACTCAGGACAGGGCCCATCAGAATCAATGCAAGGACTCCCACTGCCTGGGAGGGTTTTGAATTAGGCCTTGCACGAGTAGCAGGACACTAGCAAAAGAGTTCCATTTACCTAAGGGGATGGAAGCCATAAATGCAAGTTTTCATCTTACAGTCTCTTGGTCTAGTTTCCCCATATTACAGGTACTATTCAAGAGTCTAGGAGGATTCAGGTGAATAAAGAAAAATCTGAAGGGTGAGTGTTGAATGCTTTATGCTTTAGCGCAGGGATGTCAAAAGTATGGCCTGGAGGTCAACTCTGACATACACAGGTGGCTCATCTGGTCCACAGAGCTTCTCCAGAACCCAGGGGGTTCATGTCACTGCTGTTTCCCCCCACCCCTTACCTGCCACTGAAACTGAGGGTTTTGGTTGCTTCTGATGACTAAAATCAGTGGCAGGAAAGAAGAGGGGGCAAGTAGTGGCATTAAACCCCTGGGTTCTGAAGCCGTGCTGACACAATGGCTTGGTCGCCAACAGGACTCAATGTAGCTGCTGCTTGCTCTGATGCTGGAGATGAGTTGTCCAAGCCGTGAGAAGCCCTGTGGTCTCAACTGGGCCAGTGGGGCCACATGAGTTTAACATCCCTCCTCTAGTGCTAAGCCAAGCAGTCTTAAATGCCAGCAGATGGGACATTCACTCAGACACATTTGAGTTATAGCATTGGTTGGGGGTGGGTTCTAATTCACATACAGCTCTGCAATTATAAGTGCTCCACCACATTTGCGTAACTAACATTTCTAAATAGAATTAATGCTGCTCTAACACCCCATGACACTCAGGGAGACATTTCTCTGCTCCCCCACTTTTCAACCTACTAATAAAAATAACAATGAAAGGATGAAATAATAAGTTATGGATGAAAAAAAGCCCAGGCAGAAAGAAGTGTTGGTGAATAGCCCACTGCCAGGCACCAGTGGAAAGCAGCACAAACAAGTTGGCATGTCCCTGATACAGAGAAGAAAGGAGCAAGCGGTTGGCACAAGAAAAGGTTAAGTGGCCTCAGGACAAAGAGTATACCTTGCAGAGCATTTAGGACACAAGCCAAGCAGAGAGGTGGCACTGGCACCCTGATACCCTCTGTGTTGACCGAGGAAAACAAAGACAGACAGAGAGAGGTTTGAGTCAAATTCTGTACTTAGATTAGTTCTGGAGCAATTTAATAGGATTTAAACCAGAGGAAACTAAGCTTGAAATTTGGAACCCGGTAACCAGTCTTCCATGTGCTGACTTCTCCTTTGTCATGTTTCTTGACATCTCTGTTATTTGTATAGCAACCTTTTTGTTCAATTGGCCTATGTGTTACTGTTGGCAATCTTTACCAGTTAGATTACTAGCAGGTTCCTTGACATTCAAAGGAGCATAGCTCTTATGACTCAGAGCTGGCAAACCTTAACTCTTAGCATTAATTACAGGACTAACATACTTTCTTTTGGATGAGAAGCTCCTTATAACACTCCAACAATAATATTAATGAAACAGCATTAAACAATACAGTGGGTCTGCTCATGTTCCCCATGAAGTCAGTGGCTTCAATGGCAGCAGTGAAGCCCATCACCAATGTATTAACACACTTATGGGTATATTTGTATTAAAGTCAGATGGATACCACCATAAAGAAAAAGGTAAAAGAAGAAAGAAACACTGTGCCAAATCAGCACACTGCTTCATGTAGCCAATTAACCTGCCACTGATAGTAGGCAAAGCCTTGATGCTTCAGAAAGAAGACAGACATACACAGTATAACAACTATATAATTAAGCAAAGCTTTACCTAGGAAAATATGTCTGATGATCCATAACACTTTTTGGAGGAGTAGCTTAACCTTGCTGTACTAGTTGAAGGGCTAAATGCATATGCTGCCTATGTATGACCCTCAGGCAGTTTCAGTTTGCTTTGTTACTTCTTATTCCATGTCCTAAATTATTTTAAGTGTTGCTGTAGGACATTAAAAAATTTGTGTGTCATAACCCTGAGAGTGTTGCCAATCAGTGATGGATAAACTAATCCCTGTGGGTAAAAACACATCTATAGTTGGAACTATTTCAACATTTGCAGCAGTTCCATTTCTGTTGCTATATATGGACAAGCAAGGAACAATACAAATATAGCAAAACCACTCCAATTTTAACATTAGATGTTATATTTGTATCAATTCTGGATTGTCCACAGGTAACAAGTAGAACATAACAGCTTCTGCCTTTTTGAAATGCCTCCAAATGGACGTGTTCATACCCCATGTAGTCAAGATGTATTTCACATTTTCAGATCCTCAGATAAAAAACCTTACAGAATTGCAAAACATACCTTCACTGTTTTGTACCATGGGACAAGGCTAAAGGAGGAAACAAGGCATTTGTTTGCAACTGACTTAATGTAACATCATAGGACCATAGGTAAAATGAACAAAATTACGATTTTACCTTATTCAGTACTAAAATTACACAGCTCAACCATGTGGGGCAGTTAGAATTTATTTTCAAATTGGCCTTCAATATTTCATGTAGGGATTTCAAATGTGGGATGGGGGGAAGGGGAAAGAAGCAACAGGATCAGTATTTTCAGATATTTCCTTTCATTCTCAGTACCTAAATTTCTGTGGTCCCTGTGACAGGGTCCCACCCAAGTCACCTGTTTACCAGGCTGGTGGTTGGCATGAGCACAGAGAGAAAGAAAAGCACAAGGGCCTGCTCGAGGGAATGAATGCCCAGCTGTTTTTGGATCAACCCAGGCCCAGGTGCATGGGCTGAAATCCTAATGGCTGGTGCCACACCAGCCAAAAGAAGTACACTGATTGGCTCAGAGGAGCAGGGCTAAAGGCCAGGCTGAAGAAAGACAACAGGAGATATGCTGAGACTCAAGGGGAGAGCCCATGTGTTCCCCCCATTGGTGGAGAGGAGGACCTTGCCACCACAGATAATCCCAAACCACAACCCCCACCAAACTCTCTGAAAGGGACGTAGGTAAGGGGAGCCTGCAGACAAGGTGCAACCTGCCAACAGATGTGGTGAGCCTCAACAAGGGCAATTGGAAGTGGTGCCCCAAGGCATCCTGGACTAAGTTCACTACCCCAATAAGGAGTTCAGCTAATGCTGAGGTATCTGTGCCTTGTCCAGCCAACTAGCCTGAGCAATTTAAGTTCAGTTACCTTTTGCTGTTGTAATCCTTTGAAGTGAAGGCACAGGTGTTGTGCTGGACAGGCTTGAACCACATATAGCACCTACAAGAAAAAGAACCAAGCAGAGACCAGACTTACCATCAAGGTCCAGCAGCAACACCTGAGTGGAAAGGGGTGGGATGTAGGGGAGGAGGAGCCCCACAGAAGACCAGTGCAGACTCAACTGCACTAAGACCACTGAGTGACCACAGGTACCACGTCCCCATAATTAACCATTCCTCTTATAGGTTTCTGCCCAGCAAGGCTGTCTGCACATAGCTCCAACCCTGTGGCCATTCACAGACTAGACAGCCTGGCCCCCGGTGAGAGCTGAAGCTCAGGTATGGTTCTCCCCACTGGTGGGATAGGGAGTGCAGGGAGAAAAGGGCCAAGAGCCACAGGTTACTGGGCCCTGCCAGGCTGGGCTGAGGCCTGCTAGGGGTGCAGGATCTGCTAATGTGGTGCTGCACTATGTTCCCACGCACTGCTTTGGGCTGTGCCACATTGGAGCAGCTAGTGCAGCTCCTGCCCAACCCAGGCTCTAGCCTGACCCTGAATCCCCAGCATGTGGCTGGGTCAGGCAGGAGCCACACCAGCTGTTCCAGCTGGGCCCACATGGCCTGAAGTGGTGCACAGGAACACAGTATGGCCATGAGCTGGGCCTGCCCAGCCTGGCTGTGTGCCAGCAACTCAAGGCAGGGGAAGGGATGAATGGAGAAGTAGGAACAGTGTGACATCAGCCCAGCCAGCCTGGATAACACATGGTTCCTGGCCCCCTTCTCTCTGCACTTCTACCTTGAGTCCTCAGCATGCAGCTGGGCTGGGCCAGTGCCATACTCTGTTCCAGGCACTGCTTCGGGCCAGGTAGGTGCAGCTGGTGCAGCTCCTGACTGACTTGGCTGCATGCTGAGGACTCTGGGAGGAGGAGAGGGTGCAAGGAGACCTACAGGGAGCTCTTGTGTGTGTGTATATGTGTGTGTGTGTGTGTGTGTGTGTGCGCGCAGTCCTCAACAGCTCAACAAAACTCTTTAAGTGGCCTTCCAGCCCAAATAATTGCCCACTTCTGCTTTATTCCATTGCGTTGCAAGTTGTCTCTATGGGCATGGACAGACATGGAATTCCTCTCCCTCCCTCCCCCCCCCAAAACCCCACGCTTTACCGGAAGAGGCAGCACATTACTTCAACCTGACTCTGCAGCATCTGTATAGATTGGACGCTTCAGCAGGGCTTTTTGGCACTTTTATTTAATAGCTGATTCAATTAGCTATTAGATAAAAGCACCAAAAAAGCACCACCCAAATGCCCTATCTATACAGAAGTTGGGAAAGCCAGGTGCAATTAAGGTTCTGCCTTTTCTGGGCATGTGCTTGGCTCGGCGTGGGAGCACACCGTGTTTAAAGTAAAATGCCATTTGTATTTTGTTTTTTTCCCTGTTTGCAAACAGCCTATTTAATTGGCATTTAAAAAGGCAGCACAACACTGTGAAGAAACTTATTTTCTTTCTCACTTCTACACCAGATGGGGCAGGGTTTTGAAGGTAGTGAGGCTGTTTCCACAAAGAAAGAAGATGGGTAGGGCACAGTCTACTATTGCTCCAGGAGAAAGAGACAGGGTAGGCTATTGAGACCCCCAGACACATTAATTGTAAGAGAAGAAAGACCAGGCCCTAGTGCAAGGAGTGAGGAAGCTTGAGGTTAGACTGGATTAATTTGGTTCTTCCATTGTGAGATGTGGAGATTCCAGGGGATTTCTACAATTCCTTATTTAGGCAAGAGGAGGGGTTGAAATCCCCTCCATTAATTTTGAAAGAGTTTTAGAAGCCCTTGTGAAACCAAGAGAGTTCAAGATGTTTGCAAAGCCCCGCTCCCCACCACAGTGCTATGAGGTTCACCCACCCCTAGCAATAAAAGAGAAATGTTCACCCTTCTAAAGACATTATGATGTGTAAAGTATAACATTTTAAGTGAGGGAGAGTGTCTAGGGAGCTATCAACAATCTGGATACGATCCAAAGATAATACTGGGGTTGTTAAACAGCCACCCATTAACAATTGTGCACACAAGATTTTTTTTTTAAAGCTCATTAAAAAAAATAGAAATTCACACCTTCAAAACTCTGCTTTCCAGACATAGAAAAAACAGTGGAAGCTGCCCAGTAAGGAGGCTGTGATATGTCTGCCATTCCCCAGTGAATCATGAAACACTTTTTGAAATTTTCAGAACTTTGCGTGTATTTTTTTTAAATTGCCCTTTCTCCCACTAAATGAGTTTGTCCTGAAATGCAGACAGCCACCTGTCCAATTCTCTCATTATGCAACTTAGCAACCAGAAATGGAACTATCCCGTAAGTGAGTGTGTTCACGCAGGATATGAAAATATTCCTTGCTTGTAAGAATTCTTTTGAATCCTGTCCAGATGATTAAGTTTGTATTGAAATATACTAAAGGGAAAGGGCTGGACTGCTGAGGGCAGTGGAAGCAGAATTGGTCCATTGGTCTGGATCCTGCTCAGTAGGGACTAACAATTTGTTTCCAAGGGTAAAATGAATAGACCTCAGGGATACATTTCCTAGTGAGCTGATGTCCACTCAAAAAACACCCACTGTATTTTCTGGATATCTTGGCAGAGAAACTAAGTTCCAAATGAGAATGTACCCTTTATCCATTCACATCTAGAATTGACCCTTTGAGTGGAGATTAATTAACAGGACCGCGTGGTAAAAGCGTGTATCCCCTACCACTTGACGTGACTCAGTTATCATAGAACCAACTAACCAACAGAAGGTATAACTCTCTTTTGGTAATATGCCCATAGACTTAATTAATTAAGCAATCCCCATTCTTCTGGATGAAAATATTCCCAAAAACATTAATGTTCAAAGTTATGTTAGTCCTAAAAACTTTTAATAAATAGTTACCCATTACCATTTTTTTTCATTGAAACTTGTTTTTAAATAGGAAATGGCTTTAAAAGTATTTGATTTTTTTTTCAAGGTATACATAGTGAAACAAAATTTTTTACCAAAACATTGAAAACTGTTCATAGTAAATTAAAAAATATGGAGTTTTTTTGAAGTTTCTCAAGAAATGTTGTTGTAAGTCTTCTCTTGAAAAAGTAACTTTTTCAGGTCATGAAAGTGGCACAATTAAATATATTTTAACAGTTAGGGCTAGATCCAAAAAGGATTTATACTTAATTCAACTAAGGCAGAATTGATATGTCCAATAGGGCTGTGCAAAATTTCACCGAGTGTTTCATTTTGAAACTGTTTTGATGCATTTTGAGCTCAAAACAGTGAAATCAAAATGAAACAAAAAACATCAAACCAGCTTTGAAACGAAATGAGGGCACTCAAAACATTTCAAAAGTTTTGAAACGTTTCAAGTTTCAAAGCAACTTGGTGGTGAGAGGAGGGGAGAGCCAGGGCTCTGCTCTGAGCAACTCTGCAGCCCCATGTGGCTCAGCCTGCCGTGGAGCGCAGTCCTGGCTCTCCCTACCTCCTGCCGCCAGGCTGCGCTGCGTGGGGCTGGTGGAGCCAATTGGAGTGCAGTGCCAGCTCTGCCTGCCTCCCACCACCAGGCTGCAATCTGATTGGCTCTGTCAGCCCCATAGAGCTCAGCCTGGTGGCGGGAGGCAGGCAGAGCCGGCGCTGCACTCCACCCCCCACCACCAGGCTGAGTTCCACGGGGCTGCGAGCCACTGGGAGCTGAACCCGATGGCAGCAAGTGGAGTGCAGCTGTGCCAGACTCCTCCCGGAGTGGAGGGCTATGCCGGACTCCTCTTGGGGGTTTTGGCCTCCGATCTGCCTGCCGGATCACAGGAGGCTGTTCCTGCTCCCTGGCTCCTGCCTGTCAACTCCTTGAGATGCAGTTTC
Organism: Gavialis gangeticus; assembly: GCF_001723915.1. NCBI lineage: Eukaryota > Metazoa > Chordata > Crocodylia > Gavialidae > Gavialis > Gavialis gangeticus. Next base: position 180,220,738 of record NW_017729024.1, on the reverse strand, counting down.
CCTGAAACCTCTGCACCTAAGTCTTGAAACTTGGCAGACTCCATGGCCTCAGAAGGGGCTACCATCCCTGTAAGTTTCATCTGAATCAGGCCAGAAATGAGAAACTTATAAGCAGTTTCATGCTTCCCCATTATAGCCTACGGGCAAAACGTCGAAACAGCATTGAAACAGCTAAACTCTTTTGAATGAAATGAAATGGAACAGTGCTTTCGAAACAAAACGAAATTCAAAATGAAACACTGTTCTGTCGTAACATCAAAACTGAAGTTGAAGCCGAACAGTGCTGTTTCACACAGCCCTAATGTCTAACTCTGAGCGAATGATCCACAAAATCCCTGTCTACCCACTTAGGGCCTGTTAGCCTGTAGGTGCCTGTTGTTACCATATACACTATATGTAATTTAAGTGCATAGCCTCAAGACTTACTCAGTCTTGTACTATCTATTTATGCAAACTATGTACTTACCCAAACTTAATGAAAGCGATATTCATTAAGTACATAGCATTGTCAGTGCTGCAGCATTAGTAGCTCCAAAGCTGACTAGCTTCCAACAATTTCAACGGTTCTAATAGCACTCTGACAGCTGCTTCCCCTTCACCATTTCTGCAATCAATTATTATTCAGTTAAATACAGAACAAATGCATTACAAAGTAGGCAGTGGAACTGAAAGAAGCTATGCACCTAATGGTGTACAAACTTAACCAACATGCAGCTAATTGATGTTTGTTATAATGTAAACAATAGGCAAAAACTGGGACTTGTGTTGTACTATGCTGGTAAATGTATTATATACTTATTTGAGGTGCATAGAAGTAAGGTACATTTCAATACTCTTTCTCTGAGAGTACGAGCAAATGTTCAGTCATGGGAATACATGCTGTGTTGTTAGTTTTTGTTATGTAAGTTTCCATATTGAGACAGCAGTCCTCAGTGCGGGAACTGTGTGAGCAGCTGGCGAGTTTGCCCTCTGACTGTAGTTAATTTTTGATGTAGAGTTGCTGCCTGGGATCTTGGCACTAGTGCTTGGTCTGAGATTTCTGAAAGAAGTGATTGGCTTACATATTGTTTGATGACCTCCATTCCAGGACTGGTGAGCCTGGGCAGCTCTAGGATTTTGAAAAGTGGGGTGCAGGTGGTGTCATGCATCATTACGTATAACACAACACATCTTTTTCTTCAGGTAAAAAGAAACTAGAAGCTTTACTAACACACTAGCGATCTAGGGCTGCATTATTCAGTTTAATATTGAAGCAAACAATATAATTTCACTGGAATGATTTTAAAACAGTATGCAGGCCCATGAAATAGGAGCTACCAGGAGCAGCTAACAAACAGCACAATTGCAGAGGAAAAACTAGCTTGATTAGTGGAGTGTCAAGACCATTAAAAAGGAGAGAGGATCATTAACACCTGTGGAATGAAGAATTCAGAAGGAATTAGGTAGATTTTAATGAGCCATGAATTTAATTGCTCCTGCCTGAACAGAAATGCTGCTGCCACTGCAAGGCAGTTGATTTTAAACTTTGGGTGGATCAGGGATCAAAGTGGGGTGCAAGTGCACCAGTGTATTTCTATCCCATCCCTCCGCATCCACCCCTGCTGGTGAGTAGTATGTGTAAATAAAACAAATTGCACTTATATTCCATGTAATTGATTTCTCCTCTCCTGAGAAGCTTATCAGCAAGACCCCTCTTGGTGGAGGGGTGTCAGAAGGGACAGAAACAAATAATTAGTACATGATAGCAAGCCAGATCATCCCTGTTCCATTTAATCAGTCAATCTCTAGATATCCATGTAATTCTTACTACTTTGGTATCTATTTACTGTTCCTTGTAGATCCATGTGAAAAAGGGGCCTTTCCACAGAGAAGTGAAAGTAAATAATTTGCACATCACAAGCCTTCATCCACAGACCCAGGGGAGCTCTTTCTGGACCCTGGTAGACACACCTTGAAAGACAGTGGGACCATAAAGACTATTTCTGGGAATACAGGTTGTCCCATAATCAAGGAAAGAGAGAAGGCAAGTGGCAATAAATTAGATTGTGTTATAACAGAGGTTTAGCACAATCTTGAAATGTATCTCACTTTGAAATAACAAAATATAAGAACAGAAAAAGTATTACAAGTTACATTGTGAACATTACTTGTGAATAGCTCACCAATGTTCTCTGTCTTATCGAGGTACCTACATGCTCCTCTTCTCTTCATTGATATAACAACATGCTGTCTGGTAGGTATGAGTGATTTTATCTTCATGGCCTGTTTCCAAGTAGGTAAGAGTAGGCTCAAGGGTCTTAAGTGCTCCTGGGTCTTCCCCTGTTTTGACATTTGCTGAAACAAGTGAGAAATGTGCTATGAATCTAATTTGCAGCAACGCCCTCTGTAGACTTGCTGAGATAGCTGGTGCAAAGGAGAGCCGCAGGGCTGAGTGATGTCTGGTGTGGCCTTCTCTTTCCAGTATTTTAATAAAAGTGAATCACTAACCTGGGTTTGATGGCAGCAAAGTTAGAAGGAACCAGCAAAGAAAAAAAAGGGAAGAAAGTGTTATCACCTAATTTTACACATAAGGAAGCAAGACAAAGAGTGAGTAAGCAACTTATTCAGGCATGCAGGAAGTTGTTGGCAGAATCACAATCTGTTTAGTTTCTACTGCTACATTAGGAGAGTACATCAAGTGCTGGGTGAGCAACTATTCACCAGGGCACCCAAGGGGAAAACCAGGAGTAATGGCCACAAACTCCTGGAAGACCATTTCAGGCTCAGCATTAGGAAAAACTTCTTCACAGTCTGGGCATCCGGACTGTGGAACAAGCTCCCTCCAGAGGCGGTGCCATCACCTACCCTGGAAATCTTCAAGAGGAGACCGGATGCTCACCTTGCTGGGCCCCAGTTGTCTTTCCTGCTTGGTTTAGGGGGCTGGACTCAATGATCTTCTGAGGCCCCTTCCAGCCTTACAATCTGTGAATCAATCTATGAATCTATCATTTTGATGAAAAGAAAACAATTCCTAGATTTCCAAAGTCAATCCTTCTCAAACCAGCTCCCCACATTCACAGTGTGCCATGCCCAGCTGCTGTCTCTTCATGTTAGGTTTATTTCTCATCTTAAAAACCACTGTTTTTTTGCATGGAGAAAAAGACCATTTTGACTTCTACATTAGACTTTCCCTAATTTCTGTATCCTTGAGGGTGCTGCCTTACTGCTTTTTCTAGCTCTGCAATATCGACGTATATTGCTTAATTTCAAGTATGATGTTAATTATTGAAGACAAATGGATAGTGGATCTCACACTGTAATTAATCAACCCAATATTTACGTAGGACATCATCCATACCAGATTAAGCTGTAGCAGGAGAAGCAGGGCAAGGGAAGTGAGTGACAGAAGCATTATCATAACGCGCTGCCTCCCATTGGGAGAGTTCATCTTCCTTCTGAAAGAGACGCCTTCAGGGATCATGTAATTTGAATTCCCTGTGAATTTAATGTCATCTTAGCTTGACCAGCTCTGGAAGAACATATTAACCTCCTCTTGTGATTTTCAGAAAACCATTCTAATTTAGCAAGTAATTAAGGGTCACATGTAGGATAAAGAGCTAGATAATCATGGATTACGCACAGGAAGCTTTGTTTCCAAGGCAACCCCAGTGGAGGGGGTGTTAATGTGGAGGTCAGTCAGTTAATGAACTGGGAATGGTTACTGGCTGCAAAACATGTTAGAACCAGGGAAATGGAAATAACAATTACATTACCATTTAATTATTTGATAATAGAAAACAAATGCTAGCAAAGCTGGTTACCACAGAAAATATGGAAGACAAAGATTGCTGTCACTGGGGCATTATGCTGAGTGGGGTCAAGAGAAGTCAAAAACAATGACGTGCAGCACAGCTCAAAGTTTTTTAACTGAAATCACTTCAGTCGTCATTCATGGATTTCACTACAGTCTCAGTGTGAAACTGTCCATGTTTGCGTAAGCTGCCACAGTTTACACATGCGCTAAATACGGGAGGGTCACTTCATCCCAAGGTTAGATCAGGTGGAGATTGCTACCTGTGCAACTGCCGAGGCAATATCAGCCTGAGGGCTTTAGGACACCGGGAGCAAAACACCGAGCTTCCAAGTGCTCGCTACGTACGACTCCGACAGGCATCCAGACTCATCTCACAAGCCAAGCGTATGGTTAAAGAACATGGATAAAGTGGAAGCAAGCAAAAAGTGTGAGAGGCATGTGGTAAACCTTAACTAACACAAAATCAATACGTTACAGTATAGTAACATTCAAAACAATGGAGTCTAATGTAAGAATGAAAAGGACGTGCAGAAAAGCTCATAGGAGATTGTCATCCTAATTATAATACCAGACAAAATAGCAATGAGCAGTTGAATGTACATTGTGAGTCCAATTATTCTTATATGGTTGGCTGCTTGGATGAAAAAAGGCTATGTTCATGTAGTAAAAAACTATGTCCATAGAACAAAGACTATGTTCATCTTCACCTTAGCACATACATCCTATATAGTGGATATAGTTTTCCTAGACTTCAGGAAGGCTTTTGATACTGTCTCTCACCCCATTCTCATTAGGAAGCTGGGGGACTGTGGCGTAGACACCCATACAGTCCAATGGGTCGCCAACTGGTTAGAGAGTCGC
>NW_017729024.1:180203509-180215444 GCF_001723915.1 Gavialis gangeticus | reverse complement strand
GTGAGGTGGTGCAGGCTCCCACCCTGGGGGTTTTTAAGAGGAGGTTGGATGACCGCCTTACTGGGGTCGTTTGACCCCAGTACTCTTTCCTGCCATGGCAGGGGGTCGGACTAGATGATCTGCTCAGGTCCCTTCCGACCCTAGAAACTATGAAACTATGAAACTATCCTATATTTTCACTTCTCTTAAGACCCCTCAGTAGTGACGTTAAGAAATCTTACTACAGCTCCAGAGAGGGGAGGTTGAGCCTCAGTTTGGAATTGCACTGAAGTCTTCCCCAGGTAAGCCAGCAGTAGATGGGTGCCGGGTCACTTGAGTAAGGAGGCCAGGGTCTCCAGCCACGTCAATCCCTTGTGTGCCACTGGCCAGAGAAACTGGTGTGCCTTAAACCCAGTGGGCCACTTGTTTCATGCAGACCTTTGATCTTAAAATGTCTCAAACCTACGCTTAATCAAAGGGATCCACAACAAGAGACAAATTCACTACAAGTAACAGAAGGTGTACCTCTCTTTGACTCAGACCGTTTCCTTTTTCCAGGGCCTGAATTTAGCCTAATAATGAACCAAATAATGAACTGTGGCATTTAGTAGTGCTGGTTGTAAAGATTTTGCCTCTGCTCAGCATATGGGACTAGTTTCTTTTGAGGTTAACCTGTGGAGGGAGAAACAATCAAACAACCCAGTGATTTAGATAAGATAACAGAAAAGTTTCTACCACAGCTGCTAAAAAAAAAAATTCAGACCAGTTTCCATCAGAAATGCTGCTTTCTTAAGTTTGAAATACATCAAAATAACTTGTTGATTTTTGAAACAAAGATATTTTATATTGAATTTCTTATTTTGTTTAGGTAATGTCAGAACACCTTACTTTTAACTTCATCATTTCAGTCACTTTTTGACTGTTATACCAAAACACTAATTTAGGATATGCATACACATTGTTTCATTATGGATTTGAATGGATTTGAGTCAAATTGAACTGATGTTATGGGAATTAAATATGTTTAAACTTAACAATATGAAACTTTTAGAAGTCTCTGAAACAGGTCTTTCAAATTTTCATTTTACAGGCAATTTTAGCTTTTTAATCTGATTTAGAATGATCTTCCCCCAAAGTTAGACACAGTCTGATTTTGACCAGGTCTAGTTTTTATGAAATAATTTTATTCCCAACGAGTTATCTTTTTAGCTGAAAATAAATTAAGCATCACCTGAACTATTTGTAATCCAGATATTTCGGCTCTGTTATTGCATTAGAAACATAATAAAGATTATAACAAGTGAAAATGACAGTATGTTTTTATTGTCCTAATCAAAAAGAGCACATATTATTAAATAGTACATTTATTTATGAAAATTCTCCCCATAATCTTTACACGTCATATCGGCAGAAAACCCGATACTTTTATTTTATTAATATATTAGTGTCACTGTTCTCAATAATCTTTCAGAATAGTGCTTCTTTGTTATCATTGCTTTTACTGAAGCCTAGTAACAGTAACAGAGGATGCTGTTGTTCTCAGTAATAATGTGGGTCTCTTGTTGAGACTAACAATTTGATCTTCTAGTTTATCCATTTGGGAATCAGATTACTGTTTCATAAAGTAACACAGTAGTAATATTAAAGCATAGAATTTAAGAGTATAAATGATATATTAGGTTTAAAATGTTTCCTTAGCTCACTTGTATTGACAGTTTATCTCCTCAGATCTCTTGAAAATCTGCAGGTGTTTTCCAAACGATTTTTAAAAAGCAAACAAAGCATATATTCTCTACGAGTGACATTATTAATATACACCAGGGTCATAAAATATGCTTTAGGGTACATATAGGATCTAGGAAAAATGTAAATTAATGTCTGGGCCGTATTTTTCCAAAGTATCCATTGATGTTGGGTGCATCTATCAGGACAAATCTGAATACCACGTGACCTCCAATGGTCCTTATAAGCAGCTCCCTGAATATATGCATAGCTTGACAGCTTAAGATATATCTGTTTCCATTTGGGGACCTTGTGGCACTGAGGCAGCCCCATTACCTTGTACACATACTTTCTCCAAATATTTTAATAAAAAGGAGGAGACATTAAAAAACCTAAAAACAAAGGGGCAACTGGTCAAATATACCACTCCCTACCTCTGATACAGCTGGGCTAAGTATACCACTGTAGTATTTAATGTTGCTTCAGGTTTAAGTAGTTTTTGCAGTCCAGCTTCAGGACTTATGCAGGGTTACAGGTAACCGTTCAGTGTACAAGTTCTCCAACGCTACAGATTTATAGGCAGGGAGAAACTTTAATTTGAATCACCAAGGTTGGCAAGACTCAAAAGTATTTCAAAAGGAATGAGTGAGTGAATCAACAACAACAAAAAAGGGTTTTTAATACAATGGATTCAAGTTGTTCCCCAAAACTGGACCAACGCCAAGTTTGTCAAGGTAAAGTCTTCTGCTTCAGAAAATGATGCTGTAACTTTTCAGTCCAGTGTGAATTGTTTATAACGTTTTTTTTGTGAGTGTTATTTGGCTATATGTATCCACTAAGTAAACCCATAAATTGCGCCAAATACTGTTTTGAGATTCTGTGGATGTCAAATAACTATCAATAAACTGTTGACTTCTTTAATTGATTTCAGGCTGCAAAGTAGTTTTGGTGGTTTCTTTACCATTAGGTTATTGGTCTAATCAGACAAAATCCCAGTACAACTTGAATAGTCAGTCACAACGGAGACATTTAACTTAACATGATTCCTGGCAAGTCTTAATTCAGGCATTCGATTTTGCAAATGTGTCTCCCAAAAATTTTATCAAGGGTAACAAATTGTAGCATAAATAGAGGTACTTCATGTGTTTAAATAAATGAGCAATTTGCATGCTAGTACAGTCAGTATTCAATAAACCAACACTTGATTTTTCAAATGACCCTGGTCTCTTTCTTTTCGGCATTCCTGTTAAGGAAAATTGTACTAATGCTTTATGTTTCCATAGAAAAGGAAACCAAAGCCTTTCACTGTGCAGAAGTCTTTGTGAAAAGGAAGTAAACTTATACAGTTTTCTTTTTCACAACCTTTCCAATTCATATATGTATCCAATTAAGGTTAAATTAAATGGATGAAAGCAAGACATAACCTTTTCAACCAGAAATGCAAGGACAATATAGTGCTTAATTATTTATAGGGAACACAACCTACTAATTGTGAATCACAAAGCAGGAATAAGGTCAGAGAAGATTCCTTTCTATTAACAAACTATTAACTAGCATTATTAATAGAGCATACTGGTCCATTTATAATCTTCCTAGAATGGTAGGCCATCATCTTCAAAAGGTCCCTACAGTTAGAAGGCTAAATCCATAGGTACCTCAATAAGAGAGTTGCCAGGTGCTCAGCCTGTTTGAAATTCAGAACTCCTAACTGCATGCTGCAGTATGGGTTAAAACTTTGGAAGCCCATCTTGGCCTTAATGAAGGGCTTAGATGGAAATATCCCATACAAATAATTTATTGTGGGGTTATAATGTAGCATAAGCTGAATATGAGCCCACAGTGGGCTCCTGTTCCAAAGAAAGCCAACAGCATACTGGGTTGTATTAACAAGAGTGTCACAAATCAAGGGAAGTGATTCTTCCATTCTGTTCAGCACTGGCAAGATCGTACCTGGAGTGCTGTGTCCAGTTTTGGACCCCACACTTCAAGAAGGATGTAGACAGTTTGAAAAGAGTCCAACAAAGAGCAACCAAAATGATTAAAGGCCTGAGAAACAAGACTTATGAGGAAAGGCTAAAGGAACTAGGGGTATTTAGTTTGGAGAAGAGAAAAGACTGATGGGGAGGGAGGGGGGGTGGTGATAACAGTCTTCAAATACCTGCAAAGTGATTACAGAGAGGATGGAGATGTGCTTTTCTCTGTGTCTATAGGGATCAGAACTAGGAGCAACATCCTGAAGCTGCAACAGGGGAAATTTAGGTTGGAGTTTAGGACAAGCTTTCTGATTCTGAGAGTGGTCAATCATTGAAACTGGCTGTGGAGAGAAACTGTGGAATTTCCATCCCTGGACATTTTCAAGAGTAAGTCAGACAGACACTTGGCTGGAACGGTTTATTCAGGAATGAGCCTGCCTTGAGCTGGGGGCTGGGCTAGATGACGTCATGAGGTCCCTTTCAGCTCCTCTTTCCTATGATCCTAAGAGACAGTTATGGACTTCAATTCTGCCTGTCTCCTGCATCTTCCACACTTTTTACATTATTGCTTACTTTTGGGCCTGACAAATAATGATGTTCAAGGTCTGAAATACAAATCACAAAATGGGAGCAGGGAAGACATTACAGCTGTAACATGGTTGCCAACTGTCCATAAATTTAAAGACTGACCATAAGAAACAAGCCTAAAAATTGATATCCATAAAATCTGTAAAAAAATGGAGCTAGCCATAAAAACACTAAGCAACCAGAACTTGATTGAAGATCCTTCACCAGGGACAAACACCGAAGAACTGACAAAGCAGAGCAATACAACCTGGTGTTTCAGTGGGAGTGCAGCACCCTGCAGGAAACATTCTCTGAAGGCTTTGCAGCCCATGGTCCTTCCACCCCCTTGCTGCTGCTGTGTCCCTGCCTATAACATTGCTGCAGGTAGGCAGACAGTAGTCATTCTTTGGGGTCCATGCTGGGAATGGAAGGTGGAGCCAGCAGGGGTAAACGGCAGATGGGTTGAGAGGCAGTACAGTGCAGGGCATGAATGCCACATGGTCCTGGAACCTAGGGGGGCATGGTGAGCTCCCACAGCTGGTGATGGCCCTGTCGGCAGTGGGAGAATGGTGGAGGCAAGCAGGGAGCTGCCACAGGCAGCCACAGTGCTGGTGGTGGTGGTGGGTTAGGGTGGCGAGTGCTGGCCAGTAGTTGGCGACCACCTGCATACACTGCTGGCAGTGTCAGCAGTGGCCAGCAGCAACCACGGACCACCCACAGATGCCACCAGTGGTGTCAGAAGCAAGGCGGGGGGAGTGGCAAGTGGCAACTGCCCACAGGTACTACCAACAGTGTCAGCAGCACCTTTTTGCAGGGGGTGCACCACCACACACAGGGGGTGCACGTGAACCGGCATGCACCCCCTATGCATCATCAGTGGTGCAGGGTATAGTTGGGGACATCAGGGTATGGTGGTGAGTAGGGAAGCCCTTGGACGGTGACAGCATGGAGTGAAGCCATTGCTGCAGTCAAGCAGAGTTGCCAACACAAGGAAACTTTTTAACCAATAATCCACAAACTTATTACTGAAAGGCAAACTTTTTGGTTATGGTTAGTATTAAATCATAAATTTAAAGCCACCCTTGTCCAGGCTCAGACAAAAAAGTTACAGTTACATTATGTAAAAAAGTCAGTAAAAAAGTTTGGTCATCAATAAAAAGTCTTGCACATTGTCAGTAAAATAATTTCTTAGGTTGCAGCTCTCACAGGGACCTCTAAATTTCAATAATCATCAACAAATACATTTCCTATTTATATCATCTAACTAAGTTTTAGGAATTCTGTCTCGTTTTTCCTTTTTTTGGGTGGGGGGATGGGGAAGAAAGTCAAAACCTATTCTGACCTAAGGCATTCCTATTCTGTTAGAGGCATTATCATCTCTTGCAGCTATGGACAATGAGGTTGTCAAAAAGTCAAATTTTATTACAATGAACAACTGACCTGTTCATGTTTATTCCAAGCAGGGATGAGCTGAACTGATTTGAAAACATCTAAACCTCTTAGAATGTTAAAGGCTGGAGATTTTAGAATCTTTTTAACTAAATGACCTAGAAGTGAACCATGAAAACCATGGAAGCATCCCGGGCTTTGAACTTTGACTTCTAGAATACACCCGAGAGAAGGAATCCCACTGAGGGAGTACCTCATGTGACCCACAGGGCTGCCTCCCTTGTAACATCAGATTTTCTTCTCTCTCATTTTCGGTTACTTAAGGATTCCTTGTTGCTCTCAGATGTCTGGCTTTTAGCCTTATCTAACTACAACCCAACCATCTCCCTTCTTTTCTTCCTATAGCCCCTACATCCCTTTTATCTCAGTTACTAGTATCTACCCTCCTTTATTCCCAAATTATCCCTCACTTTCCTTTTCTTCCTTCAATTACATTCTTCTCCTTTCTTATACCAGCTCCCCGCTCCACCCCTTTAGCTTCCCAAATCTCTACTTAGATGCTTGATTCCTGCTGTAGTACAACACAACTTCTGGCTTTATCATGCCAGACATTCTCAGGCATAATCAACACCACATTGGGTGAATTACACAAAACTATAGTAGTGTGTTGCTTTTCTTATATGCCACTCAAGGAAATAAAACTCTTAGAAAAAAAAGATAATAATATAGATAGAGCATGGGGCTTTAACTGTGTATGTGAGATACATAGGGATCCACATCTGACAGTATAGGTTTCATAACATTTTCAATAGGCATTCCATTCTTTGATGAGACATTATAATACCTGTTATATTCAGTCAGAACATTCTTCTACATTAAACCTAGTAAATCATCCCCCCCAGGAATTATGTATGTTTGGATTAGATTAATATATTATAATATAAACTGGATTAGATTAAAGACTCAGGGTGGTTTAGTATAAAAACAAGATCAATTATAACAACAGAAAAATATTAAAATAGAATAACGTGTAATAAATAATAAACTCCCCAAACACTGCTACAGAACGTAACCCCTCCCTGCTAAAAACCTGTCCACATAAGAATGTCTTACATAATTTCCAGAAAAGGTCCAGGCTTGGACCCTGATGGGCCATAAGACAGAGGGAGTTCCAGAGCAGAGGAACTACTAAGAACAACCTCCAACATGTTTCTGCCAAGTGGACTTAGAGCACAGATGGTGCTTGCAGACGGTTGCTCTTGGCTGTCCTTAGGGATCACAGTAGAACATAAGAGAAGAGGCAGTTCCTTAGGTACCTAGGGTCCAAACCATTTAGGGTTTTATAGATCAAACCAGCACTTTAATTGTGCCGGGAAGGTTACTGGAAGCCAATACATATTCTTAAGCACTGGATAATGAGCTTCCGGTGCCCCACTCCATCAGAAGGTGGGCCACTGTGTTCTGTGCCAACTGCAGGTCCCAGAGGGTCTTTAAGGGCAGTCCCACACAGAGTGCATTGCATTGTTCTAGCTTCAAAGTTATGAGACCGTGGATAATTATGGCCAGATCTGAATCTGGAAGAAAGTGTCACAGTCTTCTCACCAGCCAGAGTTGGTGAAAGGCACTCTTAGCCACTCCTGCCACCTAGCCGGCCACTAAGAACCAGAAAAATCTGGAAACTAGCTAAGACTCCACAGAAGCTTTAGAACTTAAATCTTTTTTTCAGGGACATAGGAAAGTTGAGGCAAACAGACATACAGATGCTGTAAGGGTTCCAAAAATGAATGACTCTTTACTTTAGCCAGGACAAGCAATATTTTAACAGTATATAACCTATATATATATGTGTGTGTATGTATGTATGTATGTATATTTGTCCCTGTCTTAGTTTTCCCACATGGCTGAGTATTCTTTAGGCTTGAGTCAGAGATTTTGTGGACTTCAGAGTAACTCACCCTGTGGAGTTCAGGATGACTCACCTGACTTCTCTTCTGATCCTTCTCTTCTCTTTCCTATGCAACCAATTCCCTTCTTCAGCTCCCTGTAGTTAAACCTGACCCTTCCTCTCTCCTGCCCCAGATTCTTGTGTCTCTGTGCACATCTCAGGTGCTGTAGTGTTTAAGCGTTAGCAATCTGTGGAAAAGGTCTAATACTATGTAGGGGAAAATTTCAATCCCTCTCCATGCAAACAGTCTTCACTGGAGTGGTTTCCTTAGGTTTAGAAATCCCATTGGAGCCATCAGGGTTTAGCCCCTTGTCTGATAAGTATATAAAGCAGCCCTGACAGCATATGTCTGACTCCACATGCACTTAGGGTATACACCCTAAGTGTTCAGTAAAATGAAGGTGTGGCAGTAGTGCATGCTAGCATACTCATGCTGGCACAGGAAGCAATGGCAGTGGATATGCAATGCTGTGTGATTTTACCATGTGCTAGCAAGTAGTATAAAAAGCTCCAAGGACCCTTGTTATAATTCTCTGGTCCTGGCAGCGGCTAAAAGCTATCCATTTGTCTTCACTGCTATTGTTACTTGTTAAACACTTCAAAAAACCAGAGAAGGTTGAAGGATGAGAGAAAGAGAAATCAGCCAAGAGGAAAGTTGTAGGTTTTCCAGTTTTCTGTAGTCGGTAGAACTAACTTAGCTCCTGGGCAATGGTATCTTCATTCTGTGGGTAAGCCTCTTCTCTGGGAGGTTGGTTCACTCCCTTGAAGGCACATAGCTGCCCAGACAGTTGGCTGCTATCCTCCTCAGAAGTCCAACTGCTGAACAAGCTGGATGGCAGTGGTCTGTGATTTGAACCCCTCCACCATTCCTTATCCTTGCTTCCCTGCTTAAAACTGTACTATTTGCCTCCTGCTGCAGAGGCTCCATTTTGTCAAATTAAGAGCTTTTGGTGACTTTCCGGGTGAGGGGAGATGAAGAGAATGAACAAATAGGTGACTGAGAAAGAGCAGGTGGAAAATGAAGCATAGACTGAGAAAGAAGGAATGATCAAGAGGAGGTAAAAAGACAAAAGCATAGAGAACAGAGAAAAATATTGTAGTGGAGCCTTGCCCATGAGTTTCATAGATCTCACAACGTGTTTGACATCAGTAGCTTTATAACATGCTCTAAATCAACAAAGAAATACCAATGAAATTATACCAATACTGCACTCCTGTGCAATTGTGCAGCCAATCACACTGTCAGTTGGACCACTATTAACAGTGAGTCCAAAGCTTGATTAAATAAGTATGTCTGGAAAGCCTGATCAAATAAATATGTCTGGAAAGAAACAAGGAGAACAATAGGGAATGAGCCTAATAAAGAAACCAAGCAATAATTAGGAGCAAGGGGAAGAAAGAAATAGGGAAGCAGACACCATTGTAGCCCAGATTCTGATCTCACTAAACCCATTACTTTACTGATTCATGCCAGTGTATGTGAGGTCAGTTTGAGTACTGAGTCCAGAAAGGAAATATACAGGAGTAGAAGGGAGGGAGGGAAAGAAATTGAACACGCTGAAATGAATAGCTATTTTTAAGTTGTTTTAAAAAGAGTTTCTCCAGTACTTGTGATTATGGTATTACCCCTGTCTCCTATGGTCATTATGTCAGCTGGTAACATGTAATTTGCTAGTAGGGAGGAGAGAAAGGGTTGTTTCCTGACTTCCATGTGATTGACACTCCCTTCAGAGCAAGCAGCTGCTGCCTTTCAGCCCCTTTGACCAAATGCCCACAAAACACAGACATCAGTGCTCTGAAGAGCGCTGTCCTCCTGCTCTTGCTTGCCATCTAGAAAGGCTGGGCGGAGCAGGACCTGAGGTTGCAACCTCTTTCCAAACCTGAAGGATTAAAGAGAAAGAAAATGGGAAGAGAACCTCAGAAGCCATCTTTAAAGGACTCCATCTGTCCTGTCCCCACCTGAGCAAATATTTTAAATTGGATGTATTCTACCATGCATGTGAGCCAGGCTGCACTCTGGGGGATTTTAAGATGAAGAAGGGAAGGACAGAATCTTCCCTTCAAAGCTACTAAGACATGACAACTGACAGGCCAGCAATATCTTTGGCACTGCCATTGTGGGCCTCAGCCACAAGAGGAAAAAGCTGATGTGTGTACAGTACCCATTCACAGAACTACCAAGCAAGTTCACAGCAACCCCTATCAAATCAACAGCCTGTTCTCAGCCCACCATTCACCCCACCCTGAACAATGGAGCACAGGGAGGACCTGTAGGAAAGAGGTCTATCTGGGCCCCAGATCCTGCTCCACTTTTAACACAGCAGAATAGGTGCAGCTCTTTAGTCTGGGCCTTTCTTGGCTAAAGAGGAAAGTGCAGGATTTGGCCCTAGATGATTTGTATGGTAGTGAGTTATGAAAGAGTAACATTATATGACTGTTATAGATATGGAACCTTTCACAGGAAGGACAGTCCAGTGATAGGGGACTAGTCTGCAGATATGGAAACCTGGGGTCAATTCCTGCTCCATTTGAACATTAGACTTTGCATCTATCTACACTGCAGACCACTTAGATCTAGTGTTAAACTAGATGTCCAGCTGCAGCAGCATGGAACTGCAAAACCTGCTCAAGATACAGGTTCAAGCTAACTTGGGTCACTTTACAGTACAATAGTGTGACCATGATATAGAAATATTGTTTGCCTCTCCTTTTCATCATATGTGAAAGGGTACCCTAGAGTGAGGCACTCGTGTACTATGATAATGGTACTTAGGTTAAGTATATATGTGAAGCCTCTCTTAGCCAACAAGATTTCAAATATAATAAACAGAAAGATTTATTTAGCAAAAAGAACAGACACCTTTGTTGCACTTGTAATGCAGGTAAGCAGGTTGTATCAGTGCAAGTGTGATTGACATCTGAACACACAGTGCCTGCTTGAATGGGGGGTAAAGGTGAGTGTTGGGAGTGCAATGTATCCTTTTAACGTAGCCCGAAAAAGCTCATTCTAATTTTTCAGCATATTCTTGTGGGGGCATCTGAGTATAACTGAAGTTATTCAAATGTAAGCTGCATGCAGTTTAGCTTCCATTGCTTCCAGTGATCCCGCTCACACCTTCTTGCAACTTTTATCTACTGTAAGTATGAAAGCAGAGAGAGAGTTCACCAAGCAAGGGCTGGCTTTTAGCAGGGTATTAGTCTTTCACTCCATGACACGCCTACTGAGCCTAGCAAGGAAAACTGAGCATTTGAAGAACTAAAGGACGACAATCTTTCTTTTCACCTTCGAGCTAAGTCAATGGGTTGTGGGTCCTGTTGACATTGTCATTCAATTGCATTTAAGAGAAGCTGGGTATGTTGCCTTATGCAAAGCCTCACTGTACTCCAATTATTCTGAAAACTGATCCTGGAGCCTAGATTCTTTTCACACCTGAATAAAACAGGTACATTTATGGTTCATGAAAAGACCTGAACAATTTTTTCACTAGCACTGGGTAATTGTCATCTCCTCTGCAGCGCAGATAACTTTGAGGTGTATGCTCATTAACTAGGCAGACTATTACATTAAGGCATTCAGAACTGAATAGAAAACTTCCTGCTCCTTAAGTTATAACCATTTTAAATTAGTAGCTACAACAGATGATTAGACAACTTCAGTGGCTACACATCTAAGAGAGCTATGTTCTTTTTAGAGAATAAAAGCAGTATTGAATTTTGCCTACAAGAATGGGACCTTTTCTAATGTGGATAGTTTAGAATTAAAAGGAAAAGAAACCACATTTTGTGACTATTATTATTTTAAGCTCCCTGTGGGATATTTTCTTCTCCAAATCACTTTACAAATATTAGCTAATTAACCATAAGAATTACTCAGTAAAACAGTCAAAAGAGAGACAAAGATAACTTGGGAGCCATATACACAGCTGATGTAAATTACTGTAGATTCACTGGCTTCAAATGAGCTCCAACAATGTATACAGGTCAAGGGTCTGTTCCTTACAATTAATAAGCCAAGGAGTAAGTCAGATTCAGTCGGGCACGTCTATACAAGACACTACGGCAAAGTAGCAATGAGCTACTGCATAGTAGCTCGTTGCTACCACGCAGTAGTGTTGCCAGGCACTAACTGTACAGTGACAGTACTGTGCACCAGTAATGAGCTACTACACAGTAGCTCATTGCTACTGCACGGTAGCATCAGGCAAAAACAATGCAGCAACAATACTGCATAGTAACAGCGGTAACTGTGCAGTCAATTAGTACATACACAAGCAACTGGGAATCAGTCCCCAAGTGTGTCCATTTTGCCGTGTCTTGCACTGTACCATCAGCAACCCGCAAAGAACTTAGCAGTGTCATT
>NW_017729024.1:180182111-180198509 GCF_001723915.1 Gavialis gangeticus | reverse complement strand
GTAACTGTGCAGTCCATTAGTACATACACAAGCAACTGGGAATCAGTCCCCAAGTGTGTCCATTTTGCCGTGTCTTGCACTGTACCATCAGCAACCCGCAAAGAACTTAGCAGTGTCATTGGTGAGGATATGCCTTTTAACAGCAATATTTATAATAATAATATAACAATAATAATAATCATCACAAAATGGGGTTTCTTTTCCTCCTAATTCTAAACTATCCACATTAGAAAAGGTCCCATTCTGGTAGGCAAAATTCAATTGCTGCTTTTATTCTCTAAAAAGAACACACATTGCTTATGCAAGTACTAAATGACTGTGCAGGAACAACTATGCAGTGGGCGGCTCATGTAGATGCTCTCATTGAGCTCTCACCCTTCAAGTTCAGAAACAAAATATAGCACATTGTAAAGGTTTTGCTATAAAATAAGACTTGGAATCTCAATTTTTGTAATTTGACACTCCGCCATACAGAGGCAGCTATCAAGTAGCACAGAACTTGTCCTTGACAAGGATGAGAAGTGTTACTCTCCAGCTGTCAATAAAGTATATTACACACATTTTCCTTTAGCTGCTACATAGGAAAGTAAATTAAATTCTGCTATGTCTATTTAGATTTGTACGTTTCATACTATCTATCTGGCATTAACAATTACCTAGGTGATAGCAGCCTTTTTTAATAAAAGCCACATTAATTTCTCAGAGCTACAGTGAAATCTTTTAACATTTATTAACCAAGGTCACCTTAAAGTTAACAGATGACCTTGCTTCCTTTGGTCCTTTCTTGGAGCCTGTTCCATTTTGTGAGATGCTGAATGCCTTAAGGACCTCTACCCTCAACAGCTGGCGTTCAACCTCTTGTACTTAATACTAAGTATCTCACAGAATCATCTACTTGGTTGCTGGCTGTATTCCAAGCTTTAACAGTTTGTTTCCAGCCACAGGAAAAAAATCCCTAAGGAGTAGAATCGAAGACATGTTTGAAATGCCACATCAACATAACTGGCAAGTTCTGGCAGGTTTCCTCCAGCGAAGCCTGCCTCAGTGCACTGCTCAGGGAAGATGAATATCCTCACCCATGACACTGCTAAGCTCTTTGCAGATTGCTGATGGTACCGTGCAAGACACTGCAAAATGGACACATTTGGGACTGATTTCCAGTGGAGCCACAGCCCAGTCTCCATTTGGGCACTTTCTTGACATTTTAATCCTCCAGGGACAGAAAAGGCATTGCATATGTGAGAATTCTAGTATCCTGTGTGCATGTGCCAGTCCCTCATGTCTAGATTTCTGTGCATGGGGATGTACATTTGCAAAATAGAAACTGAAACTGAAAATCAGATTATTTATATTACTGTTCTATCATTTCTTTTACTTTTGCCTATTTATGCATAAAGTATTTCAACATTTTTCCTTAAATAAAAAAAATCCCGCCATACTTGACAGCAAATTTTTTCTGCCCCCCTTCCCAGTGCAATAACCATTCCTGGCTTCTCTCACTTTGACAAAGATAAACTATACTCCTCTACTTTCAGAGTTGTTTTTCCACCTGGATTCCCAATATTGCCCGCACAAAAGAAGGAAGCAAGTGAAGATGGTATAAGAAACAGCCCATCCTTCATTAGGAAAGAATATTTCCTCCAAGAAATACTTGGTCCATTTCCCCAGCCCTCCTCAATACCTTTGAGTTATTTCCTTTGGCAACTGTGAGATTTTCTCTTTCAAGAATTGCCTGGCTTATGTTACAATACCTCTTTGTCACTTTCCCTTTATATCACCCTTGTACTTTTCCCTTCTACAGGAACTTTGTAAATAGGCTTGACTTCCTTTGAGAGGACTTAATTATTTAACATTAGCCCAAGTGAATTTGTGCTGAACTAGCACTTCCAGAATGAACAACATGAGGAAGTGCCAGTGTCGGACTTCAATGGACGGAGCACCGGGAGGGGGAAAGAAAGGAGACAGAGGAGAAAGGGGAAGTGGGGTGTGTCCACTTGCCCTTTTCCAAGGTTGTTTTCTTGGGAATCTTAGTAATGTCACTGCTGGGTAGCAAACTACTTTGTAGACATCTTTTCCCTTGTGTGAGGGTGGAGGATAAACCATATATGCATAGGTCAGGTGCCCATCATACACAAGGGGTTTGATTCAAAGCCTACTGAATTGACTCTCCTTGATTTCCATGGAGTCTGGATCAGGCTCATAGAGAAGAGTTATCTAAAACCACACTTTGGCTATGGGAACCAAGAAATATTCTTGTTTTGCAAGTATAATACAAACAACAAATATTTTGCCTATATCCATTCGGGACCTCTCATGTACTTTATAGACACTCTGGGTATCTTGGGGAGTGTTGCTCTTGAGCACACTCATCCTAGTCCCCCACGGAGATGTTAAACCTGGATATGAAGTGAGAAGACTGCCCCTCTCACCTCCAGGCTCACCACCCCACCTGAGGCAGAGGTGTTCAGAGCAGCACTGGGGGACACCCCCAGTGTGACTTCAAAGGCATCATTCTGGATTTGGTTTGCGCAACTGGGAGAGCAATGTGCCCTGAGGATGAAGGAGCATGACATATAGTAGATGTACCCTCCCTTGGCCTGTCTGTGAGGCTTATACCTCTACCTTATAGCTAACACAACTGAGGACCACAGCAAGTAGCCCAAGGCCACACAACAAGACAATGGCAAAGTTGGGAGCAACCAGAGCTCCCCACCTCCCTGTTCCTATGCCTAAACTACCAAGAGCAGCCTTCCCTTTTAGAGAATGACTGTCACTCCAGTTTACAGTGGTGTAATCCACCATGCTCCTTAGCACTTTGATGACATGAAACACATTTAATGACAGGAGCAGGGCAAGAGGTAAATGAGGGGGTGTAGCACATGTCTCCAGATCATGTCTTGGATGTGGGAAACACACAGCAGTGACCCAGGAGAGCACAGCATGCGATTTTACACCCCATGGCACACTGCCTTGTGGTAACCAGAACCTATTCTTTCCAGGGGACACAAAGGAAGCCAGAAGGATTACCTCTTGCCTTCGTTTTGTGAGAACACAAGCAGGTTATCCAACACAAATGAAGAGAATGAAGATCCCTGTAGACACAACCGTACTGAGCAAACATGTCTGGAAAGCATTTTAAAAATTGTAGCAGCATAATGTTTAAAAGCTTAGAGTAAGAAACCAATTTGTAAGTCTCAGCTCTGGATGCTTTGGGACTGGGCAGAGAAAGGGGTTTGATGCACAGTTTTCTGTTTGCCTTCTTGCTAGAACAAGCAAGGAACACAAATTTAGAGGAGCGAATTGTTACTTGTTCATTAGGAAGTTTTCGTTTTCCACCTAGTAGAAAACCCTTCATTTTCATGACAATTGAAAGAAAACCAAGTGCCCAAGCAGAGAGTCAAAGGAATCTGAATGCAACCAGCTCCCCATTTTAGAATATGAATAGGGGCTACAAATTACCTGGAATAAACACTTAGCTAAGTGTCTGGCTGTTTGCAAACTCATTGATTTTACTGAGTGCACTTAGCAGTAACTAAGCCTTTAATGTTAATGTCACAGCAGCATAAACAAAATACTTCTGAATCATCTTGCAGTATGTTATATATTTTCTATTTATAGTTCTTTAATTCTTGCAAGTTTTTTCTCTACTGTTTAAAAGGACAGCTTTAAAAGAACTAGAGCATCACCTGGTGGTTCTAATCCTAAAGAAGAAACTCTCTTTCCAGTGTCTCTATCCACTAAGTACCGTATTGTCTGACTGGAATAATGCAACTGGGAGAGGATTCTGCTTGTGTGTGCTCAGTATATAACCAATTTATTCGATGCCGATGCCAATTCCATTGATTGAATACTCTTGCAAGGGCAAAGCTGTGAGATGTCCTCAAGCACCCTGAATAAACGTTTGTTTTTTTGGAAAGTTATAATATTCTCCTAGTGTTCTTCAGCTGAGGAGAGTTTGATTTGATGTAACTGAAATCCTTGGAAAGACCATATATTTTAGATCAGACCCTAAAGAAATTGTCCAAGCATCCAATAGAGCTGGTAAATCCAGATCTCAATTTTTTTCATTCTAAGATTAGGTATACTCCCATGTATAAAAATATTTGAAAAACCTCCTGTACTTGAATAATGACATTATTCTGCTAATAGCCTGGACAAATAAAAAAAAATCCAAAATTGTTTCTTTTCACTGGATTCAAAATGTCTTTTTGGTTTTTCCAAAAATGCTTAGTATCCAAATCTTTACTGTCATCAAAACAAGTGATATTTTGCATCCAAATTTAAAGAACCATGTACACACCCAAAATATTAAAAAAAAAATTAAATATTAGTTTTTCTAAGCCACGGCAATCTTTTTTAAAGTTGTTTTTATAAAAAAAATACATTTTCCCTTTTTGACAAAAATATTTTGATTCAAAAAAATTCAGCCAGCTTCTGTTCTTAGATTCATGCCACTTCTGGATGTATTTTGTCATAGGCAAAACAAGGGCAAGTGGCTAATAAAACATCTTTTCAATTTTTTCCTGTTAATTGCAAACTCAGAATAAGTAAGAGAAGCTGATTTGCTGTTAGAAACCTTCTTTAACAGGGACTGAGTTGTGTGTATACAGTGGTAAAATACTGTAATTGTCTTTATACTTCCCACTGAACTCACTCATGGTCTTTCTACTGATGTCTCTCTTATAACCAGAGAATCCACAGGATTAATGAAGATATACATTTTGGGCCTCATGCTGCTAGCTTTAGTGATGTGAGTGGCCCCATGAAAGCATCTTCACTTAAGGAATCAATTGTCACATTAAGAGAAAGTCCTGAGGGTTGTGTCCCCTCGTTTTGTCGGCATGTAGAAATATCAGAGGAAGAATGTCTTGTCTAACTTGATCCTAGCTACATAGTTGGTCCAACAGAAGGTATCACCCTAAGAAATCCTTGCCTTACATAATTTCTGGACTATTACTGCTATCACACCATTCTTACGTGACTGTAAAATACCTTCTTAAAATTCACGTCTTACAATGCCCTTCAACAGGGAGTTCTCCAAGATTTCAGGATTTCTGACGGTTGGATCACAGCTGTCATTCTCTACATTAGGTGTGTGTCTATATAGTATGGTTTGTGACTGCATTAGCATGAGCCCTCTCATGCGATGAATCCTAGGAAACCAGTAGAAACTAAGACTGTAGATTTCCTGGAGAAGAAGAGGGCTCGTGCTGTACACTGTTACACCTTAAAACCCATCAGTGATTCTTTGGTGTTATTTGTGCTGTGGTAACAGCCGAAGGCCCACTATGCTAGACATTGTACACAGTGCTGTACGCCCTGGGTGAACTTTTAGTATTGGGCTCCTCTTTGCCAGAGATAATGATAATAATAATCAGACAACGGTAAAAAATTACTGACTGCTTCAATCATTGAATGATTGAATTTGTGGAACTAAAAGCACAGGATTAGGTTTATGCATATGTGCAAAGTTACAACTTTTTTTTTGCTTTTTTAATTTTTTCCCCCTTTTTTGGGTCCCTTTTCTGTCCAGGACCTGAGCAGCCACCTGGTTCACCCATGCCTCTGTCTGGGTCTAGTTGTACATAACATCTTTGCTTCAAAGATGTCACAGTCTAAGTAAATACATACAGGACAGCGAAGTGTTCCAACACACTGGGACACACTGAGGGTTATAAACACAAACGAAATGCTTTGGCATCATCTGTCAAAGGCCTGTTGGCAAACAGGGAAGTGAAGAAGGTCTAACAACCAAATGAAAGTGGCAGTAGCCCTCATTCAGGTAGATGAGAGACCTATCTGCTTCGAGTGCTTTGCCTGGAGGGTTCTTTTCTGTAAGCCTATCAAGATAATAATGAGGTTACAGTGTCTTTGAAGAATGTGAAGGGTAGTGGGGGGTGCATGGATGACAGGTTGTGTCCTATCTCTTACAAAATTCAACTTTCCAAAGCCATTTATATAAAACATTTCCCTATGTCCGAAAGCTCAATACTTCTTGCTGCTTTTTTTTTTTTTTTTTGGTTAAACCCTCATTAACTCCACTCACGCTGTCTCACTCTGTTTGCCAGTGCTTAAGTAGTGCTTTTTTAAAAAAGCAACCAATTAGCACCTCATCAGCTCCAATTAGAGGAGACAAAAGCAGTGTAAAGATAACTCAATGAGAGGGGGTGGCATAACATCATGTAATCACTTAAGACAGCATTGAGCATTCACTGTGCTAACTGTGCCGGGCCTATTCACCTTTTTTTCTTTCCTTTGGATGCATTTAAAACTGTTTTGCTGGGAAGACAGGCCTCCCAGGAGTCTCATAGTTCCTCATTCAGGGGCTACCTGTTTACAGCTCACAGAGCAGAAGGACCTAAACAATCCTATATTGTACGCTTAGTGCTTCCTTAAACTTAGGCTTCAATAATGGCATGTTTTCAGTGGCTGGGCAGAATAAGTTAAAGGCCGGCTTTATACTCATTAAGTGTTCTAGTTGTACTGTCTTCTAATTACATGGGAGGGCAACAATGTATTTTTTTCAATGAGAGTTCTTTGGAGCAGTTAATTTGGTGCCTGTACTAAATGCCCCAAAACATTAATTAGTGTGGAAGGAACCCTAATTTCCTCAGCAGCTTTCCTCTCCATTTACTCCCCTTGTTTTCACATAGGCTTGGATGAGCCTCTATAATGAAATTACCTCATTAATGCCTTTATTCTTGCACAGTAACTCATTCAAGATCTACCATTTAGCTTTAATTTAATGCTGTCAAAAGCAAAAGGTGCATTCATGTCTTTGATTAGTGAATTTTTTTCTCTCAGAAAGGGTGGACAGATTTAA
This sequence comes from Gavialis gangeticus, assembly GCF_001723915.1. Classification (NCBI taxonomy): domain Eukaryota; kingdom Metazoa; phylum Chordata; order Crocodylia; family Gavialidae; genus Gavialis; species Gavialis gangeticus. The sequence continues at coordinate 180,191,686 of NW_017729024.1, read as the reverse complement.
ATTATTAAGATGGCAAGTAGTGAGCTATAATTGGATACAAGCAGCACTTCAGTGAATATTAAATGCTTTCAAGTTCTGGCCTATGTAGTCTGCTGACTATTAACTGCGTCCAGTGGGTTATTCTGTGGTTTTTGAATTAACAGCACCTTAACCACTGTGAAGCAAATTAAGTTTAATTTTTGTTTATAAAAACCAGCGGAGTTGCATTTATCAGCATGGCATTCAGTTGCAGCCAAGTTCAGTTTTTCCCATTGTCCTGTCTCGACCTCATCACATGGCTATTACTGCTAGCCGGAGGCCTCATCCTTACACTTCTGTTTCATATGAAATCCACACAGAGCCACTGGGCGACGTGCCTGCAGAAGGAAAAACAGGATAGGGTCCCCAATTTGCAAGAACCACTTGTTCTCAGTGCTCCACAGCTGAAAATCAAAGCTAAATGAACTTTCAAGCAGAAATTCACCCGTCTGGCAACCAAACAGCCTGCATTTCCCCTTTCCCCTCTTAGTAGTAGTGATACTCAGTGCTTTTATAGCACTTTTCATCCCCAGGTCTCAAAGTCCTTGGTAAAGGTGGCTTGAGCAAAACTTTTGGCAAGTGCATGAAATGCACAGCTTCATAAAATACCGATCAAGTAATAGAGATGAGGTGCTTTAAAACCTGGCTTGGTGGTGGTGCAAGGAGCGAATTTTACCCCAATATTTTCTTGTACATAGACATGGATGTGATTCTGCATTACATCCGTGTGTGTGAACTTATATAAGAGGTTGGTTGGGCCTTCCTGGAGAATGAAGGCCTCTATTTACCCATGAGAAAGTTCCAGCCTGGATAGCAACAATGCAAGCTGCCCTCCCCCAACATGTTTCAAACTTGTCTGGAGAGATCACTTCTAAGGGCAAAAGGGTAGTTAATGTGCCAAGTGCCTGTAACATTGCCTCTATTTCTCCATCAGTGCTGAGCCAGACTTCTAACTTCAGGGAGGTTACTCCTTAATTTTCTTATATTTGTTTAATGTTGGTGAATAGCATTTCACCTCTTCTAAGTGGTGTATCTTATGCACTAAATATTGTTTTATCCCTAAAAAAAAGGGTACAAACACATTTAAGTAATAGGAAATGAGTTTTGTTATTGAGAAACACCACTGTCTTTTAAAAGTGCAGCATGGGGTGCAGAGCATGGAAATGTAATTCAACTAAGAAATGTTCAGTGACAAGAAGTTTTGCAGGTTGTCCTCATAAGCATTTTGGACCAAATTTTCAAGCTGCACTTCACAGGGGTTCAGTCTTGAGGCTCAAAATATGAAAATTATTACACACATTTTTATGGCTCCAAATATTTACTGCTGCACCTTTTTATTTCAGTTGTTTTCTGAAACAATAAAAGGTTATTTTGTTAGTTGACAGCCTGATTTCTGAAGATAACAGAAGTGACATTAATTCTGCCCACACTTAACTGTGAGTGCAAAGTGACAAACTCATTTATTTGTGCTAGAAATTTACAGTAAAGAAATATAGCTGGACTTTAATCCATGTTCTTTTCTCTTTTTTGTTTCATGAGCATTATCTAAGATGTTTTAAGTCTACTTATGTAGTTTTTTTCATTAAAAGTGTTGATCAGCAAATCAATTATATGAAGTTAGAAAGGGGGTAGAGTATTTGCCAAATAGCATCTGATTCATGCTGTTTCATATGTCTGCTCTGTCCCAGAGTAAGTGGAAATTAAACCAGAGTAATTTAGTAATTGTTTCATTCAGGAGAAAGCTGTGCTGATTTAGTTTCCATTCACTGCTGGATAGGCATGGAGACAGAGCAGCTGGCATCTAGTAAGTCATCCCTCCTCCCCCCGCCTCCCCATTTTAACTTGGTATAATTTTTCTTTCCGCCCAGACCTTTAGGCACCTAAGCAGAGTGTAGGCAGAACCGGGCACTATCTAATCCCCAAATTATATGAAAAAACACCACTAAATTGCTCCCTTAGACCTCAGGTTCCAAATTTCACAAAGTGCCTCTCTGTTGAGCTTTAAATTCTCTTGTTCCCTGCAGCTCTGTTTCTATGCATCTGCATTCTGAGCAAATAGGCACCTAGCTCCTGCCTAAGCTTGATCAATACCTAGGCACAAGGTGATCCTCCACTTAAGTCCACTGCAGAGCCAGTCCATCATGGTTAACCCCTGTGTTCTCAGATCAGGTCTGATAGGCCCTCACAAAATGCAGCACCATTGCCCACCTTTTACACTACAGGATAGTGTTTAAAGTGTTCACCGAGGAAGTGGCTGACTTGGGGTCCATTCCCTGAGGGGATTCTCTGGGTTCCCAGGAGCTGCTTGAACCATCAGGCTGTAAGACATGCTATACGATGCTATGCTAAGACTTCTCACCCTTCCCTCTGAAACTGTGCCATGCTGCAAAAAATTATTTGTCTAGAATGAATGAACAAGAAGGAGCATGACTCATGAACGTAGTGGCTAGAGCATTTCCTGGGCAGAGGGAAAGCTGGTGTTTGATCCCTGATCCTAGGACTCCGATAAAGAAACCAGAACCCAGGGCTCCCTTCTCTCTGGTGAATGTCCTTTGTCTGATCCCGTGCAAAACGTGAATTGTCCAAAAACTCTACATAGCTCTTGGATTTGTGATCAAAAGAGGAGCTCTCAAATTTGACATGAGCCTGAGGGATCGATTCAGGACAAGGCAATGCTTACAAAGGACATATTTTGAGGCAAGAGTACCACCAGGCTAAGAAAGAAGGTTTAGATTGCTTGTAACTGAAAACAAAGAACCAGATCTGAACTAGGTTACTCGTCGAGAAATGGGAAGAGATGAAATCTGCAAGCCTTCCCAAACCCGTGCAAATTGAAATTTTGGGCCAGTTTTAATTCCCATAAGAGCATAAGAATGAAAAAGAGGGATAAATGGAAGTAAAAAAGATGAAAACATTGTAGGTCAATGGGAAACATTCAGGTTTAAGGCAACAAGAGTCTTCATAAAACTAATGTAATCTACACAGGGGAGCGGAGCAGTGTGCCATTGCCCCCTTGTGTTCATATTTAGCCTTAAGAGAATGGTTAAAGGACCCAATGCTGGGAAAGGCAATGGTGAAGGTGTTGTCAGAAGCAACTGTGAGAGTAATGTATGAAAGGATGGATGAATAGCCTATGCAACTGAACAGTGACACAGGTCACTTCAGGCATTTAAGGAAGACTGTATAGAACTAATTCAGAATGAACATGTGTGTTTTATGTAATATATGTGTGAGGAGTTTCAGTAAGTGAAATGCACTCGTCTCTCTCTCCCTCCATTCCCCTCCCGCCCCCCACAAAAAAGGTGGACAGTCGAAAGTGTAGGTAGAACTTATTCTGTGTTTTCATAACCTGAACTATAACAGGGAACCAAGATATCATTGAAATACATATCAGCTATTTACAGTATTATAATACATCAAAGAGATTTAAAGGAAGTGAAGAAAAGTATCCACATGACAGTTACCTGATAGATACAACTTTCCTTGTTTTCAGCTGCTCATGATCTTGGGGGGTAAAAAACAAAACAACACATCTTTCTTCTAGCTTGCCATGCTTGGATACAGCTGAGCACAAAGGTAAAATCTGGTGATCCCTTTCACTGTCAAATATAAGTCAAAACCAGCTGCTCTTTGTGGTTTGCAGCAATTGAATCAGATGCATTTCTCACAGAGGTCAAGGCTGTTGTATTGCTTTCTCTCATTCTCTAAGAAAGGATAAAAAATAGGATTTAAAAACAGCATAATTTATCAGGGATTATAATATTTGTTGATATTAGGATTCTGACTGCTACTCCCTATGGGCATTTGAAGAAGCCTATTGATGTAGTACGTAGGTGCTGGTGCTACATATGGATGATTTCAATATTCAGAATAGACAGATCTCCCACCCACTCTTTATTCTAATCATTCTGGGGTTCCCTCTTGGGAAATGCTACAATAAAAAGGTGAAGCCTGCAGCCTGAATGATAGGATATGCCATATTTAGCCAAATGTCCTCACAAAATGAGAAGGCTGATAAAATCAGGAGCTCAGGTTGAGTTATACGTGAATATTTGCAGTCTGCCCTTTACTGTTTGTGGTGACAAGACTATTCTTATTTGGACATACTTACTTTTCTCTTGCTCCTGCTGTGGGGGGACACCCCAAAGAGTGATTAAATATAAATCAACCTTGGCCTACAAACACTGCTCCATCCTTTCCAGTTTCTATCTATAATATAACGTGTCCTCTACCCTCAGTGCTTCACAGGGGATTATGCAGCTGCTGCACTTATTGCATGTGATCCCCACACTGATAAATTCTTAAGTCTGGCCTGTGCATATGCAGAATACCTGGACAAGTGTTCAATTCAATCTATGTAATCAAGACTGATTCTTGACTGACTGATGGATTGATTCTGCTGTAACCAAGCAGCTAGCTGAAGGAGCACTTCACTAGAAATACATTTTTGGATTCAAGTGTGTGTCAGCAGAAAGCAATTGAAACTAATGATGAAGGCCCATGGGAACAAAATATGTATGAAAAAGGGGGAATTAATTATTTGTGGGGATGCCATGGCCCAAACAGTGCGAGAGAGGTTTTCCTGCTCTAAATAAACAGGTTAGCTGGGTTCTGTACATGGCTGGCAATGAGCCATTACAAAGTACATCACCCACTTTAATATCCTCTCCTCTGGGACTTTAAAGGATGGGAACAGTAGAGAGGGGAAAAAACAAACTTTTTTAATGTTAGAGGATTTCTAAAAAGTTGTACCGTCAGTCCAGCAGGGGGATTTAAAAGTACCCAACTTTTAACAGCCCTGTGGCCCTGACACTGCCCTACTAAGGCTTAACAATATTTTGGCTCAACAAGGCCTCCGCTTCCAGCAGGCCTTTCTCTCCCATTAACCACCTCTTTTCTTAGTTTAATGAGGTCTCTGCTTTCAACCAAGTTCCTCTTTTCCCTCTGCCTTCCTGGAAGAAAACACTAGGCTCAGTTGGGCTTCCAAAAATATAACGAGTTTCAAGGTCCTTGTAGATAATGCCTAGAAGACGATAGGTCCAGTGAGACATCTTCCAGAAAGAAAGGGAGGTTTGAAGGGATCTTCAGTAGTGAGGGGACAACTAATTGGTAAACATACCAAACTAGTGAAATGGGGTAGATCTGTCTGGGTCTCTGCATAGTAACTGGTGACTGGTCTTCTTGTGAAATCATTCGAATTGGATTGGTTTCCCTAGGTATTCATTTTATAGCAAATAAAAGATGTAACTGTTCTATAGCACTTGACCCCCTGTGCGAGTCCCCTATGGCAGCTCGCCTGATCAGCTGATTAATAGTGATTAAAGGCTCTCTAGTTATACTCACTGGGCTGTTTCTTTAAGCTTCATAATAAAGTGTGCAGCAAAGTAGGAGCAGAGCCAAACTGTAGGGCTGGGGTCCAGCCAACCCAATCACTTGGACTGGCATGGACCTGCTTAGGGGAAGCAGTTATCATTGGTGAGAGGAGCTGATTCTTCCCTCCACCCTGAGAAGTATATGGGAGTAAGTAAAGACAGCAAATATTTGAGCTCTTCTGAGTAAATGTGGCTAGCTACTGTTTAGGGTGAAGGCTGAAATGCAGGATGATTCACCTCAGGGAGGGATGCAGTGGCTCCCGATTTTAAAGGAGTAGGAGGGCTGACAGGCGTAGGGGTTAATGTTTTAAAAACACTCAGACCGACTGCGCTTTTGGAGCTCTTGGGAGAGCATTGTCTTAGAGGCACAGGGAACTCCAGCACCTTGAATGAGAAGAGTAGGGCTGCATGCCTAAGCTGTCACATGAGCTTATTAGTTAAGGTTAAGTAAAGCTTCCTTTAAAGAAGCAGACATGCTTTCAGAGAGAGCAGCAGATGGTGAGCCAGGAAAGATCACAACTAAAAATCAAAAGGATCAGAGACCGTTTTGAATTTGATGCTGCTGCCATCAGTCACTTTCCTCTTCCTTCCCCTTCCCCGTCCCTACCCAGCACTATGCCTTACAGTGGTAGCAAGTGGGAGTAGAGGAGGCAGCAGTGGGACTTGGTGATTTAGGAGAGTAGCTGTGAAATAAGCAGACTTCAAAGGAATGAGTGGGGGATGAATGAGCACAGCACAGAGCCGTTGCATTTAATGGGGAAAGTGCATCAGGGAGAGCCAGGGTGTCAGTGCGCCCAGCTTTCATGGCACTGGAGTGCAGGGGGTCCTGGCAGGGTAACTGTACGTGGGCAGGATGAAGAGATAAAGGGATACACATTTTAAATAAAATACTTGCAGAAAACAAACCCCCTTTCCTAAAATTCCCCAAGGAGAGATGAAGGGAGGGCCTGAGATGAATGCACACAAGAAACTCTCTGCTGCATTTTTGTACCAGAGATTTTTCTTTTCAAAATGAGAGGCATCAAGAGTGTGAAATCAGCCTAGTAAAAGAACTACCTTAACTTCAGAAAGTAAGGGCAGTGCTTAAAGTTGCAATTAAAGTATCCAGCACTGAAGTGGGACGATTCTTTTAATCTCACTCAGTTGAGAGGAATTATAAACAGAAGCTCAAGCAAACAGGCCATTTTCTTGAGCTAGGATCTGAATGCAGAAGCACCTACAGGACCAACATCAAGAGCACTGGGCAATTTTGAGAACCTCAGTGACCATCTGTCTGCATCTTTAGGAATCTTAATGTATTAGATAATCCAACCCAAACAGAAGACTGACTCCCAGCAGAACTAACTGATTGGGATCTGTAGTGAAGCCCCATGACATGGAGCCTCAGGCCATAGCCATGTGCTAAAATTGTTGTGCTTGGTGGCAGCAACCTCAAGCACACCATGCTGCTTTGGGCAGGTTGCTTCTGCAGTCAGAGGCAGTGTAACCACATTCATGGGGCACTTCAGGAAGACTAATTAGTCAGACCCCAAGCTGTTTAGTCCGGTCTCAGCACCACACAGACACGGCTATACTTCTTTTGGTTTTAGGAGGCATTCAGCCTGGAGTTTTGCAAAGCCTGTCTGTGGACACCCCTGGCAAGCATGGTAAGGTTTCTGAGGAAGCATCACCTTAGTAGCTCAACTGGCACTGAAGTTTGGGAGCCCCAGACCCCACTTCCACCAGCCCAGGGTCTGCTGCCCATTCTGGTCTAAGACTCTGCCTTGGACTGCAAGCACCTTCCAGTACCAGCAGCTGCAGACATATACTGGGACATAGTTGAAAAGTGGGTGCAAAGAAAAAAAAGAGGAAAAGAGGTTGTCAAGTCAAGCTCTCAATAGTTCAGAAAGGCAGGAATGAAGGTTATTTGTCAAACCTTACTTTGACCACTTGTGTGTGTACCTTTTGGTACAGTCTAAATACATGAACACAAGCCCTTTCCTCACTCTGGGCCCAGAAGCAGTGCTCACTTAATGAACAACTGATTAGCATTTTGTTTTCTCCTCACTATTCAAATTTGTGACTCCAGACTTCATTTACTTCCTGCCTTTCAAGCCCTGCTCTGATAACACAGCTATTAATTTCCTTGGGGGCTTTTCTGTGGTGTTTTACCACAATAGTATTTGAGCAGCAGGAACCACAACATTTATCACCCACTTTAGACACTATCTAACTAAGAATTCATAATCCTTTCACTCCTTTCATAGCCCCTGGAGTTACTAACACTGTAATGCTCTCTGTGGAGTGTGAAATGAAATCAGAATGTAAATGCAAACAGATCAAGTGCAGACAAGTCATTTGGCTAATGATTCAATTGTGCCACCTGCTGGGGAATCATGAAAGTGCATCACATTTGCAAGAGGCAATCAGGACTCATAGTAGAGATGGTATCTTTTACTAGACCAAGAAGAGTTTTGCAAAAACAATATTTCACTGCAAGCTTTCGGGCACAAACACCATTCATCAGGCATTGAACAAAAGATTGTAAAAGTTCTCCTGGGTAAAAATGAAAGTTCGTATTTCATAGGATTTCACAGAGGAATCAATATTTCACATTTGCAACACTTTTAGTGTTGCAGTAGCCATGATGGTCCAGACCATGCATCATTCAGGGTTTGCTTGGTGATGTCTCTTAGGTCCCTGACACACACATTATGCTTAGGATGTGATTAAGTGGTTAATCATTTCTCAAGTCATGATCTGGCCACAAATTCATTAAATTGATGGTATGAAAAAGCCAGATATAAGTGACAAAGTTCTTACACAAAATACATGAATAACTGTCTCTGGTTCCTATCACACCTTCAACTGAGCATGTGGCCAATGCTCCCAGCCTCTAGAGCTGGGAGCCCTGGTCAGCTGATCAGGGGTCCCAGCTTGGGGGCACAGTGAGCGCTCCTACATGGGAGCCCCAATCAAGTGCAGGAGTGCAGGGTGTCCCCACTCCATAGCTGGCAGCTCTGATCACTGTCAGGACTCCCACCCATGGACGTACATGGTGTGCCTCTGTGGCTGGAAGCGCCAAACACTGATGGGGTTTCTGGCCGCCTGTGGCTCCTGGATCTGGGAGCTTCTGGCCGCCTGTGGCTCCCATGGTTGGGAGCTCTGTTAGCTGATGGAGCTCCCAGCTCCAGGAGTGAAGATTGCTGGGGCAGAGGGAGCCCAAGATTATGATTTTGGGCTTGCCCTGCAGCAGCAATGTGACGTGATGGGATCTGATGCTCAGTCCCATGATTTTGTCCCCTGCCATGCACATGTGGCACTTCCGGAGGCACAACTGTTGGGACTGTGTCAGACCCCACTGCACCTTCTTTTTCATGTCTGTTAGTGCCTTACTGATGGAGGCAAACAGGTAAGATTTGTGCCCCGGGTGCAGACCCCAGTAGGCCACAAGAGACACTGCAGAGCGAGGTGTCAGTACCACCAGGAGCCTGGGTAGTCAGTGCCCCCTACAGCCACCTTCATTGCCCAGGGCCACCACATCCCATCACCACTGGAACTTGGCAACACTGAATTCAGGGGCACCTACATGGGCCGTGCCCAGGTGCTGCTCCATCCTCCATGTGCTGCTCCAACTCCCACCCTCTCCCAGCCTCCTGCCTCCTGATCCCTGCCCTTCCCTGCAAGTTTCATCCCCTCCTTGCATGTTGCCTGTCCCCTGGGCTTCTACTGCTGTGGTTATCAACCTTCTTAGACTTCAGGCAACCTTCTAAAAGTTTTCAGAATTTGGCAGCACCCCATTTAAAAAACATAATATAAATACAGTATAAATAAAATGCAAACTTTATAATTACATTGTTAACGTATGTTATTAATTGTATTTTAGGTTTAGATTTCATAGATTTCATAGACATTTGGGCTGGAAGGGACCCTGGAGGATCATCGAGTCCAGCTCCCTACCCAGGGGCAGGAAGTCAGCAGGGATCATAGGATCCTAGCAAGATAAACATCCAAAAGTGTCTTGAAGGTGTTCAAAGTGGGTGCTTAAACCACCTGCGGTGGCAGTCTGTTCCAGACCTTGGGGGCTCGGACAGTAAAGAAATTCTTCTTTATCTCCAGCCTGAAATGGTCGCAGAGGAGTTTGTGACCATTTGATCTTGTCATCCCTTGGGGCGCTCTGGTGAACAGACATTACCCCAGATCCTG
>NW_017729024.1:180176842-180177111 GCF_001723915.1 Gavialis gangeticus | reverse complement strand
CTATAAGCAGGGTGCAGGTTTTTCCTCCCAAGGTGGAGAACCTTGCATTTTTCGGTGTTGAAAACCATTAGGTTCTCATCTGCCCATTTCATGAGCCTGTCAAGATCTGCCTGGATCACCCTCCTGTCCTCAAGTGTGGATGCTTTACCCCAGGGTTTGGTGTCATCGGCGAACTTGGTCAGCCTGCTTCAAACACCAATGTCCACTTCATTGATGAAGATGTTAAAAAGTAAAGGCCCTAGGACAGAGCCTTGAGGGACCCCGCTGGT
>NW_017729024.1:180176197-180176586 GCF_001723915.1 Gavialis gangeticus | reverse complement strand
ATGAGATTGGTCAAGCAAGACCTACCTGCAACAAACCAGTGCTGGGTATCCCTCAGGATATTGCCGTCAGCCACCCTGTATAGGATGGCCTCTTTGATAATCTTTTCGAAGACCTTCCCAAAGATAGCGGTCAGGCTGATGGGCCTATAATTTGCCAGATCCACTTTCCTCCCTTTTTTGAAAATAGGCACCACATTGGCCTTCTTCCAGTCTTCGGGCACTTCACCAGAGCACCAGGAGCTCTCAAAGATCTGTGCCAGGGCTGGGCTATGTTGTCTGCCAGGTCTTCGAATATCCTTGGGTGTAAACCATCAGGGCCGGCTGACTTGAAGTTATCCAGCTTGTCAGGGTGTTCCTTCACAAGGTCAGCTTTGATGGATGGTAAGGAA
>NW_017729024.1:180168130-180176186 GCF_001723915.1 Gavialis gangeticus | reverse complement strand
TTATTGCTCAAAAGGTAACAAAAGGGTATGAAATGCATCTGAATTAGAAACAATGAGAGTGTGTGAAAATCAAAATTAGATTGAAATGAGAAAATCAGTTTAAGTGAGAAAAAGAAGATTCAGTTGCATAGCAGAAACTGTTTAAACCTGCTTACTGAAATGCAGCAAAAGCTGCATTTCAAAATTTACATCTGACGATTTTCCTCTTCTGTCTTGCAAAACTAAGCCCCCGCTACTGAACAGTCGCTCTACATGGGCAGATGAGGGGATGCTTGTGTTATACCAGATGAATAGTTTTTTCATAGTAGGTGACAGCTCAGATAAGTTGTCACAGATGAGAAGTAATGCTCAACTTGGGCCCTGGGCTGCTGGTTCTGATCTTCATTGGCATTAAAAAAAGTCATCTGCTTTACCCTCACTACTTGCTCCTCTCTTACTGGGATCAGTGTCTCTGCTCGCTTGGGCTTGTTGCCTCTTCTGCAGCCAACTGGCTGCCCTGTTGACTTCTGCAAATGCACAGTATTACGGGATGGGGTCCCTACGGATGGCTGCGTTATCCCTAAGGCCCCTCAACCATGCCAGTTTGGCCCACTGGGCACCCTCGGTTCTTGCCCGCCACATCTTGATGGATATATAGTATAGAGAGGCCGTCTTTTAAGTCCTCTTGGACATGGTTTGATGGACTCTCTGAACCCTGTGGGTTCCTGGACCCCTTGTGGGTCCTGCTTCAAAATAGATGTCACAGGACACCCCAGCCTTACGGGCTATATGCATGGCTCCAACTGCCCCTTTACCAGGCCCCAAACCTCGCAGATGGCATTGACATTGTCCAGGCTGGGCCTTGCTATGAATTGGCTGCCTTGTCCTCGCTGGGCTCTCTGCAGCCCTGTCTCCACACCTCACTGGTGCCTGTGCACCCCAAAGGCCATGCCCTCTCTGGTGCCGGGGTCCCCACGCTGCAGTGGGCTCACCAATGAGGCCGCCTCCTTCCCCAAATAGCCTCACCCAAACCATTGGTCTTTTATAAACAGAAATCAACCTGCAATCCCCAAGGCTATAACATAATCAAGCCTCCCAGCTATAACATAATTCAAGCCACACAGGGCATGCTCTGTCCCTCAAGAGCACCAGAAGCTGCACTATGCAGTCAGGCCTCTCCCCTTTGCTTCCTCTGGGGGAGCTCCTTCCCCCTTGGCTGCTGGCAGGGAACTGCCTTCCTGGCCTCTGCCCTGGGGTTTATATGAGAGCCAGGCCCTGCCCCTTCTGGTCAGCTGACTGCTGGCAGGTGTGGGCCAACTAACGCATTCTGGCTGTCCTGGTAACCAGCTGCTGGGGCTCCCCACTCACTGCTGGGCTCTCTCCCTAGCAGGGTCAGCCCTTTAAAGGAGCAGGACACCCTAGTGCTCTGCGACACACAGAAAATGTCGGCATGAACTAAGGAGCTCTGGGACTTGTAGTTCTTAAGAGACCATCTCTCACAGGAAGGTGCACTATTCTGTCTCTCAAACAAGTCCTAGAGTTTCAATAAAGAAATATTGTTCTATGCAAGTCCTAAAGAGCGGCTCTGTGAGTGGGGGAAAAACTCTTGGAAAGCCAGATTTTCTTTCTTTCTTTTCTTTACTCTAAAAAAAAATAATAATAATAATTAATTAACCCTTTTTTAACTAGTTAAAGTTAAACATTGACAGCTGAAAAATTTAACTAGTTAAAGTTAAAAGTTAACTAGTTAAGAAGTTAAAGAAATGGCTAACTAACTAGTTAATTCCCATGTCTGTTTTTTGGGGGGCAGTTTACTTAGAAGAAAAAAACGTGCTTCAGTTGCAGTTGAATCCCAGTTTCGATTCATGCTTCTGGATTGGTTTGAGTTGCTTCCAGAGCCCAATGAGAGAGATTGGTTTCATTTAGGGAAGGAGGGGAAAAAAAAAAGCTCCGGCCAGGTGAAACGTAATCCCCCTGGAGGGAGGTTGACCAGGAGGTGGCCTGCGTTACAGAATGTAATGCTTTACATTGTTCCTTTCCTAGCGTGTATCAGACCTAGAAGAGGAGAATGCTCTTTTGAAACAGGAAAAAGAGGAGCTTAACAACAGAGTCCTGTGTCAGTCTGAAGGTAAGAAAAAAGGGCTTATGGATTCATAACTCTTCCAGTAACCCAGGGGTTTAACCATGCTTCCTACAACTTGTTTTTCCTCTGAGCCTCAGGAATGGCTCCTATCCTGATATGTGATAATTTTCCAGTGTGCTACCCCCTTCTTCTCCCTTGCCAGTATTTGTTGTTCTGTTCTTTCTGTCCGACTGCAGGATAACAAGACAAGAACCTGATTTACTCCGTGAGGGATTAAGCAGGGAATATCGTACCTGAAGGATTTTCCATTCAGTTGCATTGCAGGGGTGAACTGGGGGAGAGGGCGGGAGCAGGGGACAGCTCTCTAATGCCGACAAGTAGAACAAGGTTCTAGAAACAGATGTTCAAACACTCTCGTATTTGAACCATGCCAAGGGACTCTTTCTTGCTGTCAGGAGTGAGGGAATGACTTCAAGGCCTCTGCAGTAGATGAGAGACCTACAGAGAAAAGTCGGGGGAGTCCCTGGACTGTGAAGGGCCTGTACTCCCTCGTGCATGCCTTCTGCCTTTTATCCGACTCTCTTCAGCTTTTGTTCTGATGCAGGATTTCCTTTGTATAGAAATGGCGTAATATGCCTCCTGTGGATGTGGGACTAATTGATTTGTTGCATTTTGGAAGTGCCCCCTCCATATAATAGGTTGAAAACACAAGGACACAGAGCAGACTTGTGAAATATTTGTGGGTTTTGGCTTTGGTGCCTTTGGAGCTCTTGAAAAGCTCTAGCTAGAAGTAGGCATAATACGGACTCTGTGGAAGCCTCCCTGTAGGCTGCTGCCTGTGCACCTGATTGCCAGCTGTCCCAGGACTTACACACCCATGTTTTGAAAACCGGAAGTTAAGGTTCATATTTAAGTACTCCAAAAGAAGCTTGCTTTTTTTTCCTGCTGTTGGGATCCCAGCAGTTTTTGTTGGAAGAAATAGATGCGAGTTGCTAAATATTCAGTAGTACTGGCAATCTGTCTGCTTATTTAAACTCCTAGGATACATCTGCACCTGCTATTAAGGCGAGGCAATAAACTCCAGAGCATATTGCACCAGAGTGCATTGCTCTTAGGTGTTGTGTTTACACATGCACTCAGGACTGTAGCACACTGAGCCAGGTTGGAGCAGCCCTGGCTGGCAAGGTTCAGCCCGCTAACCTGGGGCTGCTCTGCCCTGTCTCAGTGTGCTGTAGAGGGGCTGGCTGGGGCATGAAAGTGCTCCAGTGCGGGGCTAGCCAGCAGGCAGCCCCCACATTGAAGCACCTTCATGCCCCAGCTAATCCTGCAGCATCTACATGTGCAGTGCTGCAGTTAAAAAAACAAAAAAAACAAAAAAAAACAAAACAAAAACAACAACAAAAAACAAAAACAAAACAAAAAAAAACTCCGCAGCTGTGGAGTTTTTTAGTTTCCTGCGGCCTAATAGGACTGCACGTGTAGACGTGCAGTGTCTACTGTGGAGCTAATTAGCCTGTTCTACAGTAAACATCTCATGTACCCCTGGACTACCAAGTCTGTGTTTAGAGTCACACGGCCTATATTTGAAATCTAGGGATTCTCCCTCCCATCAACTTGACTTCAGTTACTTTTCTGCCTTAATCAACTACAGCGTCATGAAGTACCCTATTTTGCTGATACCAGCATGAATGAATGAGGGGCATTTCCATGCAATCGTAAGCTGGGTTGACACCAACGGTGTCTGGCATGAGCTGCACGTGGTGCGGGGCTGGTTTGGGGTATACACTGCATGTGGTGCCCACGCTGGACCAGCCCAGCACACTGGATCCAGGGCTGGTTTGGATCAAGCTCACAGATGGGTCCCCTGTACTGGATCCAGATAGGTCTGTACTGTGCCTGTCATGCGGACTCCGTATGCAGTGGACATCCTGGACTGGCCCTGTGTGCCATGCCAACATACACTACACACTGCACACAGGACTGGTCTGGGTCATGTGCTACATATGACATTCATGCCAGAGCAGCCCTTCATGCCGGATCTATGGCTAGTCCAGATTGGGTCCATAAACTAGACCCATGTGCTGGATCCAGTGTGCCAGGCTGGTCTGGCATGAATGCCACGTGCAGCGTACATCCCCAACCAACCAGTGTCACACAGTGCAGACACCAAACCACCCCCACACGCCACATACAGGGCTGGAGCAGGCACATACTGTATACAGAGTGAAGCTGGAGCTGGTGTGCACACTCCAGGGCCACTCCAGGGTGTGCGCTGTACACCTTCCCTTGCTCCCCCAGCTCTGCCAGAGGCAGCCCTGAGCAACCAGGACTCTGGAGCCAGGGACCTGGGTCCTCAGCCCCCTGCCCCTTGTAGGAGCCGGTGACTGCTGCAGCGGAGCAGAGCACCAAGCCAGCTCCCCCACCTGCTGCCTGCCAGCCATGGGCTCAGGTGGGGGGAGTGGCTCCATGTTGCTGTGCCCAATCCTGGGGGGACCTCCACCCCCCCAAATCTGTGTGCAGGGCGGGTGCATGCTGCCTGCTGCAAGTTGGGCTCCCATCCTGCTTCCCTCCTTGGGGCCTCCCCGCTTCTGCTGGGTTGCACCTGCCAGGCTGTGGCCTCGCAGGAAAGCTGCCTGCTGCTGCAAGCTCTGCACTGCCCTAGTGGCACATCCCCTGCCTGTGCAGCAGCAGTGAGGGGCACAATCCTGTGCTGTTCATGCTGTGATGGCAGGGGATGCATCACCAGGGCAGTGCAGAGTGCATAGCAGCAGGCAACTTTCCTGTGCAGCCTCACTGTGCCCTGGGTGTCCTGTGCACTGTCCTGTGCACTGTGCCCTGCAGCCCTGCAGTACTGGGTTGCACCTGCTGGGCTGCAGAGGCCCTGGAGGAGGGCAGCAGGATGGGAGCCCGAGCCTGCAGTGGGCAGCCTGCCCCCGCCCCGCATACAGATCTGAGGGGGCATGTTTCTCTGCTAAAATGAGAAATCTGCGTTGTACTCCAGTAAGGGGGGGAATCTGCGTTTCTCAGCTTTTCCATGGGAAACGGAAAACCCAGATCCCTGCTTATTACTAGTAGCTAAGGGAGAACCTTCTGTATTTCAAATGGTAGCAGAGGCCTTTTCTCCTAAAAGCAAGACTGCTGCTCCAAACGGCCATCTCGTATAGGAAATTGCCACAGACCAGTTGCAATATAGTCATTTGGCATTACCTTGGGATGCTATGGGAAGTCACTTAACAGATGTGCATTTGCCCATCAATGCTTTTGCAGCTACCTACAGGGAAATGCTCATTGAACCATGATTTTCCATTTTGAATATATCTTTTAAAGATGAAATTGCGCGCAACACTGTTGAGGAAAATCTGTTGAAGAAGGAGCTAGAAGAGGAAAGATCTCGTTATCAAAACCTGGTAAAGGAGTTTTCGAGGCTGGAGCAGAGATATGACAATTTGAGGGATGAGATGACTATTATAAAGGTAATGGAAGAGCCTTTTTAAACTATCTCTGTGCTTCCGTCTTCTATTCGTGATAATGTGGTACAGTTCATTCCACAAAACACTTGGTGACAATGGCATTATTACCCAATTGGTTTGTGTTGATGATTATGTGAGTGAACTTCTGCATTGAAATTAGTGTGGGGAAACTTTTTCAGGAAATGTGTAACTTTCTGTAGTTACTTTAATTAAGATTTATCTTGAAATAATAAGCAAATCTTAGTAGAAATTGTTTCCATTTTCTTCGGTTAAGTGACATGGGCACATCATGGCATTCAGTTCAACAAAAACCATTTTGGTTTCATAAATATAAAAATGTGAGTGCGTGTTAGATCTGACTGGTTCTGCTGAATTTTTAGTAATAGCTTCATTGAAAACTAAATATGAATAATTAAAGGACACTGCCAACTGGTTTGGGGGCCAAACATTTGAAAGAAAACCCAGGGGGAGCTGCAAAAAGAATTCAGCTCAAAATTCAGATTTCCCTGGTCAAATTTCCCAGGCATCTAGTGTTTAGAAATGCTTTTAAAAATGTTGGATAAGTGCAAGAAATTTGTGGGGGCATCTTAATTTTGTGTTTTGACTCAACGTTGCCCTCTGGTAATGTCTGCACAAGCAGTAGTGCCAAAGAAGACTAAAAGTAAACCCTTGTTGAAAAGTAAACTTTATGTTAAAAACATGATATTTACTTTTACAACACGCTGCTTCATGAGGAATCCTTGTTTTCAGCACTGTGTGTCTGCATTGTTTTGTGGAGCTTTTGGGGAAGAACCAGTCTCTTATGTGTCCTGTACAATCCTGAGCACAGTGCTTTGGCTCATTAAATACCCTGGATGCTGCAATACTTTAGTTTTGCTTTCTTATTGTATTTTACTTATTGGCTTACAATTTATTTTTGTTGATTTTATTTTACTATAATTATGAACATAAATATTATCACAAAAAAATGCCTTGAGTGTACTAGGTATAAAGTATCACATGTGTACTTGATAATTTCCAGAATACCTAACAGACAAGGTCCCCAGCTCAAACAGTTTGCCTACCTTGACTACAGTGTCTTTACGGTGGTATTAATTCACTTACATGATCTCCCTTTCAACAGCAAACCCCAGGGCACAGAAGGAACCCCTCTAATCAGAGCAGTCTCGAGTCTGACTCCAACTACCCATCATTCTCTACGTCTGAGATAGGAGACACAGAGGATGCAATACAACAAGTGGAGGTACTGTAAGTCAGATGAGCTAGGGGGCTCTGTATGTTCCTGAGTACCCAGGAAGGAATAATTTAAGTTTTGGGATCACATTAATGGAAAAGCAGGGGAGTGTGGAATGGCATACGAAACGTGACTAGTGAGAATTGCACTCGTGCTACAGAATCTTAATTGTATGAAAGATGTTACAAGGTTGCAGTGAGCACTGCTCCAGCACATACGTCCTAGCAAGTATTTATGGATATAAACACCAACCATTAGCTATTGTTATGGTTCTCTATTAATTATTCTGCTGGTTATGCGATGTTTATGTAGTAACTTTTATCCAGAGGGATACCCAAAAATACATTACAAACCTCCTAAATTACATCTTTACTCCAGTTAGTTTTACACTTACTTTTCCAGCCAATGTATGCTCTGAAGTCAACTGTAGGAAATTAGCTTATTGTCTAATGTACTTGGGGAAGGGGAGAAATATATTGTTGCTTTATGCTTGCTGCCAGAGGCAGAGGCCAGTAATATTAATACTTCAGATTTAAGATGGAGTCTAAAATACAGGAGCTACAAAGGTAGAAAGCGTTCCTGAGAGGCTGCAGCCTGTTGCAGAGTTGATCTGTGACCCTGAAGAAGTCTTCTATGCCCCAGCTTCCATTTCTGTGGACTTTCTCACCTGGACGTTATGAGGCTTCTCTAACACATATAAGGAGTTCTGAGGAATCTCCTATCTGATTGCAATGGATTGGTGTCTCTGGGCAATATCAAAATCAGTATTGGTTGAATTTTAGAATTAAAAGTCTAGGTATAACTTATCAAAGACTAATAAATTAATAATAGATGCTCTAAGCCTGTTACAGACATTGCATATAGTTGGTTTTAGGTCACTTGGTAGAAGGTGTCATAAATGGCTCTTCTCTATGGCTATAAGAAGTCTATTGATCTGCTGGCCATGTATAGGAATATTTATAGGATGATTGAGTAATTAACACTATTAACCACTTGGTGTTCCTTTATAACCTGTGTGTCACTGGAATTTAATATAATGTGCAACACAAATGTTAATATTGATTTTAAAAGGTATGTAAACTTTTAAAAACTCTCACATTAAGCAAGTGTTTCATACCTTCTAGGGTTGGAAGGGACCTGGGTAGATCATCTAGTCCGACCCCCTGCCATGGCAGGAAAGAGTACTGGGGTCAAACGACCCCAGTAAGGTGGTCATCCAACCTCCTCTTAAAAACCCCCAGGGTGGGAGCCTGCACCACCTCACTTGGAAGCTGGTTCCAGACCCTAGCC
>NW_017729024.1:180166983-180167197 GCF_001723915.1 Gavialis gangeticus | reverse complement strand
CATCTCTGCCTTGGCCTTCCTAACCATCCCCCTACCTCCCCGAGCCACTGCAGAATAGTCCTCCTGAGTGATGACTCCTCCTTTCCATTGGGAGTAAGCTTCCTTTTTGGCAAGGAGATGTTCCCGGATGTTTTTAGTGAGCCATGGAGACTTATATGCTCTCCTGTCCCCTTTGACCCTCCTGGGGATTACCCTCCTCTGGGCTTGGAGGATC
>NW_017729024.1:180165034-180166349 GCF_001723915.1 Gavialis gangeticus | reverse complement strand
GGTGAGCTGACCCAAGAATTCCTGGTCAAGCTCCTCTGTTTGGGTAGGGGGTCTATAGTAGACTCCCACCAATAGGTCCCTTTCCCCTCTTCTGCCTTGAACCCTAACCCAAAGCACTTCAGAGTGCTTCTCCCCTGACTCTTTACTAATTAGTGAGGACGTGTATTCCTCCTTGTTATAGAGTGCCACTCCCCCCCTCTCTTTCCTATCCTGTCCCTCTTGTACAGCCTATAGCCCTCGACATTCACTGCCCAATCATGCTTGGAGTCCCACCAAGTCTCCGTAATCCCCACAATGTCTGGGCTGGTGTCAGCCAGCAGGAGGGCGAGTTCCTCCTGCTTGTTCCCCAAGTGTTTGGGGGTGATGCAAACTTATAATGGCACACATCCCACACATTCAACTAGGAGTGGAGTATTTGGCAAAGCCTTTGGACTGCTATAATTGCCCATTTCTTTCCCTTCCTCTTTCCCCTTTCATAGGAGGTTGGTATCGAGAAAGCAGCCATGGACATGACTGTCTTCCTGAAACTACAAAAGCGAGTGAGGGAGCTTGAACAGGAGAGAAAGAAGTTGCAAGCCCAGCTGGAGAAGAGGGAGAGAGAGAAAGAAAACAAAAGCTCCCAGGTAAAAGGGGCCCTTATATTAAAATTAATTTCACATCTATAATTGGCTTTCTTTGAATGCCTTAGGGCACACAGTATGAGAATGAAGATTTGGGAGTATGGGGATCAAGTTAAGAAAGGGCAAATTCATCCTGGAAATAAAAGAAAAATCTCATTGGCAGTTAAGGACAATCATAGCAGAATGGTGTTGTACAATGAGCTAGTTACAACAAACTCAGCAAAAGCACTTGAATTTTAAAAAATTGCCATATTGATGATGTGTAGTTATGAGAAACTACTGGATGACCCAGAGCAACTTTTCCAACTCTGACTTGCATGCTTCTCTGACAATATTTGATGTTCTGGCCTTTCACCATCCAAGATCCTGAAGGGCACGATAAAGTATACACTCAGAAAGCACTACTGCTATGCCAACCCTTATTGTAGGCTTCTGGGCTTGAAGCTAGGTAGCCATCTCCATGGTGGAATGTAGTATTTATGCAGGCTGCATTCTGCACCTGTGGAGAGTAGAGGTACACGGATACATTGGTCCATATCAGCACCAGTAAAAGGAAAATTGACATTATCAGCAGTCAGCTGTTTTTGGCTGATGTGGCCAATAATGTTGCTGGTAAATGCCACGTGCACACCAGCGTCCGGCTGGTAAGTCGGCCAGCATCCGGCTGGTAAGTCTGTTGGGGGGGGGGGGGGGGG
>NW_017729024.1:180161611-180164921 GCF_001723915.1 Gavialis gangeticus | reverse complement strand
GGGGGGGGGGAACTACAGCGAATTTGGGGGTGGCTGTAGCCCACTCCATAGCCCCCGTCTCCCAGCACCACCCACCCTGAACGCAGCCCCAGTTCAACCCGTCCTGCTAGGAAGAGTCCAGCACTGACCTCAGCCCCAGCCCATAGCAGCAGCCCACCATCCTGCACATGGATCTGGGGTGGCACGTGTCCCCCATGTCTCCCCCAGGGGTGCACACAGCAGCAGGAGCCACCTCCTTCCCAGTGCCCCCCAGATGAGCCTCTTGCAGCTCAGTCCTGTTCCCTACCCTGCCTCGGCTAGGCAGTGCCTGTGCCTGTCCCTGCCCCTGCTCCTCTCTCTCCCTCACTGCAGGGCCCTGAATCTCACCCCCATGCCCCTTTTCTTCACTGCCCTGCCCCTTCCCCCCCAACAGACTTACCAGCTGGATACTGTTTTCCAAGCTGCCAGGCTGCATACTGGCAATCAGCTCTGTATCAGCCAGTGTGGCTCATTAATAATTGGCCATCAGTATCAGCCCAAAATATCTTTATCGGTGCACCCCTAGCAGAGAGTACAAAAGTGAGGAAATTGATATTTTATCCAACAGCATCTGGACAAGCCCCATTCTTATAAAATACTACTACTGTTAGTACATGGTTTGAGACTCATCAAACAGAGGTATGCACCCTAGGGTGCTTGGTTAATCTATCTTGGCAGGTAAAAACCTGAATTAACTCTGACAGGATGAAAAAGTCGATGGTTTAAATCAGTCAAAGAATTTAGATCACCTGTCTATCTATATTGTAGATATCGCAGGTACTTATGGCCACTTCACCTGTGACACCTGTGTTGTCCAGTCATAAGTATATTAATGGACACCTAGCCCATGTGAAGAAGGGTGTTGACTCTGCTTTAGAGATGAGGAGCGAGGTCATGGGCAGATCATTGCATACTCCTGTGCAAGTTGTACCGGTTCTGTAACTTGGTGTAAATTATGGTATCCACAGATGGGCAGTTTAGGATAACTGAGACTAGGCTGCTGTTACAGTACCTCACAATTAGCTGGCATGGATCCAGTGAACAGCTTATTTTCCTGGAGGAAGAAGCTACCCTGGAAACTGCTATGGGCAGACACCACCTATGCTGATATAACTTGTCTGGGAAGGGTTATTACCCCTGAAAGAATCAGGGTAATCTGCACCAGCTTGGGTGAATTGTCCCAGTTGAGCAGGTTGTGTTGTTTGTCTGCTATGGTCTTAGACCAGTGGAACGATGTCACCATAGTGCCTGTCCAGGGCCTGAGGCACAGGGACGGGAATTCAGCTTGTTCCCCCAGCTTAAGAACTAGCAGCCTCTTCATCTTTCATCTCTAGAGCATGGTGTTGAGGCCAGTCAGGCACCACCCATCCTCCACCCAGCTCATGGTTCACCTTGAACATGCATTTCCCTGAGATACCATGGGAGGACATAAAAAGTTAGTTTTGGAGTTATTGAGAACTATCAGAATAAAAAAGCAGAATTTTCACCACATCCATGAGCTGTTTTAAATGTCATCTCATCAAACTCCCTGCAAAGGACTCCAGTCCTGCCTCTGGCAAAATAAGCAAAAAGGAGAAAAGCTCTTTACTTAGTTCCCTATAATCAAGGTGTAACTGAGATATTTGAAGGGACAAATACCC
The DNA here is from genome assembly GCF_001723915.1 of Gavialis gangeticus. Classification (NCBI taxonomy): domain Eukaryota; kingdom Metazoa; phylum Chordata; order Crocodylia; family Gavialidae; genus Gavialis; species Gavialis gangeticus. The sequence goes on along the minus strand of NW_017729024.1, from coordinate 180,163,263 downwards.
AGAGATCTGTCAGGTCTTCTAGAACCCAAAAGTGCTGTTACCATGGGGTGCATTAATTTCTTTGCTGACTGTAAAGTCCCTGACAAAAGAGTTCATTCTCTCTAAATATATACATCACTCTGCTGTCCATTCGTGTTGCAGAATTTAAAATAAAAAAAATTGTTTTTTTTTTATTCTGTTTGCCACCCTCTTCCAGATAAGCCATTCATAAATTGATTTTACAGTTCATTGATTTCCATGCCATTGCTTATCCCACCGCAGGGAAAATTGACCCTGCAATGATTGTTGCATGTGCTGTAATTAATCCAAAATACCATTGATCCCATTTACTAACCTGTGGGAAATTTTAACTGTGAATTCAGTTTTGGTATCTGAAACCAGCAAGTGAAAAGGCAGCCTGCGTTTCAGAAGGCACTTTTTTTTTACAGCACTGTCTGTTGGTAGTGGCAGGGTTATTGCACGCAGGAGGCTATAATGTTATGTGTGGTGTTGTTCATATGGGTCAGCACTTTCAATGTGGATGCCTAAGGCCAGGTGCCTCAGTGCATCTGAAACTGTAAGAAAATGACTTGATTTTTCAGAGGTGCCAAATGCCCTTCATTTCTTTTGTGTTTAATGTTCAGAACATTTATTTGCATGCAGATTTAGGTATCTGACTTTTTTAGGAATGAAAGGGAGCACTCGCAAGGAAGGAGGGACATAACAGCCCTAGAACGCAGGCTTGTGTCCTGAACAGGCTGTTAGAGAAATTCCTATTCTTCATTCTCAGTATTGAAGTCTTAGCATGGGGGCCTTTACCAGCTGTAAGGCAGTAACTGCAAAACAAGGGCACGGTGAGCCTTTTTTCCTCCCACATTGTTGTGCAGAATTTATGAGCTGCTTTACAGAATGAATCCTTTTCCCATATTTTGGGCCTTATCATAATTGCTATTTAAAAGTCAGAAATACCGATCACTAATTGCTTAAGGGGAGATGGCCATTTGTCCTAATTGGAACAGAAAAGAGCTCTGCTTTCATGAATACCAGCAGCAAAACTGTTGACAGTGTTGATTTTTTTAATAGCAGCCTGAGTGTTTTTTCTTGCCCCAACTCTGAGGCCTCTTGACTCTGATAGGTGGCGGTGACTTTTCAAAATTATAGTGACACATGCCATAAAAAAATTGTGCCTGTAACAGTACAGAGAGCAGCTAAGTAGAATAAATACTGCATGCTACCACATGCACCATTCAACAACAGCAGCTCTATCCGATATGCCAAGATGTTAAGGTTAATTTGTAGTTTCATAATTCAGAATTAATTTTACTGACTCTTAATGCATGCATTACATATCTATTCCATTTATTTTTTTTTAAGCGGGAAATCCATGTGCCACTTGACAGATGCAGTAATAGTCAACTAAACTGGCATCAATAATGGCTAATTCTCTTCAGTCATATGTTGTTTTTAGCTTGAATAAAATTATCCCCTACCTTGTAATTGCATATAGTTTATCAGCTGGGACCCACCCATTTGGTTCTGACAAATAATCTCTCTTTGTGAATATAGACAAAGCTAATAAAAGCAGACAAGGAAGCTAATTTATACATATGTTGACCCAGGCCTATTGTATGCAAAAAAGGAACATAGGTCTAATGATTGAAGCTAATAGCTAA
>NW_017729024.1:180154817-180156611 GCF_001723915.1 Gavialis gangeticus | reverse complement strand
ATAAAAGCAGAGATGCGGCCGGTATGTCCATAGAATACTGCTCTAAGGTAGTTCAGCTCTTCTGAATATCTGCCCCTCTTCTGAAGATGAGCCAAACTTGTGTCTTTTTCCCATTGATCTACCTATAAACTTTAAGTAAGTTCATATGAAAATGGCCTGCATCTGGATAATTCATGGTTTTGTCCATTTCTGATCATATTTCCAAGGTTAGTGTCTTCAAACTTTATCCCCCTGCAGGAAAGGGCTGCTCTAGGACACTAAATTAGTTTTCAGGATGAAACTGCTATGATTTGAGTTGAGCTTATGTGTTCCTTATCACCCAGCAAAAGAGAGAGAGTTAAAAGCAGCATTTTTGCCACTGTCGCCTACTACTTATGACTCTCTTGCATATATATTTGAACTCCAAGTGAGCCCTCTAGATGGGAACAAGTTTACCACTAGGAACTCTAAGTCTTTCCATCCTAGTCCAGAGAACCTTGGGTCACCCCTGAGATGCACACATCTACCCAGTATGACGTACAGGAAAATGGGTATCTCTTGTATTTTCTCCTCATTCTGTGTTTTGATCAAGATCAAGCTGCTTTTACTCATATATGGAAGAATAAAATCCGAGGACTGCAGATCATCAGTGAGGCTAATTGATGGGGACAGGAAAAGCCCCATATACAGGCTGGTTCAGCATAAAGACTTTTCCTCTGCATCTGGCCACTAGGGCTGTGTGAAGCTTTGGTCCCCAATTTCGTTTCGGTGAAGATTCAGCCCGATTTGGTGGCAGAAACTCCAAATCCGAATCGAATCAGGAGACCCTTTAATCTCTGCAAATCGACTTGGAACGCTCCAAATTGATTCGGAAAGATTCAGTGATTCGGACATAGACCCAGCTTTAAATATTTTTTTCTACATACCTCTAGGTAGCAGGCGGCTCATGAATGCTGTGATGCTGGGGTGCATGGAGCATCCCACAGGAGTGCAGGGGGCTCTCCAGTGTGCTCAACAGCACATCCAGAAATGGACCAAAAGCACTTCCGGTCCACTTCTGGGTCCTCCGGGGACCACGCAAGGGGCCCCCCCGTACTCCTCCTGCTTGGTGACTGGTGCCTCCTGGGCCTGGGGGGAGTACCTGGGGGGTACTTATGATCCATTTCCAGGTTTGCCACCAAACACACGAAGGGGTGCGCCTTTGGGACTCTCCATGTGCCCCAGCATCACAACGTTCATGAGCCATGCCTGGTGCCTTGAGGTATGTAGAAAAAAGATTTAAATCTGTGCCTATGGCTGAATCACTGACTCTCCAGATCAGCATGGAAACTCGATTCAACCGAATCTGAAATCAGGGACAGTGATCCAAATCAACAAATTGAATTGCTGTACCTGATTCAGGCTGAATCAGAATTGAATACAGCTTGTTTCGCACACCCCTACTGGCCACCTTTGGTTGTACTTGACCCTCCATGACACATCTCTGGCCTTTGCACAGAGTTAAATCATGTACTTTTATTAGGGTGACCATACATCTAGGATTGTCTGGGACAGTCCTGGACTTCGGAGGCTGTCCCAGCAACCCGGCAGCTTGGTGTAAATTGAAGCAAAAGTCCTGGATGCAGTTGCTGGAGGCAGAGGCTGCTGCCACCCACAGTGCCCAGCCCGGCTCCTGCTGAGCAGCGACTGGAGGCAGGGGACAAGGGCAGGCTGGCCAGGGCACCGCTCCTTCTACCTGGGGTGATCAGGTGGGATGGGGCAGGTTGGGGGGTGGGGCTCGGCCTTGCATGTGGCAGCAAGGGGGAGGGGCCACTT
>NW_017729024.1:180146578-180154678 GCF_001723915.1 Gavialis gangeticus | reverse complement strand
GGGGGGGGGGCAGGAATGGAACCTGGCCACGGGCCTCTGTGCTCTCCCATCCCTCCTTGCCCTGCCATAGAGGCTCCTGGGAGGCGGGGGCGGTGGGGGATGTGCCTGTGTGGGCGCAGTGACAGTGCTCCCCCATCCCAGATTCCCTTACCCTGTCCTACTGTAATATGGTCACCCAAACTTTTATCCTTTGTATGAGCAACTCCTGCTTTCCTAGGAGGGAGGGCAAGAGAGAGAGAGAGAATTGCTTCAAATTAATTATAACTTGTCTTCATAAATTTAAGCCTTCTGGTTCTTTGCTAACTGTAGAAGAGTGAATTACCCTTAGTATTTACTTCTCCCTCATGCTGGAAAGGGAAAGAGAGTGGTTACCAATAAAGTTTGGACAGCACTGAGTTGAGAACTGCTGTACAGTAACGCACAAATGTTGAAAGGAAACATTAAATCCCATTTGCTTTGTGTTTTCCAATATAAAATAAGGCCGTTAAATTGGTTTGCTTCAGGCCCTTGGTTTATATTGGTGACCCCGTGTGCCATGTCATTTGACAGAGGTGTGTAGGGAAAGGGCAGCACACTGTCATTGTTGCAGCAGTTTACGGTTTCACGGGCAACTAAACCATTCTGAGCTATGAGAATTGTTTTGTTTCAAGCAAGACTTGTGCTACAGTGGATTTAAGGAAAGGTGTTTTATCTCCTTCCTTAGCACCAAAGTTTTGGTGAGGAAAATGCCGAAGGAAGTGGGAGTGAATTCCAGTATCAAACTTTAAATTCCAACATTTCCATTTGAAAGGCATAGTGTTGTTGTTTATCTAGTACCCATAAATATGATCTATGCATCAGACAAACAAGAAGGATTCTCACCCTGTGAGGTTTATAGCCTAAATAGATGGCATACAACTGAGGACATGGAAAGTCGCACTTTTTCCCCTTGTACATTTCCCCCTATTATGGTCCTGCTTCACTTTTGAACTTCAGCTAATCTCTGTTGACAATATACTCTTTACTGCAGTTGGCTGACTTTGGCACTATAATGCTGGTGGCCAACAAATATTATAGGTGACCTAGCACTGCAATCAAAGTCAGATTGTTTGCCTTGGAAAACCAGCCTATTTATTAGGCTTTTTAAATCCATTTTGAAATAGCTGTTTGTCTTTTAATCCATCCAGGTAATTGAAACGAAGAATGAAATGGATTTGGACCGTGATACCGATCTAGCATACAACAGTCTGAAGGTAAAGCATTTTACAATGGGAGATTTATTTCTTGTGTTCTGTGCTCATAGCCTTTTGGAGAGCTCAAAAAGCCTAAGTAAATCTATCTGACAGTGGTAATAAAGCAAACCCTCTTTCCACTCACTCTGCCCATTAGAGACTGATCTCACTGAGTCGGTTTGAAATCTGGCTGCAGGTTGCTGCCCAGTCCTGGGATGTGCTTTGATTCCAGTGGTCAGGAAGAAGGCAAATGTTTCTAATTGGTGTGCCGTCTGCTCTGCCTGTAATAGAGCCTGTAGCAAGGCTGAGTGGCAAGTGCTGGCTTGGCTGAAATGAAGGGAGCATTTCAGTCACTGGCTGCGTGCAGATGTATATTTTTTTTTTTAAAAGACCCATGTTTTACTAGAAGAAGGAACACATTACTTCAACCTGGCTCTACAGCATCTGTAAGGATTGGGCACTTCAGCCGGGGTTTTTTGGTGCTTTTATCTAATAGCCGATGGTCCCCGTGTATTCAGCACTCTTGTTGCTTTGCTCTGCACAGGATTCTGAGATGCCCTTCTGTAGTCTGTGTGAGCATGTGCATAACCTGGGAGCCAGGCCATCACAACTCGCACACAAATGCTGCTGGGCAGAGTAGCTGAATAAATATCGGCATAGGTATCTATGGGGTGACGTTAGCAGAAATAAGACTTCCTTTGAAGGGTTCTGGCATTTTTATTTCTTTAGTTCCAAGGGTGCCCTGAGCAAAGCTGTCAGGAAACGAGTACGTCTGAACATGGGAGGGTGCGGCAGCAATTCTTTCTGTCCTCGCTAAGGAATGCATGAATGAAAACATTTGTGCAGGATTGGCTGGTGTTCAGTGTTCATCATTAAAGCTGTCTGCCGGCCTGTTTCAGGAAAAACAGGCTTCTCTTCACTGACTGTTAGAGAGAGAGAGAGATTCCCATTTGTGTTTAGTTTTTCAGGGTTTCCTGTAGGGGAGACTTCTGTGTTTTGGGGCAATTGCTTGTGTGTGAGTGCTGCTGCATGCATGCTTGTTTTCCCTGCTAAGTTAGAGTATCCTTGGAGATGTGCTTTAAAAACATTTTCTTCTAGTACAGAAATTAATTTGGGATCTTCCTCTTCTGTCTGGCTCTTTGAACAAACATGGAAATATACTCAGGAAATCTTAGAGAGACTTCATTAACTAAGCTGTCAGACAGTAACCTAGATGATGAGAGTATCTGTTTCTACAGTTTGTATCATCTCCCAGGTTAAGGCAGAGAGACGGAAAAGAAATGAAGATCTACGGTATGTCTCCTCTATAAACACAACTCTCTGGAGCATTGTTTTCTAGGGCTTTGTCCAGGACAGTTTTCAGTGATTTAGGCAATGGGGCTTCTGTTTCCTTCAAAGACGCTGTTTGTCAGTATTGGTGTGTACAGAAGTTGCTTTTTTGCCATTTAAAGCACTTTATTGCTGTGACTGAATGGAAGTACACAGCTTTACAGCACTTTAAAAATGGGTGCAACTCTTTAAATTAACCCTTGTTAAATGAGGGGTTGAATTTGAAGCACTGTACTTTACAGCACTTCAGCAACCTATAGCATTTTAAATAACTTCTGTATGCTGGTCAAACTTCTGACCAGTGGAGAAGCCCCAGGAGGTTGTGGAGCAACCCCTGCCTCCTAGCCTGGAAAGTGCAGGGAGGCTCAGAGCCCACCCCAACCCCACCAAACGCTGCACTTCTGTCATGTTTAAGAGTGAGGTACCTTTATAGTGCTCTAAGTGCCCTAAATTACAGCGTTGTAAGCCAGGCACAGAACACTTCTGTATCCACCCTATGCGCCTACCATATCTCATTGCTGCTTCTCAGAACAGAAGCATGAAAACAGACCTCAAACCCTGCCCCAGTTTTTCTTACTGGTTAAATGCACAAAGAGGAGTTTTTAAGACACATAAACTATTAGCACAAAATTCTGTTGTGTGGAATGAGTAAGTCATACAGTTCAAAGCTGTGTCTATTTTTCTAATAGCTTTTGGGATCATAAAACTAGCATGAAGTCTCGCACTTACTTTTGTCACAAATTTCCTGACACAAGTTGTAATGGGCAACCGCAGTTCTGGGTTTTCCAAACTTTAGAGTTTTCCCTTTATAAACCATACTTTTTAAAGCAGTTGTACGAGTGAATAGTAGCATTATTTTCAAAAAGTCTAAAAGAGTTTCTCAGGTTTGTTCAAAAACTAGTGGCAATTGTATTTCTAGCAAACTGTAATTGGTTGTGAGTGTTTTGGATGTTGGTACTGTGTGATTGCTACTTTTTAAGATCCCAAACTCAGTTTCGTCCTCTGCAAGGTAGAAATATGAACTTAAGGCTGCAATTGTCCAGTGCCTCTTTACCTACGAGAATGGGTCTCTAACTTCATTCTGTCAATGTCCTAGTAAAAGAAGACGAGATCCCCTCTCAGATCTAATCGCTGTCCCAGATTAAATTCTGTTTCTTATTCTACAGGCAAACAAGGAGGAGGACCCTTGCTTGAGAACAAGTTACTTAAGTCCAGCAAAAGTGTTTCATTTTATGATCTCATGATTTATGACTAGCAACTTAATAGCAAACCGTCAAGCTGTAGAATGTAACACCTTGATCACTTACCTGCATTAGTGATGTTTCTGTCTAAAAATTGCTACGGTGCCTGCTGAAAGCAGGGAGAGAGAGTTTCATGTGAGATTGCAACAGGACACATCAACTCCTACAGGCAAAAAGTTTTTTCCCTGGAGGGCTGGCCTAACAATACCCTGTTCTGAACTGAAAGAGAGAGGGACAGAAATATAGGTCGCTGGCATTTTACCCAGCTTTGAGTGTAGTACACGGTTACCTGCCAAAAAAGCTCCATCTGCAATGAAAGCACCACTGTATCTCCATTTGCGTGCTCTTCCCCATAGCATCTCCTTGGCAGGTTTTTTCATGATATTCTTCCTCTCAAATGCTTTTCCCTAATAATTCACTTCTCAAATATGTAAGGTTTGTCTCCTTATTCTTTCTTTTAAGGAAGTACTGTAATTAGAATCACTTGTCTGGTAGGCCAGCTCAAGAGGCTTAAAAAGTCTTCAATGTGTAGAGGCAGTTTTTTATTAGCTGAAGCTCATGATTAATGCCTGAGGTGTCTGGAACCTGCACATCGATTATTAATATGAAGGAATTTCAGGCATTAGAAAGAATGGGAGGAAATTAGCATTATTGTATTATTGGCGCAACTTTGCTTAGAATTGGTGCCAAGATTATCCTTTTAGGACCCATTGCCTCTGAAACAATCTTGTCCTGACTTGCTTTCATCAAAATAAAGGCAGAGAGAGGTTGTCTTGCAAATGTAATGCTTCCAAACAGCAAACCTGAAATGGGGGAAGAGCCAGTATCTGCTCTTGTAGAGATACCTGTGCAGCTAACCTACAGGGCAGCAAGAACGTCCATACTTTCTCTTGTGTCCTGCTATACCGCAGCCTATAAATCCCATCCTCTTTGTCAGTGGTTGCCCAGCCTCTGTGTGCTGGGGACGACTATCAGGCAGGTTGCAGGAAGGGGGCCCTGACACCTTTTAGAGTCCAGTGCGTTTTCCTTACCCTTTGTAATCTGAGCTTTTGGCCAAGGTAAAACCCAGAGGTTGTGTTCATTTCACTGATTGAGTCTCCTCCCGGTGATGAACACAAATCAGGTACCAGCCTTTGATGGAGTTGATCTGGGACTTTCACTGGGTCATTTATTGCCCTGGGCTGGAGTAAATGGCAGTCATTGCTGCATTTTTCTCTCATGAAGAACCAGTACTATCATATTGTGCAGGTGCTCCTGCGTCTTCAGGATGTCTCTCTTCCCTTTGCTCATTGTATAGGAAACAGCTAAGATGAGAAGACTAGGATGCAGGTTCATCATTGTACAGCTGATGCTCAAGTCTACATCTGTTGGGGCCCCCAGTTGACTGGCTTTCCCCACACATGGCATAAATCAGTATCTGGATGAAAACTAGCTAGGTCAAAGTTTGTCTGAATAAGACTGAAATCATTCTGGCGGCTGAGAAGAGAAACCTGAGAGTAGTCCCAGAGATACCTGCCCCCTTCAGAAGGTTTGTCTGTATCTGATAACTGAGGTTCCCAGCTACTAGCTTAGGTGTCTGTAATAGTGGTAGCTACAACTTGCCTTCCTCTGTTTATTTTCACTTAGGAAAGGGCTGGATCTAGTTTTGCAACCCTTTACTCATGAACTGGTTACCTAATTATTGCAGTGGAATTATCCTGCACATTCCCTCGTGATACGGTTGAAGATCACGGGGAAATAAGCTTGTACAAAATGTTTGCCAGTCATTTGCTTGGCAGTATTTCATACAGGAATCATATCATATGGTACCAATGATCTAGCACCTGCACCGACATCTAATTCACTTCTGGGTCCAATTCAAGGCATCAGTCTTGACCTGTAACACCCTTTATTCAGAGGCTGTTGTGTAATTTAGGCACCATTTCGTACTGTAGTGGCAGGAGGCACAGGCTCTTCTCATCACAAGAGACCTAACTCTGGAACATGAGCTTTCCCTCGGATCACGCCAGGCTCTCGAGGAGCAGTAGGCCAAGGTGGCAGAGGCCTGCCACATCGGGCAGTTTTCTTTCACACCAATGGCTGTCAACCATATTGGACTCGAGGCACCCCTCCAGAGCTCTTGTGGGTTGAGTGGCATCCAATTTCAGGAGCTAATTTGTAGATTACAATGCTTTCGTCTTTGTAGAAAGTCTGGGCCGTCGGGATCAGCCAGGCAGGGGCAAGCCTGAACCTGTGCTTATCTCCTCACACTTGAGGCACCCTTCAAAGGGTCTGGTGGCACCCCAGGGTGCACTGGCATCCTGGTTGAAAATCACTGCACTGGGTTTTTGTTGCCCCTGCTCCTAGAGAAAAGATAGAAAAACCATGCTAATGGAAACAGGCATGTTTTTCTAGTGGGCACGTGTTGGTATGTATTACAACGTGGCAAAAGTCTGCCAGAGCTTGCAATGGTACCTCAGTGTAAAATCAAGTTGAGCAGATACAAAATTGGGTGTATACTTCCTGTAGAGTTGCATGTGCATACTGTCATTTCTGGGATCTCTAAACCAATCATGGTGGATGCCAGGAAGTGTATTGAATTGATAGATCACCCTAGAGAGATCGAGTTCAGTGCTCTCCCTCGATAGCATACACATCTGCCACTGACAGCAAGCTAGATGGACTGTGGGCTGAGCCTGTATGGCACTACTTTAAGTTCTTGTGACCTCAACTGGCCATAGACTTTCCTGCTGTCCAGGGGCTGCCTTGCAGACTTCTCCATTTATTTTCATATAAATGAGCAAATTCGCTTGGGCTTCACTCGGCAGTGCATGCAAGTCCCCCAGTACCCATTCACAACCTCTGTACGATGAGACCGTGCATACAGCGGTGTGGAAAAGCCTGTCAAACCTTTTTTTTTTTTTTTTTTTTCAAATCCAATCTAATTCTGAAAAATCCAAGTAAACCCCTTCACATCCTATACAGATTTTTTTTTTTTAATTTGTCTTTGGGGCGGAGGAAAACTGTTAAATAGGTTTTATTGAAGAAAACTAAATTTTACCTGTTCTTCCTGAGAGTGCAACAGGTGTTAAACTGTCTTAATCGCAATGGAATCAGAACTGGTGGTAGAGGTGATCTCTTATTAGACCACCTTTTATTAGACAATTTTGCAAAAAAAAGCTTTCGTTTTGTTTTAATTTAATATTTAATTAATCTTTAATTAAGTTAATTTATTACATATTTATTAATAGCTATTTAACAAGTATTTACTTAATTTGATTTAATTTAAATTAACTTAATAACTAATTAATTTAGTAAAGTAATTGAAGCGCAAAAATCTAGCTGGTCTAATAAGATATCACCTCTACCACCAGTTCTGATTCCTTTTGCCTCTAGACCAATACGGCTACAACCTGGATACCTTAATCACAATGGGGCTCACATGCTTGGAGTCCTAGTACAGAATAAAGCACTAGAGGATGTTCTGCTAATGATAATTGCTCAGTGGAGAGCAAACAGTTTGTTCAGATGCCAAATAGACTATCCCATTAACCTGCTGCTATCCCATTAACCTGCAGTGAGTGTGCACTATTTTTTTTCAATTGGTCATAATACAATTAAAAATGATCTTGTTATTGATTTGCAATCGTGCAGTTTAGCTGCTTTTCATTTTCTGAGCTGTTCCTTGATTTGCGAATGTCCTGCCTGGTGGGATGGAAAGCCAGTCCTGACTTGGGGTATCTGGATGCCACTGCAATACACCCAACTTTAGAGCTGGGGAAACTGAGGAATAGAGAAGTTGTTTGGCCATATTCACCCGAGGACTGCCTCTCAACTCTGCTGCTGTGAATACTAAATGTGCAGCCTTGAGTGGATTTCTAAGCCAGAGCTTACTAATACTAGCACATAGCCTAGCAAATGGATGTACCAGTTTCATCGTAGGTGGGTGTAAACGGGTATTAAACTGCAGTTTGGTTGCTACGTATCATCCGTGTTTACTGATGAATACTCATGCAGGACAGAGGTGATTTTGCTGCCAAACTTCATTAATCCCCCATCCTGTTCCTGTCATGTTAAAAAAATAAAAATAAAAAAATGTTGCCGTCATCTGAGCAAAAATAGCTACCCCCGATGCACTGGTATCATTAATTTCAGAGAAGCAACTAGTATAACACCTGTGAGTTGCTGAACTTGTCTGTCAACTGTAGAGACTGAAGCACAGTCAAAGGAGGAAAACCCTTTAACTACTAGATGGTGGGGAGAGAATTCCAGGCATTAAATTAATAAGCCATACCGGGGCCTCGGGCAGCTTTAAGACCCCCCCCCCCCCCCCCCCCGGA
>NW_017729024.1:180144562-180146567 GCF_001723915.1 Gavialis gangeticus | reverse complement strand
CAGGTCAGGGATCGGGCAGCGCCTTACAGCTGATGTCCATCAGGATCAAGGGACCCTGGATTCTGCAGCAGGTCATGCCCTGCAGCTTTTAGTAGCCTGCCAGACTGCCAGCAGACTGGCTAAAATGGTTCCATGGGCCAGATCTAGACCCCTGACCTAAGTTACAGGTGGGTCTTTCTGCTGTTGTTTCAAGGAAGTCTTTTTTTAAACCAAAATACCCCTTTGTGGCATTGGCTTTGGGGGGTTTTCTCAATGGTTTTAGCACCCTCTGTGGGTCAGAAAGGGATCTCCTTTCCAGCCCCAAAGAAATCCACCTCCTTATGTTCACATTTCTGTTACATGCTCTTACCTGCACAAACCCTCACAAACTCCTCACTTGTACTCACAAGGCAATAGGCGCAAAAGGCTGGAAGCCCCATCATACGTGCTCAGAATTGCTTCACATCCAACATTTGAAAGACTTCAGTGACACTGAGGTTTTCAATTTGTTGTTGTTCTGTGTGAAATTCAGGAATCGAGCATCAGCACGCATCCCAGCTGGCCAAACAGTGACAAGCATGTTGATCAAGAGGATGCAATTGAAGCCTACCAGGGTGTGTGCGAGGCAAACCGGTAAGTGTGTCTTCAGTTATCTAGACAAAATGCTTCCAGCAGAAGTGAGCCTGGGCCTTGCAACTTAGATTTAGATCCAGAACAACATATAGATGTAACCAGACTCTTTCAGCTGTCTGGCTGGGGCCTCTAATTGAGGATAAGAGCCATGAAGTTGGTATCAAGAGCCAAAGTTCAGCATGGTTGGGCTGCAGAATTCCACTTTGGGCCAGTCCCTCGTTGAAAAGGAAGGTACTGAGCGAGAGGGAGAGCCAGAGCTTGGAGAGAGTAAAATGGAGGTCAGCCACCACTGACCTTCCACACCCCACTGTGCTCCAAACAGCCCTGCAGGAGGTGTGCAGTGGACCCACCACAGAACAATAGGCAAAAACCTTTAATTCAGCCTTAAAATTGTAGCAATAGCAAAATACAGGTTATAGTTTAAGGAAGACTGAAAAATTAGTCACTTCAAAGAACTCTTAGCATCATGCTGAGAAGAGCTTTCGTTCATTGAAATAAGCTCATACACACATCCATGCCATCTCTGGCATTGGCCATGCTATTGGCATTTTTTGTATCTGAACTACTGGCTCTGAATCTTCTTTGATTTACAGGGTTCTCACAGTGATAGTTAATGCCCTGAATTTGTCTTCCTTTACAGTGATGACGAGTTTATTATAATGCTATTGAGAAATTCAATCCTTTTGACTATGCAGGAGAATGTAAAATACAGCAGTAATATGTTGTAAAAGGGGGAAAAAATTACATGGATTATACAGCAAGTTAATGTGCGACATAAATGTTTATGCTACTCAAAGGAAACTGAATATTCATTTGTATTTCCCTACCTGACTCTGGCAGGCATGCAGACTTACGTGTTCTCGCTTGCATTCAGCTTGTGCATTCAGGGGACCTCACTGGCACAGAGCTTGACTGATGGTTCTCATAAAATAGTGCACCTTGCCAGTTTCTGGACTCTTCACTGATGAAAGCTGTTTGGGGCCCCTCCTGGGAAGGCTGGGGAATTATATTTGGGGGTTTTTAACACCTGTGTGGATTTAAATATGGTCTTCAGAAAATTTGCCCCAGGCTAAAGGCAGACATGGTTTCTAACCCTTTTGAAAGGGAAGTGGACAAAGAGTTGCCACTAGCTATTAGCATAAAACTGTTATGTCTGTTCCTGTAGCACTGCGAGGAGGCTCAATCACTGTGGCTTTGAAGCCCTGTTTCATTCAGAGTTAATCTGTGAAGGTGAGGTCATGGATGGAGTCTGAATAGGGTATGGGGAAGGAGCAAGTGGGGGACAGAGTAAGGCACAGGCTTTTTGTGGGGTTCCTCCCCCCTTTGGAATTCGGTAACACTTTCTCAGTGGAGTTCATAGTATCATAGTACTTAGGGTCGGAAGGGACCTAAA
>NW_017729024.1:180141647-180143320 GCF_001723915.1 Gavialis gangeticus | reverse complement strand
CCCCCCCCCCCGAGTAGAAACAGCCATGCAAATAGTATATTTGTCTCCCACTCGGGTGAACTCTTACAACTGCCTGCAACAAACATCTAAAATGCAGTAAACCAATTCTTTGGGGTTTGGCAGGTCTTCCTGGCCTCAGCATCCAGGCTTAGGTTTTTTTCTAACCTTTTAAAAAAGGGGAAGGGCATCAAGGAGTATAATTTTATGTTCCAATTTCTCATGAAGCAGCTCTTTCTTTGTCCATGTAAGCAGGTAAAACAGGGAGAGTTCTCATTCTACTTGGGTGTCACGTCTACTGTAGAAATCACTAGGAAATTATGAAGAGTTACTGATCAGGCTGGTATAAACCGAGACGGGAGAAGTGGCACAAAACTTTTTTGAAATCCATGTGGCTTGACTAATAGCAATCCTGATCTTCAGCCGGCATACTTGATCTTCAGCTGTTATCCTCAGCAATTTGAGTTACATTTAAAGGCATAACAGAAATAAAGACTACTACAGTTGTACAAGTGCACAGGGTATTTAATCTAAGCCAGGTGACGTTTTGATGTTTTACAGAGGCAAGAACTGGAATCGGAGAACAAGAAACTGAAAAATGAACTTAATGAACTAAGAAAGGCTATAGCAGACCGAGCAACCCAAAACGACGCTTCCAATGATATCCAAGACAATTATAAGCTTCTACTGAATCAGCTTAAATCAGCCAATGAAGAGCTGGAAGTGAGGAAGGAAGAAGTACTTATTCTAAGGACACAGATTATAAAGGCAGCCCAGGAAAAAGAGACCAGCAAAAATATGGTAACTGAGTGGAGAAATCCTTTTTCCTCTTCTCTTACTGAGGGAGCATTAACTATTCTTGTTTAATGAAGGCATTGACTTGGCTTTAAGTTATAGCCATCAAGAGATGGCTATCTGAGACTTGCTGAGTGAGCTCCAGAAATATTTGGATTCATCTGGACGGGGGGCAAGGAAAAAAGTATTGTAGGCCAGATTTTGCCCTCTCTCATATTAGTGTACATGGGAAATAACTTCATTCGCACCCACATAAATGAGAACTGAATTTGGTCCACCGAAGTCAGGGGTATCAAACTTGCACCGAGCTGGATTCAGACTGGCCTAGGAAGCTTCTGCTGGGCCAGTTCCATGGAGCCAGAAGCAGCTGCAGTGGGTCCAGCTCTGGCATGATTGATTGGTGCAATTCCTTGTGAAGGCAGTGGCACAGGTTGGGGTCACGTCTGCAGTACAGGTCCGGGGGTGGGTGACATTGCAGGTCAGGGATCGGGCAGCGCCTTACAGCTGATGTCCATCAGGATCAAGGGACCCTGGATTCTGCAGCAGGTCATGCCCTGCAGCTTTTAGTAGCCTGCCAGACTGCCAGCAGACTGGCTAAAATGGTTCCATGGGCCAGATCTAGACCCCTGACCTAAGTTACAGGTGGGTCTTTCTGCTGTTGTTTCAAGGAAGTCTTTTTTTAAACCAAAATACCCCTTTGTGGCATTGGCTTTGGGGGGTTTTCTCAATGGTTTTAGCACCCTCTGTGGGTCAGAAAGGGATCTCCTTTCCAGCCCCAAAGAAATCCACCTCCTTATGTTCACATTTCTGTTACATGCTCTTACCTGCACAAACCCTCACAAACTCCTCACTTGTACTCACAAGGCAATAGGCGCAAAAGG
>NW_017729024.1:180134299-180136647 GCF_001723915.1 Gavialis gangeticus | reverse complement strand
ACTCTTTGTATGGCCTGCCCTGCTGCCCCTTGACCATGCGACTGGCCCTCCTCTGGACCTTCTCAATGTTGGCCACATCCCTCTTGAAGTGTGGCACCCAGAACTGGATGCAGTACTCCAACTGCGGCCTGACCAGTGGTGCATAGAGGGGGAGGATCACCTCCCTGGACCTGCTTGTGATGCATCTGTAGATGCACAATAAGGTGCGGTTAGCCTTACTGACCACTTCCTCACATTGGTGGCTCATGTCCATCCTGGAGTCAACAATGACTCCGAGATCCCTTTCTGCCACCGTGTTGACAAGAAGGGTGTTCCCCAGCCTACAGGTGTGTTGCTGGTTCCTTCAACCAGAGTTCCTGCCTTCCCACCTTAAATTGTTGGAGGGCTGTGGTCAGATAAAATGTCCCCCTCAGAAGACATCCTCCGACTCGCTATCTTCCAGATAACTACGAGTCTGCAGCCTGACTATTAGAGTAAGTAGTGTAGAGTGTTGCAGTAGATGCAGGACATTAAGTAGTGTTTCAAAGTTCAGCCATACTTGGGAGCTTTCAGATAATTAAACTGTTAATTAAATATATCATTCTTTGTCTCTGTGCGATTTGCTTTTGGGAATCGTGGAGACGAGAGGAGCGTCTTCAAGCGCGCACAGTGAAAAGGCAGTGAGGGATGGCTGTTGTCTTTTGTCGCTTCCAGCAAGATCTCAGAAGTAGTCGGGAAAACACCTACAGATAATCTAACAATGATTAAACCAATAGTAGTTTAGTTCTCTAACATGTACCGAGAAATTATCTAATTTCCCACAAATTTCCGTAGGGTCTTTTCATCAGTCAGTGACAGCTTGTAGCAGGACTCGGCCCCCAGAGGTGGCCAAAAAACACCTGCCCCCACTCCGGCTTCTTGAAGTACCCTCCGTGTGTCTTGTAGTGTGTAAGGAGGCTGCCCCCAGGGTCCCAGTGTGTGCCTCAATTTCTCCTTGCTGTGCCTAGTTAGCCCCAGTCTTGCCCATTGGGCACTAAATTGTGGCCCTCTTGGCCCTATCAGTGACTTGGGGCACCAGTTGCCTTATGGACTATGTTCGTGGCCTCCATTCACCCCTACAGTTAGTCTGCTTGGTCTAAGCTTATCTGGTTTCAGCTTTTCCCTGGCTTTAGCCTCATTCCCATGGTCTCAGCCCTCCTGGCCTTGGCCTAACTCCTCCAGCCCTCTGGGCCCTGGCCCCAGCACAGCTACTGTTGCATCCACAGCCCTCAGGGTCCCTGATCCCAGGCTGAGCTGCTTTCACTGCACCAGTCCTCAGCCCTCTGTGACCCTGGCCCCAGGCCAGGCTGCTTTCACTGGCCTTATCTCTTCCAGTCTTGGCCTTGCTTATCCGCACTAGCCCACAGCCCTCTGGGTCCCTGACCCCAGGCTAAGCTGCCTGTCCCGGAGTGCCCTACCAGGCACTCCATCCTTCCCTACAGCCATAATCTGGGCTCCGGTCTCAAACTTAACCACAGCATAAATACAAGCAGACTGCTTCACAACTAAAATTCACCTCACTCTGGGTCACTGCCAACTTGCCAGCCATAAGTCCCTCTAGCACTCTCCTGCCAGCATTATGGGACAGCTTGGGTGGCTGCCAGCTTGGGTGGCAGCCATCTCCCCCAGGAGCTCCTCTCTCTGCAGCATGCAGGGTCAAGACTGCCCACCTGGTCTCAGGCACAGGGCTTGTGTGCCCCAAAACCCACTGCAGTGCCTGGAGGTCTGCCCCTTGGCTGCTTACTGCAGTGCAGCTAACCCCAGGGTAGGTACTCCCCCAGGGGTACCTCTTACTGTTGCTGTGTCTGGCCTGCTGGCTTTCTAGCAGCTGGCTTTTGCCCTGCTGCCTGCCCCACGCAGAAAGCTTTGCCTACTACACTCTCCCCTTAGAGGAACAGGAACCTCTGGCTTCTTCTTGTGCACCTGCTATATTGTGTTAAAGGCTACACTATGTAGAGGGGCAACCATGGATTTCCCCTCTCTCGTCTTTTTCTGGGCAGTCTGTTGCCACTGTCCAAGCTATTCTCCACCAATCCCTGCCCATCCTGGCACTCCCTGCAGCCTTGCCTGTAGTCTGGGTGCAGGGTAGTTCTTCACAGCGTGTTGGCCAGTGGCTTAATTACTTCCTGGTTCCTGAGTGAGTGTTTTTCTGCATTTTTATTTCTACATCAGGTCAGCTCATAAACTGTGGGCTTCAATCAATGAATAAAATAGTGCTACTAGGATGTGGCTTGATTATGTTCCTGAAAATAAATAACTGATTTCCCCTTGCTGCTGTACTTAAAGATTCAATTACCTTTCCTATAACAAACACAATATATCCTGTGGTT
>NW_017729024.1:180126966-180129299 GCF_001723915.1 Gavialis gangeticus | reverse complement strand
TTTCCCCTTGCTTTGCAAGGTTGCATTCTATAAATAGGCAGTACTTCCACTGCTTGTCTGTCACCATGATAAGCAAAGCTGTTCTTTTATATTTTGTTTAATTGGCATTTTTGGTGGAAGACTTTTTTGTGGGACTAACTCCAAGAGAAGCTCAGACATCCTTCAGCAAGAGCCTTTATACTGTATGCCTGTATAGTCCTCACCTTTCAGTGGGAAAGTGATATGAACAGAAGACCTGACAAGGCACCTAGCATTGCTTGCATTCCTGTTCTCTTCCTCCAAAACCTTTTCAAGGATATGTCCTAGTGCCCTTTATGATTTGAAGTCGAAGGGAATTTTAGTTCAGAACTGAAAGAGTCTTGTAGAAAATGCCAGGTAACTTAGGCATACTCATTAGACTTGCAAGTGCTAAAGGGTCAGAATATTAAGTTGTTACAAGCTCCTGCTCCTGGTGAATAACCATGAATATGCTGACAATACCAGTAAGTTTTTGGTGCTCTGCTTAGTGTTAGGACTGCTTGACTAGGAAAGGTATTAGGCATGGACTCAGGCTTTTCTTTGAGGTTTGAAGCCAAAAAGTCTTTGCCTCTAAATCTGGCTCAGGTCAATGGCAGCTGTAAGTCATTATAACATAACTCTGCAGTGATCTATATAAAATAAATAGCTGGTCTCTAAGTATCGAATGAACAGGTTTCCATGTTATGGCTGGAGCCCTTTTTGGGGTTACCTGACACCAGGAGAAAAGTACAATGGATTTGAGTCTTATTCTGTGGACTGGTTCCTTTAGCTCTGGATAGAAGCACTCGGGTGGGGTAGCTTGTACCCCCACTTCACACTATGATCCCTGTGATGCCCTGTCGAGGGCTTCAGGTTTACATTTTTAACAGAAATAACAGTGCTCTATTTTTGTAGCTAGAATGGATTTTCGTTTGTTTTATATTGCGAGAGTAACCGGGTAAGAGAAACAAGTTGCATCTCCAGGATAGAACCGGGTTTCTGTGTCTTCTCCTAGCTGTTTGCCTTGAAATGCTAACTAGTGGATATGCCTGCAGCTGGGAGGGATCTCTGTATTTGTAGGTGCAGCACACAAGAAATGAGCCATAAACAATGCTAGCTGAATACATCACATGGACAAGTAGAAACCTTCATGCTCCTTGCATACTGCAAATCTCTTCTAAGCCCCCTGCCTAACTATTTAAAAAATATCCTGGTCTAAGTTGATCTAACACAGTGGTGGTCAAACATTTGGCCCCAGATAAGTTCTTCAAGATTGGTCTGCAGGCTGGATCAAGCCCTGAGTGCTAGGATTGGGCCCTGGGACCCAGCGCTGCCTCCTCCCCAACTTTGTGTGCTTCCATTAGGCCCCAGGGGCCTGATGCTACCTCCTCCTGGCCCCCCACACAAGGATTGGGCCCCAGAGCCCAGTGCTGTCCCCCTGTGCCAGGATTGGGTCCTGGAGCCTGGCACCCCCCATACCTGGCCTTGCATGCTGGGATCAGGGGCTGAAACTAATGTGCAGGGCCCAGGGCTTCCCATGGGTGTGGGAATGTAGTAGCAGGGGAGAGGTGTCACTGCTCCCCTGCCATCAGATTTGCAGACCCATGGGGAGAAAGCTCTCAGGCTGGGGGTTGAGCATCCCCGATCTAAAGAAAGGCTTGGTGAATTTGATTTTTCAGAACTTCCTTCAGACTTTATTTAGGGAAAATTAAAGCACTCATGAAGCACTTTAGAAATGATGGTATGACTGTGTGCATTAACTGATTAGCCTAATTAAAGATGAGTGGTCAGATGGACTTCTAATAAATTGGTCATTCTGAACTTTTAGGCAAATGAACCCTCAGTGATGCATTTGTTTTGAGTCAATACCACATTGACTCTGGAATAAATGCCATCATTTTCCAAAGCAGATTTCTCTTAATATGACGGCACCCCCTTGCGTTGATTTTTGCTGTTCACCACAATATCTTGTGTAAACCCCCAAAAATTAAAGCAAAGTGAGAGAATCAACTTTACCTTGAGGTGAAAAAATATCTAATGCTTCTGAATGTTCACCATCCAGTCAGAGAATTCTCCTGCTAGAAATACATGAGTGACTGTGATAAATGGTGAGGCCAATTATTTGATTCATCATAATTTCATTGTTAAATGCATATTCCATTGCTTAGCCTCTGTGCAGCTGTGTGGAGGAAGGAAATAAAATGTGAAACACAAAATCAATACAGTTCAGACTAATGTTCTTTCCCTTAATTCAGCCAGCCCCATTATATATCAACTTTTGTCTAATGTAGTTGTCCAAAGTTAAAGTCCTAAATGTATAGTTAATGCCTCCCACT
>NW_017729024.1:180114658-180126621 GCF_001723915.1 Gavialis gangeticus | reverse complement strand
GAAGCGACTCCGAGCGGAAATGAGGCCCATTTATTTTATCTAGGGATCTAAATATGAACCTGAGAGATCAGCATTGAGCAACAAAGTTCAGAGAATGTTTGCCAGAGCTCTTGCATCCTGATAGTCTTCCTTAGGTGGTTGGATTCAAAGTTTGAAAGGAGAGCATACAGTAAGTAACTGTGCACCAGCTGGGGCCTCTAACCTGTGCTCAGATACTAGCATTGCTTTGAATCAGGTGTGAGATGGAAGAGCTCTCGTGGTAATGTGTGAAGCAGGCACTCCCTAACTCCAGGCATCAGTGGCCTTCTATCTTATTTACTGCTAGAGCAAAGCATTCCCTGTAAACTGGAGCAACGTTTACTTGGGTCAGGTGCGCACTTGTGTAATAAAAGGAGAGAAATAATTTTTCATGTTCTTTGCCAGTCTTAGGGGCTGCTTTCCGTGTGTTCAGGGACTTGGATGTTTCTACTTTGAAGAGTGATGCTATAGACATGACATCTGGAGGTTCCACGTTTAGATCTCAATGCCTCTGATCAAATTAGTTGATGTATAAGTAGAAACATGCATCCATATTTTATTTTTCCTTCCAGCTCTGCAAACGCTAGCTTGATTCTGAAAAATAATCTCGTGTGTGTATCAGAGCCAAGAAACCTTGCTTAGCTTGCAAGTGTTATGTGATCAGGTGATAAGGGGTTGAAATGTCTTACCGTTACCTGGAAGGCGGCATGTGAAGCAGGCCTGTTAGTTAAGTGGGAAAGGATTATTTTACTTCTCAACTGAATGAAATGAGTCGGGGAAATAGCCATGGGATTCCAGTGCCATGTCTACAGTTGAGAAGGGCACATCTAGATAGTTTTTCTCCCCCTGCCTCCACCCTTTAGAAAGCTCGCTCTCTAAGGGGGACACTTTCCATTACATTTTGTAGAAGTGTTATTTGCAGGTGAATGGTTCCTGGTACCCATTTCTATAAAACCCAGAATGGGTCTCCTTAGTAGCTCACTCTTCTTTGCAAGCCGAGCAACATATCTATTGGATTTTATTTACCTTTTTAAAAGAACAAGGCCCTCAAACTCCTTTTAAAATGGATATGTATCATGTTATAACAAATGTGTCCTGACCAGATTTTATATATAATCTCATTTTATTCATTTGTAAAATGTCCAGACCCTCATTAAAGTTGTATGAGCTCTCTTCACTTCATCATTAAAACAGAGTTCAAGTTTTCAATAATTTAAGAAATAGATGGCTAAGAACTAACTTTCACTACTGCGGGGAGACCAGGTTTTTCTGGGCACAGCTTTACCCAAAACAAAATGGATAAACTAGATGGAGCTCAGGGAAAAAAGTTAACACAGAAGATTATGAGACTTGGAGAATATTATTTTGAGGAAAGACGGAAAGAACTTGCCATGTAACACTTGGCTTAACGATTAAGAAATACTGCTGTAACTCTGTCAAATGACCAGGATATGTAAAGACCTGCTGGGTCAGGACTTATTTTTGGTTGGTAGAAGCAACTATAGAAAGGAAGAAATACAGCAAGGAATACCTAAGGTATTAGGAAAATGTTTTTAATTAGACCAGTAAGGACCTGAAGGTTACAGTGGACAATAAGCTGAATATGAACCAAGAATGTGCCTGCATTGCCAAGAAGGCTAATGGCATCCTGGGCTGCATTAGTAGGAGTACTGCCAGCAGATTGCAGTAAATGATTATTCCCCTCTATTCAGCACTGGTGAGGCCACATCTGGAGTACTGTGTTTGGTTTGGGCTCCCCACTACAGAAAGGATATGGACAAGTTTGAGAGAGTTTGGTGGAGGGCAATGAAAATGGTTAGAGGGCTGGGAAACATAACTTCTGAGGAAAGGCTGAGGGCACTGGACTTATGTAGTTTAGAGAAAAGGTGACTGAGAGGGGATTTTAATAGCAGCCTTCAACTACCTGAAGGGGAGGTCCAAAGAGGATGGAGCTGGACTGTTCTCAGTGGTGGCACATGACAGAACAAGGAGCAATGGGCTCAAGCTGCAGCAAGGAAAGTTTAGGTTAGATATTAGGAAGAACTTTCTCACTAGGAGGGTAATAAAACACTGGAACCCGTTACCTAGAGAGGTGGTAGAAGCTCCATCCTTGGAGGTTTTTAAGGCCTGTCTCAAAAAAGCCTTGGTTGGGATGGATGGTCCTACTTTGAGCAGACCTCTTGAGGCCCCTTATTTTTCAACCCTAATTTTCTGTGATTCTATGACTGTGAAAGCCTCCCTAAAGAAAATGGTAGAGGTGCCAATAACAGAGTTGTTTAATGCTGGACTGGGCATAGCAGTAAATAATGTACTGGAAGAAACGGCCTTGCATAGTCAAAGGGATAGAAGAAAGGACCAAAAATTTAAGCATGAATGGACAGGATTATATTTTAGCAGGACTGAACACCACCCCCTCTATTCCCTCCCCACCCCCAGCAACTACAAAATCACAAAATAGAGTGGGAGAGTGCAAAATGGAATAAAAGGAGCATGAGCCCCTTACCTTACCTTTCCAGTCTTGCTTAATGTCAATTAAGGCTGTGCAAAGCTTCGGTCCCTAACTCAATTCAGCAGAGATTCAGCCCAATTCAGTGGCCAAATCTTAAAATCTGAATTGAATTACGAGACCCTTTAATCTCCCTGAATTGAATCAAAACTCTCCAAATTGATTTGGAACGATTTAGAGATGCGGACCCAGACACAGCTCTAAACATTGTTGTTTCTGCATACCTCAAGGTACCAAGTGGCTCGTAAATGCTGGGGCGGGTGGAGCATCCCACAGGAGCGCGGGGGACTCCCCATTGTGTTCGGCAGCAGACCCAGAAGTGGACCAAAAGCTCTGGCAGTCCACTTCTGAGTCTGCTGGGGAGCGCTTTGTGGGGACCCCTCTGGCTCAGTGACTGGTGCCTCCTGGGTCTGGGGGGGCACACCCAGGGTTCCCCCATGGCCAATTGCCAAGCTGGGAAGGGGGGTGCAGGGAAGCTCCCCAGTGAACCCAGAAGTGGACCAGAAGTACACAGGGGGCCCTCCTGTGTTCCCATGGGGTGCTTCATCTGCCCCAGCATCGCAGTGTTCACGAGCCGTGCTGGTACCTCGAGGTATGTAGAAAAAACATTTAAAGCTGTGTCTGTGGCTGAATTACTGATTCTCTGAATCGGCATCAAATCTTCAGATTTGGATT
Source organism: Gavialis gangeticus (assembly GCF_001723915.1). Lineage (NCBI taxonomy): Eukaryota > Metazoa > Chordata > Crocodylia > Gavialidae > Gavialis > Gavialis gangeticus. The sequence goes on along the minus strand of NW_017729024.1, from coordinate 180,123,422 downwards.
TGGCTGAATCAAATCGTGGACAGTGATCTGAACCAACTAATCGAATCTCTGTCCCCGATTCAGGCTGAATCAGAACTGAATACAGCCTGTTTCACACGCTCTTTACACTTAAATGAGAAATCTTATGTCAAGAGTTTGGTTAGGTAGAGAGAGGACTGGAGCCTCGTGTATGCATAAAGTTTTCTAGGAGAGGCGGCATGTCTGGAAAAGAACCAAGAGCCATATACATAGCTGTACTAACAGAAAAACCAAATACAAAGTTATATCAAGATGCATTTCCCCATAAAGCATATTTCCTTTGGGGGACTTGTCTAACCAAGAGCAGTCTTTGTTTTTTGTTTTATTTTTTTTTCCAGGTATATGCTGCAGTGTCAGCATAGGTGCCCTGGGAAACCTTTTCTGTAGGGACCTGGCCTTAGGATGTTCCCTTGGTCACGACACAGTAAGCTGATGTCTGACGGTAGTTGTAAAAAGAAGTTGGTTTCGAAGGCATGGCGCTGAGTTCTAGCAGGGCAGTTCACAACCTAAGTGGAATTGTGTTTCCCTGAAATAGCAATTTCCTCTCCTATAAGCAAGTTTTTATCTGAAGATCTCAGCAGTTTGCAGAGATGGGTAATTACTCTCCCTTCCCATGTCAGAGCTGAAAAAATTGAGGTGTAGGAAAGATAAGTGGATGCCTATGTCACACAGCCAACTAGGTACTGTATTGTTTTCACATTCAACAGGCACCTTTCTACCGAAATCACCCCCCTAAATTTGGGGTGCATGCATTAAGTGGGAAAGCTGATTTTTTTTCTGCCCAGGGTAGAAGTATCCAGCTTTGAGTCCATGATGCAGCAGCTGTTGCATTTCTTTTCTAGCAGCAGAGGGTTGACTTTAACAGCTCTCTGTTCTTGCCCCAGAGATGTTGGCCACTTGTATACGTGACGGGGGTTTAGTCCCCTAAAATGAAACAGTGGTTTTTAATTGCAGTGATTAAAATCCTACCATTTCAATTTAGGGGCTTTTGTCACTGTTACAGTGAAGGGCTAGATCCTTTTTTCTTTTTTTCTTTTCTCTCCCCCTGCAGAGTCTGCCTGTGTCTCCCACAGCCAGGGGGGTGAGTTGCCAGTGGGCTGCGTGGCCCCTGAGCTGGGGGGGGTGCCCTGGTCCCTCCCTCTGTGGCAGTAGCACCCCCCAGGGATGCCTGGGTGAGCTGCCAGTGGGTGGGTGCTGCCCAGGGGGTGCTGCCACCATGAAGGGAAGGTCTGGGGCTCCCCACAGCTCAGGGCCTGCCAGCAGCTTGCCCCCTAGCCATGGGAGAGGCAGGCAGACTCCTGGGGGGCTGCAGGAAGGATCAGGCCCCTTGCTGCTTTTTGCTTTTTTTTCCCCCTCAGCGGAGACTGTCTATATGAGCTGCCGCCAGACCGTATAGCCTTTTGAGCTGTGGGGACCTGGTCCTTCCCTCTATGGCGGTGGGGTCCTAGCTGCATGGATGCTGCCCCAGGTCACAGGCAGCACCCGCGAGATCCAGCTCTTCCCCGAGCCCGCATGGGGCGCAGCACCCAGCGGGCTTCCAGCATCCAGGCTCAGGGAAGAGTTGGATCCAGCAGGTGCTGCCTGCAAGCTGGGGCAGCACCCACATAGCTGGGACTGCACCTGGGCAGCCTTGCCACTGACACGGAGGGAAGGACTGGGCCCCCTTGCAGCTCAGGGGCTGTGTGGCCTGGCGGCAGCTCATGTCGACAGGCTCCGCTGAGGGGGGTGGAAAAAAAAGCAGTGAGGGGTCTGATCCTCCCCCTGCACAGCCTGCCTGCCTCTCCCACAGCCCCGGGGGGTTGGGGCAAGCTGCCTTTAGAGGGCCCTGGACCTTCCCTCCATGGCAGTGGTGTACCCCGGGGTCACCTGGGTGGATGGCTAGCAGGTGGGTGCTGCCCCAGCTTGCAGGCAACACCCAGCCCAATCCAGCTGTTCCCTGAGCCCAAGGTGGGGCAGCCCCAGAGGTGCTGCCACCACAGAAGGAAGGACCAGGGTCCCCTGCAGTTCAGGGGCCAGTTAGCCCACTGGCAGCTTGCCCCTGGGCAGAAAAAAGGAGACTTGGGCAGGTTCCATGGGGGGGGGATCGGGCCCCTCACTGCTTCTGCCTTCAGTTTGCCTCTCCTGTGGCGAGAGGGGGGGCTGCAATGTTACAGATAGCTATGCTGCAAACTAAATTACATGTGAATGTGGTTTAGTTCGCAATGTAGCAAACTCATTCAAATAATAAACCCCCGCACGTGTACAGTGTGATGCAATTAAACCACAAAAATGGCCAACTTTCATCGCATGTACAAGCACCTGTTAATGATAGCCACTCCTCTTTAAGCAAGCTAATCTTTCTTAAGGCATTTTTTTGATACCTGCTAGCTGCTCTGGTTTCTCTCCTATTTGTCATCCTTGGAGACTCTTTAGCTCTTTTTTCAAAATCATAAATCCAGCCATGGGAGACTGGTCTTTAGGGGCAGCTATGGTTTCAACTTTACTTAAGCAGGAAAGGGAGGGTGGGTCAGTTAAAGATTAGGCTCCATCCCTGCTCTGTGCATCTGCAACTCTGGAAACATCTCTTTTCTTCTTTTGCCTTTCAAAACCAAGGTCTGTATTATTTCTGGGCATATTGCATCCAAGAAAATATGATACTGTGTACCAGAAGACACCAAGTCTCTCATATATATGCTTCCATGCTAGCTGGTGCTCACAGTGGTAAAAGAAGCTTAGCAGTAAACCACAGCTATCTTCCCCACTCCTTCCGTATTTTCCTCTTGGTACATGTGCAATCATTACAAATGACCTTTCTCACCTGCATCCCCCATATGTTGCTGCTTTAGGCTTCCCTGCACAGGGCAGTATCACTGACTGCAGGAATACTATATAGCGTCTCAGCTGACGGAGACGGCTTTCCCTTATTCTGTCACTCCCAACTCTTGCCTCCTCTGTCATTCCACTGTTGAAATACCTTTCTAGATCTGTAATGTCCATGCATATCCCCAAAAGGAATCAAGCCCATTATTGTATAAAAGAGCCACTCAATGCAGGTCAGAAATATCTCCCCTTTTGGCAAACTGCATTTTTCTCACTTTCTAGGAATTCTGTATGACACTAGTTTTTTATACTTTCCACCCGTCTGGGTCATACAACGAGTGTCTCAAGCCAGCATTGATGACATCAGACTTGGCTACTCTGAAGGCAATATGTTTCATGGGTAGAGCCCAGGGTCATGAGCCAAGAGACTTTCTTCTTAGTTTTGCCAGTGATTCAAGCTGTGACCTCCAGCAAGTTGGCGGTGGTGGATTTTTTTTGTTTATTTGAGGTTTTTTGGTACCTTAATTCGGTCACTTGTATCTGTGGAGCTGTCACTTTCCTACCTTAGTAAAGCATGAGATCACAATATTGTCCATCCCAAATAGTATATAAAAAATTGTCCTGCTCCCCCAAACCATCAGTTTTTAATAGATAATTTGGGTTTCTTGCCCTTTTGCCTTCTGATCTGTGAGCCTTTTGAGTTCATTTGATTCAAGTTCTCAAGTTTTCCTTTTCTCTACAACCTTCAGGGCTGAGCACTTCTGTGTAAAAAAATGAAAGTGAAGATTCTTGTTCCTGGGAACTGGAGCTTTCAGTACCACAAGATTCATGCTGAAATGGCAGAAGTGGGCAAATTCTGGATCTTCTAAGGCAATGATCCTTGACCTTTTCAGACTCAAGGCACCCCTTGGAAAATGCCAGCTCTTTGCTTTCACTCAGTTGTGACTACAGAAATCTAATAGGCTGCAATTCTGTCTCAGAAACAGAAAGCCCCAAACAAGTCGGAATGGATTCCTATTTGAAATCTGTGGGTTTGTCTTGTGACTTGTGTGTGTGCACACCATGGAGAATCTCAGGGTGTGGGGGCAGCCTGGTTGAGAAGCGTTGCTCTAGGGAGAGGAACTGCAGAAGTACAGAGGAGGAGGAGCATAGGTGCCAACTTTTATTGTTGCCAGGGGTGGGCCTTAGATGCCCCTGCGCCAGTAGCACAGCCGGATCAGACCTGAGCAGAGCCTGTGGGAGGGGTGGGGGCAGATGCGGGCTGCGGGCCTCCCCGCTTTGCTGTCCTGCCCCCAGGAGCTCTGTGCCAGCTGTGCCACCACTGCCCCCATGTACCCGGTGCCTGTGATGGGTGACTAGAGGGAGGTCCTTCACTGTAGTATCATGGGGCAGAATAAGGATTTTTGACCATGTCATTCATTCTCCAACACAGAATTCAGCCTGATGGGAAAGGAGATGCAGTTTAACAAATGTTTGTTCTTTCTGAAGGTCTGCCTGAGTTTCCTTTTCTGTTGCAATTGACCTTTGCCTTTCCTGTCCACTTGTTTCCTTTTTCTGTCCTTTATTTCTAGCAAGACTGAGGACTGGGGTTATCTCAATGAAGATGGAGAGCTCGGCTTGGCTTATCAAGGGCTAAAGCAAGTTGCCAGGTCAAACACTTTTTCTTATTCCTCTCTCCTTTCCCCTGTCTGTACCACTCCTTCATATCTGCGTGTTTCCTCTCTCTCCTCTCCCTCACAAAGGTTAAGACCCTTTTTCAGTGCACCATTTTTGTTGTCCTCTTTGCATGCTCACAGTCTAATGGATTATGACCCCCCCCCCTTGCTTAGTTCAATGCCAGAATGAGAGTTATTGCTGATTTGCCTCCTGCAGCTGTGCACTCCTGTGTTGTGGCCGAGTATCTCAGATGGGTTACACTGGGTGATGCTTGTAATTTCAGAATCCTCTGTTTAAAGACAGTGCTTCCATAATGACCTGTCAACTAGAAACTACCTGGTATTTGAGAATAAAGGCTACAGCAGGGTACTGGGAGTTGGGACTCCTAGCTCCCATTCCCAGCTATGTAGTTTCGAAGGCTCAGGATCTCTGGTAATTAGCTGTTAATCTCTCCATGCCCACTCATTCTACCTCTATATAATACAAAAATAATAGTACATAACTAATGTCAGGGATGTTGTCAGGTTTCATATCCATGTTTGTAAAGTGCTATGAAATGATCTGATGAAAAACTCTATAGAAGGGAAAGGTCATCATTATATTTATTACCATATAGTAGGCAACTCCCCATTTCAGAGGGACTGGTGGATGTGGTAGAAGTGATTCTGAAAATCATAAAAATATGGCTTGGCTGATACAATTTTTAGAAGCATGCAGGGAGCCAAATGCAAAAGGAGCGTGTTTTCCCTAGTGGTATTTGGCTTGTACCTCACCTGAACCCTTATGAATATGCATGATAAAATGCACAGCACCTAATACTTAGCATAGTGGTTTGCTAAGTGGGTTTTCCAGTCCCGTTGCAAACGTTCTTGTAGACTATACAATTGTGAGATTCTGTTCACTGTTCATGTGAAATGAGCATATCTTTTCCTTTATTGTTGAAAACAAAGTGTGGTGGGTTGCAGAGACATCTAGACTTGGCCAAAAAATGAAAAAGCTTTCATTTAAAAAAAAAAAAAAAAAAGTCAAAACATCAGTTCTTCCATAGAAATCAGTTAACTGTTCTGTCAAAAACAGCTTGGATGGGAAAACTTTTGACTGGCCCTAATTAAGGCCCCATCTGAATAAGATACATAAGTATATGCTTGATTTGAAGCATCAGACTATTTCTGTTGACTTTAATGGGACTATTTCTATGCCTAAAGTTGGGTGTGTGCTTTGTCTTGCTAAATACTAATTTGCTCAAGACCACAGAGGAATTCAGATACCCAAGACCAGGCTAGTGCCTTGGCATTCCTAACTCTGTCCCTTATTCAGACCCCTTTAGTGGTTGTGAAATCACTTGTTTAGAGTTGGTTGGAATAGCTGAAAGGACTAACAGGGAGATTTCAATTTAGCAGACTATAATTGGTCCCCTTAAAAATCATTTAGCTTGTCAAATGTTAAGTTTATCAGTACACCCAACAGTGCAGGCGCAGACAGGAGGGCCCTAACCTTTCAGTGATGAATCGCTCTTCCATTTGGTTAAGGAAGGCGCGTGGGTGGAAAGGGAGAAAGTAATGCTCAGAAATGTTTTATATGTTGTATTTTACTCGAAGTGCAGCTTGTGCTTTAATTTATCACTGCACAGCGCTACATGCTGTGCGTCCACATGGAATTCTTCTCCTTTTGTGATTGAAGACCCCCCTCCTCTTCCAAACCACCATTTCAATTTTCCTTTGATACAATCTGTAGGGGTTTTATTCAACCTTTTTATTCTTCAAGATGACTTGGAAAAGAATGAAAAACAAAATAAGAATAGAACATTCTTGCAGCATTTTTGCCAGATCTGAGGCAGGGTGATATTTCCTACTTGAGTGAGGCCTGCATTTTTCAAAAGTGACTAGCAATTTAGGGGCATCTAAGCCTTTGGATACAAAGTTTGGAGGTATCTTATAGGGGTGTCATTTCCAGAAACTGCTTAGCCTCCATCCATCTGAAAGCCAAATCACTTTGGTTGTGTCTGTACTACCTCATCATGAGAGAGACCTGGCACGCTGTCAGAAATTAGCCCCACCCATGGTGCCCACGTTGCAAGTGCCCAGGCCTGCAGACTTACAGATTAGAAGGGGACTCGTAGAGCAGTGTTGGATGTACCTTTAAGGTGATTCTGGGTGTTCCCATTTTCGGATGCCCAATCTTAATCACTAGGGCAGTAGTTCTCAACCTTTTGGACGTGAGGCACCCCTCACTGGATTTGAGACACCCCTCTATAACTCTTGTGAGCTAAGAGGCACCCAGTTTCAAAACTAATTTATAGATTGCAGAGGGGCCAGGCAAGGGGAGTGGCAGAGACCAGCCTGGGCCTGTGCTTATCTGCCTAGTTTTTAGCTGCTTGTCTCATGGCTCCTCACTTACTTCCTCATGCCTCACAGCACCCAGTGGCACCCCTGGGTGCCCTGGCATCCTGGTTGAGAATCATTGCACTAGAGTGCATCAGTGTTGAAATTTAGGCCTTATTTTTAAATAATTGATATTTCTGTGCTCTTTTTTTTTTCCTGTTACTTGAAACCATATTTTCAATTTCTTTGCTTCTCAGCAAGTGATATTCAACACAATAACCAAATGCCTTATGTGTAGCTCCCAGGAGAAATACCATGGCACCTATAAAGTGTGATCCCAAAATGCTGAAGTTCAGTAGGATGCTTCACTTGACTTCACTTAGTGTTGGATCAAGGTCTTGGTACCCAGCTGTGTCCTCACAGTCTTGCTACGTGTACTTCCATAGCTTTTTCCCTGACTTCTGCAGCCTCCCAGTGATTAATCAGCATCGATGAATCCATTCCAGGCTGCCCAGCCTTTGGTAAAGAGATCACTGGAAATTCCCTAATGCATTTTCCTTCAGGTCGGGTTCAGAAGAGGGTAGGTTTAATTTCTGCTGAGAGGAAGATTTGACAAATCCATGAAAGATTAAACAATTGTGACTCTCAAAACTCCCGTCTACAGAAAATGCAGCCTGTGGCAGCCGAAGCAAAATGGTGTGGAACTGAACTCCTGGTTAAAATGACCAAGCACATGAACAATTACCCCTCATGTAGCAAGCTTTTGAAGCCCAGGAGTTGATCTGAGTAGCTGTCATGCCTTGCATTTGCTACTTGGAGAATGATCTAAAATAATTCTGCCTGTGATATCATCACAGAAATAAGGTATTTTTAGTGGCGGGGGAGGGAGGGTTTAAAGGGTAGTGCTTTGACTCCTATCATACCTTGCCCCTTGAAAGTGATTTGCAAACATTAATTAATTAAACCTCCCATACCATGTTAGCCTGGAGTAAACTGAGGCATGGAGAAGTTCAAGCACTTGCCCAAGTATCAGGGTTGATGGCAGAGCAGGGAATCCCAACTCCTGCATTTTACCAGCAAGAGAAATCTGCTGCTTCTTTCATGATCACTTAGAAAAATGCAATATTCTTCGTATCTGCAGAATTTGGACCTACAAGGTATTTGCAAAGTTTCTTGCTAACAAAATATAGTGATTTATATAACACTGTTCAACTGCAGAGCATTTGCGACCATCACAGCTTCCTTGAGAAGCAGGTAAAATGTTACTCTGTTTTGTGGTGGTGACTCCATGTCAGTCAGAATCTAGAGGCTGGTCTGCACCATGGCCACAGCAGGTCCTGGTGCCAGTGGGACCAAGCATGACCTGCCCACTGATGTAATCCAGACATGGAAACTCAGAGATGAGGCTGCTTCAGGCTCATCCCCATTGGCTTCTGTCAGTCCCACTGGAAACCAATGGCTTGAGATCAGGAGCCCAGAGCAGCCATATCAACATGCTTTTGGGTTTGGAGTGTGGCTGCAGATGGGCGTGCTAAGCTCCATCCTCGCTGCATCCTGCCACCACTGTCACGTAGACATGCTCCACATGTTGTTTGCTGTTGGTCTGAAACTCTAGTCTCCGGGGTACGTGGTCCAGTAACAGTTGTTCTGAATGTGCATGTCACCAATCTAGCAATACTGCGAAGGCCTAGTCAGGGCCTTGGACATGCACATTATATTTGTAGGACTACAAAAAGCACACATGCAAGCCATCTGCATTGCCACAGAAATGGTGGACCTACCACTACAACGTCTCTTTTTCAAAGAGGAATTTCATAGTAGCCCTGTGTTTTGTGGCACTGTGTGTAACGTGTACATAGTTACAGCGCTGCAGGGGGTGTCTCAGACCCCCAGCATCACACAGTCCACTGCTCTCCCTCCCACCTGGCAGAGAGGACAGGCTGTTGGGAGTGTGGGGGGGGGGGGGGGGG
>NW_017729024.1:180111864-180114425 GCF_001723915.1 Gavialis gangeticus | reverse complement strand
GACACCGAAGGAGCAGCCCTCTGGCTGGGGAGCAGGCCTTTAAGGTGAGTTTGTAGAGCTCCAGCCGGGAGGCTGCATGTGTGCACGTCCCCATGGCACTTTATTTTTGTAGTGGTACAAAGTGGCTCAGTATTCTGGGCTCGCGTTCATGGGTAGTGCTACAATGCCTAAAATAGCAATGAGGTAATTCAAATAATTGTCTTGTAGCCCCTTTGCCAAATGGAACTTGCTCTTGATTTTTGCCTAGAATGATGGGCTGTGTTTTCCAGCACTCGCCTCTAAACCAAAACTGGGCATTTTTCTAGGAGCTGCAGCAGCTCAAACAGAAGTCACAGCCTTGATTCAGAAATCACTGGGGTAATGCACAGCAAGGTCCAACTGAGTGATTCTAACATCCGCTTTTATTCTGCCTCCTCCCAGGCTCCTTGAAGCCCAGCTCCAGGATCAGAGACGAGAGCATGAAGAAGAGGTGGAGGTTCTGAAAGCTCAGGTGGAAGCTATGAGAGAGGAGATGGAGAAACAGCAACAGGCCTTTTTCCAGACCCTTCAGCTCTCGCCAGAGGCTCAGGTGGAGTTTGGTCTTCAGCAAGAAATCACACGTCTCACTAATGAAAATTTGGTAAGGGACTGTGTAAGAGACCAGTTTCCTTTGTGTTCGATGCTGCCAAACCAGAGCTTGAGGTGACAGGTTAAAAAAGGAAAGTGGTAAAGGCAAGAGTGTGGTGTCCCTCTGTCTGCCCTGCTCATGCATGGGTTTGCAGAGCTACTCTAGCATAAGCCATCTGCAGGCCATTATCTACATGATTAGTCTTGAGCACTCCCAGCTGGTCAGCCCTGCAGCACTTTTAGATTGTTACTGAGTACTGAACTGCTAGTTTATAGAAGTGGGAGGATGACTCGTGCTGTGTGTTGTAAAGGCCCCATTTTCCCAAGTACCCCTGTGGCAATGTGCCTTCCCTACACACCCACACTGCACGACCTCCTACCAAATGTAATGGCTTATGGCCATGGACTGGCCCTATACCCTTTAGGGGGGAAAAATAATTTCCTCCAGTTGCAGCAGTTACTCGGTAGAATTTTATGGCTCATGCTACACAGGAAATTGGACCAGATGATTGTAGTTGTCTCTTCTGGCCTTAAACCTCTGAATCTTGGGGCATTGTTAAGTGGTATAAAACCTTGGTGCTTTCAGTCTGAGTGGATGGGTTGGTGCTGCTTGGGGAACGTTATCATGGTCAAACTGATGAAATCAGTAACGTCAGAATTTAAATATGAATGGTGTCAAGGAAGCAGACTCTCTCAGGTGGCAAATTGTAAATAACTGCGCATTGCTTCCAAGAGAAGTTGAGTAGGGAGACCTGGGTTTGTGTATGTGGGATACGTAGAGGGCACTGAAGAATGATTTCCTCTTCAAATGGTCCTAAACTGTCACAGGGAGAGAGAACCCTTTTGAGGCTTATTTGGGGCAACAGTTACCACTTTTCTGGGCTAGGAAAAGTACCTCTTACAGTGAAACAAAAATGGCCTGCTCAGCATGCCACCTGTTTGAACGTTTGTCCTGTGTCCGGGACATTACTGGCAGCTCACAACAGTCTTGGCAGCAAGAAACCCCAGGGTTAAGAGAAGCTGTGGTTTACTGATGTCACTGGAATGGAGGCAGGATCAGGCCCAGGATTTGCCCCCCCACCTTATAGATGGCACTTCTGCTGGTGCCTTAAAGGCGAAGCAGCCCATCCTGACCTCACCACGAACAGTCCATCATTTGGATGATGATCCGTATTTTACTTAGCCGTGGAGAGGAGGGGATGACCGACAGTATGGGGAGGTAGGAACATGAGAAGTGCCATACTGGGTCAGACCAGTGGTCCATCTAGCTCACTATCCTGTCTCCGATAGTGGCAAAAGTGGATGTTAGATCAATGGTGCTCAAGCTTTTGGCCCTACAAGCCAGATGAGTGGTATAGGACTAGTTTGTAGGTTGGACCAAGCCCAGTGTACTAGGATTGGGCCCTGGAGCTGGCACCTCTCCCTCCCTGCCCCAAAGTGCTGGGACTGGGCCCTGAAACCCTACACTGCCCCTGCTTGCCAGGATTGGCCCCTGGGGACCTGGTACTGCCCACCCCCGCAGGCTGGGATTGGGCCCCTGGAGCCAGGTGCCCTTGAATGACCAAGCCCAAGGCAGAACTCTGGATCTGCTCAGATACAAGTGGGGCGAGTGAGTCTGTGCCCAAAGGCTATTAAAGTGCAGATCTGCTCTGCGGAAATGATCTAGCACCTTCTATTCAACAGCTGTGCTCCTGGCCTGCATGCAGTCGCACATGCTGACGTCGGGAGCAAAACTAGGGTGCAACACTGTTCACTCCCTAAGGGCCTGATCATGCAAAGTGCTGAGTACTTGTGTTTCCACTAGATTCGATGGGAGTTGAGGGAAATCAGGCCCTAACACCATAATTTTTGTATCGGAAAGTTGCTACCAGGGAATGGAGCCTGTCTTAACTCAGAACAGCAACATGTAAAAAAAAAAAAAAAAAAAAAAAAAAAAACCCCCAAAATTGTTTTTT
>NW_017729024.1:180106165-180111771 GCF_001723915.1 Gavialis gangeticus | reverse complement strand
AAAAAAAAAAAAAAAAAAAAAAAAAACAGCCCAAATGCTGTCTTTTTTCTTCCCCTCTCACAGTGCTTCCAAGTTTGCTTGTCCTATGTGTACACCAAAGAAGCAACTCAGAGGGCATGATAAATTGGGCTGGTATTGACTGCGATGGACCTTGCAAAGAGAAATCAATAGCTGATTTTCAAGTGCTGCTTGTATGCTGCTGGGCTAATTTTTTCAACTCTTTAGTACTTCACAAAAACCCAACTCAGAACAGTGGGCAAGAAGCGCTGTTTTGACCCTGTACATGCAGCCACTTCCCCTGTTGTAGTGGGAGAGTCTAAGGCCCAAGGGCTCTACAGATTGCCATGGATTTGACAGGTCTGAAGGGCAGATGCTTTGTCTCTGACCCAGGGATTGACCTGGAGAGCGCTGCACACATCAGGGCTCCTGGTCAGAGTACAAAAGTCTCTCATTGGGAAAAATAATTGTCAGATGAGCTCCATAGTCCAGCTACTTTCCTACAGGAAGCTTTGTGAAGTGTGTGTGTGTGTGTGTGTGTGTGTGTGTGTGTGTGTGTACACATGTGCACATAACCCTTTCCCTGTTTTGCAGGATCTCAAAGAATTGTTAGAAAAACTGGAAAAGAATGAGAAGAAGCTTAAGAAACAGCTGAAGATTTACATGAAGAAGGTCCAAGATTTTGAAGGTAGCTCTGTGTTTTTGTTGGTTTCTTTGAGGGAAGTGGAATTTAAGATTAGATTCTGGGTTTTGTTCGACCCCCACAAAACTGCAACGCTTGTGGTGGGCCCCATTAGCCGCTCTTGGGGACACTGTAGACTTCACTCTCAGCCTCTCAAGGTTATTTTTGGAGCATGCTGGGAACTTTAAAGGGCATGCTAGTAGCCCAGGGCCCAGCCCCCCTGGCCATCAGGCAGTTGGAGAGTCCTTTGAAGATTTTGGCTCCCAGACCTGCTGGGTGGGCTGGGTTTTTTTCCCCCCGTGGAGAACTTTTGTTGGGGATGTCCCATTTTTATGGTAGGGCAGCTTCATTCATCTTGGGAGGGAAAAACATTTTTGAGTGTCTGGCATGTTACCATGTGTCATGGGGAAACTTGCATATGTCCTGTGACTTGGAGGAGGCCTTGGATGCTTTTGCCTGGCAGTTACGTCCTGCCTATAGAAAAAGCAGACTTTCACCTCCTGGCTCCTCTCCAAAACTGCCTTGACCTTGAAGTATCCCCTGTGTTGCTTTTTGTAGATAGGTAGTTAGACATGCATCTCTCCATGTCAAACGTGTGGAAAGTGGGTAGCGGCTTTGAAGTGGGGTTTTCCAACCAAACATTTTTGAGCCTTAGTTTTCAAGTTATAAAAATGTGCCTGTGCAGCCTGTGGTAGTCTCTCTTCCCCCCCCCCAGTTCTCCCCTCTGTGCCCCCCTTTACACTGAGGACTGGTTTATCCTTTAAGTCCATTGACTTCTGCAGAGTCAGGCAAGATTAGAAAATTCACTGATGGTTTTTGTTGAATAAGGAAGCTTTACAATTTGGTGAAGGCAAGGTTACGGTGATGCCTCACACTTGGGTCAGAGGAGACATCAGTTTAGGGCTATTGATCCTAAAACATTTCAGCTCTTTTCACCTCACCTGAGGGAGAGAAGAGCTTTCCAGGCCTCCAAACCTGCTAAGTGTGACAAGCCTGTTGGCTCCCTTCATCTTGCTGTCCTCCTTTTATTCACTGTTCTTGCCTCCTGGGAATCATTCTTGGGAGTCGCGAGCCATTGAGCCTGCTTCTTGGGAGGCGATGAAACGAGAGCTTTCAAGGTGGCAGCTCACCTGTAATATTGAAGGTGGGCATGCTGCATCTGTATGCTGAACTTGAATGGGTTTTTGAACCGTGCTGCCTGCAGTTTCTTGTGACTTCTTTCCATTCAAAAAAAAAAAAAAGAGAGAGATCTCCATTTTTGGCCCGAGGTTTCCTTGGCCAGCCTTACAATGGGGTTCCTTAGCTTATCCTGTCATTGCTGCCTTGGCATTCTGGATCCTCGAGGGGTGCTTGGGGCATGGATAGTACCCTCTTGCTTTGCAGTTCTTGTTCAGTACACCCCCTTTGGACCCTTGCTCTTTAGAGGCTCCTGAGGAGCTTTCTTTATTGCTGTTACATTGCCTTAGATAACAGGCCACTGACACAGCAAGATTTTTCAATCAAAGTCTCTCCTATCTGATCAGCCCTGATCCGAGGAGTTAGGAATGTACAGGCATGCAGAACCAGATACCAGCTCTCACTTCCTAGCAACATTTGGGATTTGGGGCATTGTTGTGACAGTGACAAAAGCATTTGCTGGGAACCCTGTTCACAGATCTTCCTTAGGCTCTTTCTTAGATCTAATTCAGACCTATGTCTTTATTGATTGAATGCAATTTAAAAAGCAAATGCTCTTGTCAGAAGCACCTTGCATCTCCTTGCTTTGACCTACAGACTAGTCACCAGTCTGTTCCCCAAGCAGTCTGTCAGAGCAAGGCTTCCTTTCTCGCATCTCTCTCTCAGGGATCAGGCCATTTTGCATTATTCAGGACAAGGAATCAGAAGTCTGTGATACTTGCATAAAAGAAGCAGGCTCTAGTCTGCTGCAGCCCCCAGGAGTGAGTCTGTTCAGTCTGGCTCCATTTTGGTGCAATGCCTTACTTATTTCTGTTCGGGGAGGGGGAGAACTCCATGCCCTTTGTAAGCCAGAGAAACTTGAAGTAAGACAAATGCATGTGATCTGCTCTCCAAATGGATGGGCATGAGAACTGCTACTTTAAGAATCAGGTTTGGCTTTTGGGCTGATCATCCCAGCATACGCCTGAAATAACTCAGTAGACTGAGGGAACAGAATCAGAATCCAAGTTTTTGAGCCCACAGGCCACCCTTGAACTGCAGTATGGGCTATTTAAAATAACTTCAACTATTTTCATCTTATTGTTCTAAACCTGGGGGCAGAGACAACTGGGTGGTTTCTTCACAAATTCGACTGAAGTCTTTGCACTGATTTCTGCGGCCTTCCAATCAGTCCCTGTTGGGCTCATCTTCTTCCGAAGGGCCATAAACAAATGAACAGATGCAAGACTAAGGGCTCACAGAATTGAGGAAGGCAAAGATAGATGATCAGTGCTTGCTAGAAGGCAGTTGGTACAGATTGTGGGATTTCAAGCAATCCTTTTAATGCATCTGAGAAGCCTTTTGACTTTTACTACAGTCTACATTTGAGCCCATAAAGTGTTTTGGAAGAAAACTCACGTTACTGGTAAAAAGCTCTGCTCTGTCAATGCCATAGAGATATATTTCAGAGAGGCTCTGGGAAGAAATGATCCAGGCTTGAGGAGACAAATACAAGACCTCTCTGTAGCACAGAGACCATTTATCTTCTGCCGTTGATACAATGATTAACTGTGGTGCTTGGATTCTTTAAACTAATTTCTGAAAACTAGACATTAAGTGAAACTAAGCTGAATAAATAGGAAATTCCACAGTAGTGCAGCTGGCACAGATGGCTTTTGTCACTGTAATTTAGAGGCCTCAGACTGACATTTAGTACATTATGTGCATTATGCCTTCATAATCTTTCATTTTATTAAAATTTTATGCAAGTATAATCCTCAGTAGTGTTCCACAGGAGGTTTTTAATTTTGCTTTGCAGCCTGCTGCAAGCTAAACAGCTCAGGCATATCTTCCCAAAGCCTGACTTCTTGTTAATGGGAGAAGTACATTTGTAAAATGACTCCAATAGGGTCACCATGTTCCAGGGGTTGTCTGGGCTCCCTTAATAGATTTAAGATTTGTTAGTGTTTCTAGTATTTTAGACCTGATTTCTGTATCCTTTACTTAGCCAATGAGCAATCTGCCTGAAGGTGTGGTTCAAGAATTGCTATTTCAGTATGTCTATCAAAAGCAGGGGACCTGCTAACAAACTGGTATATTGCAAGGTCACGTGAGGCTTAATCTAAAAGCTAGGATATCAAATGAGAGACTCGGAGAACATCAGTGGGCTTTGGGTCACAAGTGAATCGTAGAAGTCCTGTGTAGATAAGGCATTCAGCTGGCTTCAGAGAGGTCTGTGGGTTTTTTTTCCTCACAGCAACCCAAGCAACGGTACAGACTGAGAGGAAGCGACAGGAGCTTACCAGGCAAGTCACTGTCCAACGGAAGGAGAAGGATTTCCAGGGGATGTTGGAATATTACAAGGAAGATGAGCCACTACTCGTCCGGAACCTCATTACAGGT
Source organism: Gavialis gangeticus (assembly GCF_001723915.1). Lineage (NCBI taxonomy): Eukaryota > Metazoa > Chordata > Crocodylia > Gavialidae > Gavialis > Gavialis gangeticus. The sequence goes on along the minus strand of NW_017729024.1, from coordinate 180,107,534 downwards.
GAGGACTTCGCTTTGCCTCTTGTTCCAGTTCCAGTGCCCTTTCTTTCTAAACCATTTAAACCAGGGCTGCCCAGCTGGTGGCCAGGGGGCCACATGTGGCCCATGAGGGGTTAATTTGTAGCCCCTGGCTCCCACCTGGCTGCTGCTCGTTGCTCTCTCATTGCTTCAGCTGCAGCAGCATCCAGGTCTTGGGGCTCCTCCTTTCTCCTCTAACTTCTGCTTCTTGCCACTACCCTAGGGGTCAGGGAGGCATGGCACAGCCCATGGTGCTGGGATGCCTGCATGATGTGATGCAGTGGGGAGAGCTGAGGGTGGGGGCCTGAGTGCCTGGATGGCATGGTACAGTTGGGGAACATGCACATCATTCAGTCCAGGGGTCCCGTGGCTCACCTGATGCATCCCACGTGATATGTGGACCTCACTGCTGTAACTTGCATTCATTTGAATGAGTTGGATCACTTATTTGGAGCTTTAACGTAGTCTAGTATTTGCAAGTTCTCTCTAAATGAAGGGTACAGAAGAAACGCTGTAGGACTGTAGCTATGCAGCCAAGACCCCAGATGCAGCATTGCACTTTGCTCGCTAGGAAGTCCTTCATTGCAGAGCAAGAGACTGAGCATGTGCGCTACTGATTTAAAACTCAGACTTAAGAACTCATTCACAGGTTGATCCCCAGGGGGCAGGGAGTGGTGTCCTATAACTGAGTCTCTTCGCATGACTTGGCAAATGCAAGCTGGAATGTTTTGTTCATTTAGTGTCTTGTCAGGGTAAATGAATATAGTTAGTTCTCACGTGCACATGGTTCAGGTGAAATGCATGAACCAACCTACACCCCCCTAAACCAACACTGGGTCTTTTCTTTGATTCACATGACATATTAAGTCCTTACTCAAACCATTTTGTATAAATGACCCTTTAATATTACATATGCTGATACCTTAGATCTCCACGATGCTGTGTAAACAGACAAAAAACAAGACAAATGCTGTCCGCTTCGAGTTTACACCTGTGAACATTGTTGAGGATTTTTAACGCTTCTGTAAATGAGCATCCAGGTTTGGCTTTTATTTTCTGAATCCGAAACTGAGGGTACATTTAAACCTTGAAGTAAAGCAGTTGTCTTGGAGCTGGTGGCCCCTCTCCAGCTGTGTACCCCCTCTGGATCAAATTTGAGCCCTGGTTTGGTACTGTATGAACATGTGAGGAGTGCATTTGCTAGGACATGCATGTTCATCCTGACCTGTGGAGAGTCAAGGTCTATTTGGGAATGAGGGTTGTCTCCTAAGAGTTTTTTCTGGTGATGATCACGCTCAAGCATTTCACAGAAGCAAAGGGAGGTTGCGTGGGGCCTCAAGAGGCTGAGGGAAAT
>NW_017729024.1:180103789-180106090 GCF_001723915.1 Gavialis gangeticus | reverse complement strand
GGGGGGGGGGCTTTAGTCAGGTTTATCGATAGGGCTGTGCTACCTTGGGGCAGTCTCTTCAAACTGCCAGCAAGCTTGGAGGTCTTTATAATTAGTCATACTCCCTGGTTGTCTAGCAAATTTATTTCCCTTAGTTCACAAATCTTGAGCCATTTCTAATTTTGAAGCTATCCCCTAGTTGTGAGTGTTCAAAGCACTTGCAGGGGTGCTCCAAACGTTGCAGCATTGGTCCCTGAAGGAAAAGGAGAGAAAGCAAATAGCAAGAACTTTTAATTGGATCATAGCTGCAACCTCCTTATCCATTCAGCCCACAGAAACACCCCCTTTGTGTGCTCTCTTCCCTCTCAGTAGTGTGCCTTCAATTCAGTGGCATTTATCTCATTTCCTAAATCTGTTAGTAAAAGTCATGCCTTGACAGCAAACTGATTTGAGTTCAGTGGAGTTGCACCAGGGATCAGTTTGCCCTGATGGGTTGTCATTCTTTTATTCTTAGATATAATTCTTACTCAAGGATGACAAAGTACTGAGAGTGCTAATATGAAGCTGTATGTCTTAAATTGGGCAATAACAATCAGTCTTCTTGGGATAGGTTGACATACAAACAGGTAGTATTGCAGTACAGATCTTCAGCTTTTTGCAGATGAGTGACATAAAAACAGTTTGCTGTAGTAGTCTCAGGTCTCTGCAACGAGCAGTCTCAGACCTGTTATTTATGCTGCAAGCTTTGGTTGGAGCTGCGGCTGGCCTTCTCACCTCCACTGTGCTTAGGTTTGTGTCCAGCTAGCGCTTATGGTCCCCCTGATTATGAGTGATTCTAACAACTCTAAAAAGTAAGCAAAAAGCACACAGCAATTTATACGTAAAGTTGTTATTCGGGCAACCTCTGCTTTCATGCTGAACAGTTTAAAGGGTATAATCTTGATTCACTGTTTTGAGAGAGAGTAGATGTACAAAGCACTGGTCCTGGAGTTTATGCAGCAGTAGTATAACTTGTCCCAAGTATTTCCAAAGACTTTTCTGGTATTTTTCTAAGGTTATGTCTGCATTGCAGTTGGAGGTGTGGAAGACCTGCCCTAGCTTTCATCTAGCCAGCTGGTGCGGCAATGGCAGTGATGATGTGGTAGTGTGGGCTTGCACGCAAGCTGCTCAATCTCTCCAGGTTGCTCAGTCTGAGAGCCTGTGCAGACAGTTTCCCTGCTACCTAGTGCTTGAGCCACCTAGACTAGAACTGGCTTGGGTACCTCTGCCTGCGCTCTGGTTGAGCCTGCCATTGCAGTAGAGACCTAGCTTGAGATAAGCTTGAGCTGGAGAGTTCATATCTGAACTTCTCCAGATGTGTGTGGAATATATGCTGATTCGGACACTTCTTCTCGGTGTTGCCTGTTCTGTTCCACTAACAAAGTCAGGCTGTAAGAGGATTCTTATTTCCTTATTTGTAGATCTCAAGCCCCAGACCGTTTCTGCCACAGTTCCCTGTCTTCCTGCTTACATCCTCTACATGTGCATCAGACATGCAGACTACATCAACGATGACCAAAAAGTGCATTCCTTGCTCACCTTGACCATCAACGGCATTAAGAAAGTGTTAAAGGTACAAGTCTTATTTGTATTAATAGCAGCATGAAGTGAAACTGCTTAAATTGCCCAGCTCAGAACCAGGGTCCTTAGATGTGCATGGAATGTAACCTGGAGATCGCAGACAGTTTGAATGTCCAAGACCAGTTTTAAATCGCAGTTGATCTCTTCATCTCCACATAGGATGGGTTTTATACCTTAAAGGTTATGTAACATAGGTTGGTAGTAAGCAGGGAGGTTAAGGGAGTTGCCAAAGACCACACAGTAAGTTGTTATCACAAGCAGGCATTAAAGCTTATTACATATCTGTTTGGTTCACAAGTTCTCTTAATCTGTGCCTCAGCAACTTTCTGGTCAAGAGAGGTTTTTGTACACACTGTGAATGAAGACCTCGGGCAAGTCAGGTACAGGGCGGCAGTGATGGAGGTTAAATTTCACGGGCCACTATATATAATACAGTGTCTTGTGTAGAGGTGCACTTATGCACCAGTCTGATATCAGATCAGCACTGATATAAAGCAAATTGACTATACAGGAAACTGGCCTGTTGTGGCCAATAATGTGGCCCATAAATGCCTGTGCACTGCAGCACAATGTGCAGGCAGCAAGGAGCACAGCCCAACAGTGTGGAAAGCTGCATGAAGCTGGTAAGCCTGTTGCAGTGAAAAGGGAGGGGGAGGGAAAGGGCTTGGGGGGGGGATAGGGGGGAGCAGACAACGCCCCCTG
>NW_017729024.1:180087644-180103646 GCF_001723915.1 Gavialis gangeticus | reverse complement strand
AACGCCCCCTGTGGTGAGGGAGGGAGTGGGCCTGGGGCCTGGGCAGGCCACAGGACAGAGCCACGGCTCATCTGGAGGGCACCGAGGCAACTCCTGCCGCTGTGCATTGCTCATTTGGTGGCTTGTCCGGCAGCTCCCACCGCTTGTCCAGGAGGGCATGTAGCGGGGAGAGTGTGTGCCCCTGGATCTGTGCTGGGCAGGCTGCAGCTGCGGGCTGAGGACTGCACTGTGCTGTGCTCTGAGCAGGCAGTGGCAGTGCTGGGGGGGTAGGGTTGTGGCAAAATTTGGGGTGGCTGCAGCCCCCCATAGCCCCCTCCCAGTGCTGCTGCCACCCACCCTGAGTGCAGAGCTGCAGCCTCCCTGGCCTGCCCAGCACAGATCTGGGGGCACACGCTCCTGGCCCTGGACAAGCTGCGGCTCTGTCAGGCGCCAGCCTCCCCCAAGCTGGGCAGCACCTGCCCCAGCCCCACTCCCTCCCTTACCACGGGGGGTATTGATTTTTTGCGCACCCCCCCCACACCTCTTCCCTTCCCACTCCCCTTTTACTACAACAGACTTGCCAGCTGCACACAGCTGTATCAGAAATCAGATCATTATCAGCTGATATCCCTCCTTAAAAATCGGTTATCGACCCCCAAAATCAATGCACCCCCAGTCTTATGGCACTTAGGCCACAGAGGCAGGATCCCACTTTTGTCAGTGGCATCCCAGTGAGGAGTCATTCATCCTAGCAGAGGCCTTCCTGATCCCTACAGGTGATCTTCTTATGCTTCAAAGTGTGTGATTTTTGATTAGTTCATATAAATAAAATGGGTCAGGCCCTGCTCTGCTCTATGCTGTGGCAAGCCCAGGATAGCTCCAGTTATCTGCCTGACATGGCTGTGGTTTTATACTGTTTATCCAAAGAGCGGGATTTGGCACTCTGGTTGTCAGAGTAAGCGTCAGCCAGGTCTCGTATAGGAATGGAAAGAATGTGCCCTTTGGTACCTCTGAGTTTTGTGTGCATGTAGGTCATAGAGCTTTGTGTGTGCAAAAAGCCTCATCTGAACCTGCCCCTGCACCTGCTGGAGAGGAAGCTCACGTTTAATTTTGCTCTCCACAGAAACACAACGATGACTTTCAGATGACGTCATTTTGGCTGGCTAACACGTGTCGCCTCTTGCATTGCCTAAAGCAGTACAGCGGGGATACGGTAAGGAGCTCTAAGAGGAAGTGTGCCCACATTTTTAAATGTTGCTGTTCCTTCCACAGGCTGTGTTGTCTCACAGCTTTGCTCAGGCTGTAGTGTAGGACTCTGTGATCATGCTGAAATGGTAAATAGCTTTGAGGGCTTGTTACATTCAGGGCTTGACTTTGATGCAACTCAGGATGGCCCCAGTGACGAATCCATGAAGACTGGCTGGAGTAAAACTGGCTTCAGAGCAGAATTTGGGCCCCTTAAAATGTAATGTGATGACCTTTCCCTCGCGTTCTGTTGATACGGGAATGTCGCACTTGCAATTAAACTCCCAGGGGGTTTCTGATTGGAAAAGTTGCTTTCTTTGGGGCCAGTCTGAGAGTGCTCAAACTATTCCAACAGGTTTTTCATGCAGTCAGCCTGTAGCATTGGGCTTTTCATTCATTTGACCTTTTTCACAGAAGAAAAGTTTAAAGAAATTTCCTCTCCCCCCTCCTCCAGACCCCTGTTGGGGTTTGTTGTTTTTTTTGGGGGGGGGGGCGCTAATAACTTTATGCTTACTGCCTTGATATCATTTTGTAGGTCTCTCACATCTTCAATTTGTCAATCTACTTTGATCCCTGCGACAGACTCGGATTATCACAGCTGACATAATATAATGCATGTTTACACAGTATCTAATCACAGGGGCATTGAGGAGATGTATTTACAGCCATATGGTATGGTACTAGCATTTGGAACAGAGCCACGGTAGCTTCCTTTTTAATTGACTCTTGATATGTGTTGTTAACTAGTGTGAAGTCAGGCTTCAGAGGATACAGGGAAGAAGATTTGTCCAAGATGAATGTTGCCTTAGAATCATAACACATTATATTCTTTAGGTTTTAGTGTCTTTATAAAAAATCAGGTTTGTATTGCCAAGATTATTTTTTTTAATAGAGGAACTGTGGTTGCGGCTTGGTTAACAATGATTTTTACTTCTCAGTGCCCTCTGCTGTCTCTGTAGCAATATTACATTTAACTACAACCCCTGTAACTAAAACTGCATATCTCTTTTGGGGTAGTAATTTGTCTGCCAAAGATGCAGTTTCAGGTTGACCACAACTATTCACAAAGGGCGCATACAGAAATGACAGTTGACGCACAGTCGGCCCCTTGAAAGCGCTCTAAAGCTGAGCCCAAACAGAAGAGCACAGCTGCAGAGCCCTCCGATTTACATGACAGATTCACTCTGAGTGGAGTGACTTAATTTGTTTGCTTCAGCTGCTGTCTCTGGATGGGAGTGGGGAGAAGGCAGGGGAGGGAGGTCCCTTCTGGGGTTTTCTTGCCCCACTGGAGTGGGGAGGGCTGGTGGATTGGACTCCCTCACCTCCAATCTACCCGCCTCCCACTCCAGCAGGGCTGAGAGGACCCCAGACCTCCTTCCCTTGCCTTCTACCCACTCCCATCCAGAGGCGACAGTGGAGCTGGCAGAGGGAGAAGGGGAGGCTGAGCCAGGAAAAGACAAAGCCTGTCTCCCTGGGTTGGCTACAAGTTGGAGCTGATCCTCCACCCTCTCGATCCAATAGCTAATGTCTGTTGGATCTGAGGGATTGTTCTAACTCATGGCAATTTCTGTGAATTGCCATGAGTTAGACCCAGGAGCTTCACTTCTGTCTGCACCAAAAGTTGAGTAAACTTCAAGGAATACTATTGACTGAGAACTTTAGAAAAGTTGAGACAATTTGCTTTGGCATTTCCAAGGTTTTCTGAATGTTTTTATTATTATTTTTCAAGAGGCAAGGATTTGTTAGGGTGCTAGCTTTTAATGAACCAGCTATATAGTTGGGATCAGTTGGACAAGCTTTTTGAATGCAAGACATTCTTCCTCGTCTGACCAGGAGCTAGGCACAGCATAGTAAATAACAGCAGTGAGTGGGGATGAGAGAGACTCCCAGGGGTAGCATGCATACAATTAGCAGAAGAAAAACTGAAATCAAGGCCTTTCAAAAGATAGGAGGTTCATTTTCACCTTTCATGTGTGGAAAGAATTCAGGAGTTTGGTTTTATGACGTGCTATATTTCCCCCATCTCAGTGGTTAGTCCTTGGTTCTTAGTGTCCAACCAGCTTAGAAATTTGTGGTCCCAAGATCACCTTTTAAAGGTACGAGGTAGAGTAGTGAGGTCAGAGGGGGAGTGGCTGTTCTGTGAGAAGTGTGCTCCTAATGGGGTGAGGGGTATCCTTTATATTTTTTATGAGCATTCAATCAGGTGCATAGTTGGTGTTTAGTTTCACCTGCATAGTTGCCATTGCATTAGTGCATTGGATCAAGTATTATCACGTTTTGGGAAAGATATGTAGGAACCATGAATTCTGATGGTTTTGTTATGGGGAGATGTTGATAGTAGTGGCAGTGGAGTTGTTTGCTATTTTAATATTTTGACTGATTTAGCTTATCAAATGTGTTGCTCCAAATTAGTGTTGATCATCCAAAAGAGGATTGTTTTTTGTTGTTTTTCCCCAAGAAAACAAACATTTTTCTTTCAGATTAACCCCAAATGATCTTGCTTTTTGTTTCATTTAGAAAACTGGGGGAATTATTACTCGCACATCTCCTGTCTTATTGCAGCTTGACAAAGCCGTTGTACAAACATGAGTTATGCACCATGCTCACTTCAAACAGAGGTTATGCTGCTTTATAGCTACCAGCAAGGACCACGTACAGAGTCCACTGATTTTAGTGGCAATATGAGAATACATTTGCAGTATTCGGGTCTTGAAAATACAGGGGGAGAATTCAACTGGTGAGGGAAATTCATAAGCTTCTTAGATGGTGTTATCAAAACCACAGCTGCAAGAACTGGAAGATGCCTGCAGAAAGTCAGAGTTGTTAATCAGGTAGCAAATAAGTGAATCAAGAAGTCAAGATATCATTTTATTATCATGCAAATATTTCAATTGTTATAGACGTTTTAACCCTGAGGTTAAAATATTGGCTCCTGGTGGCTTTGAAGCATGTGTTCACAGTATAATGAATAAATAGCTAGTGTTTAATGAAGAACTGATGAGGCATTTTCAATGGGACATGTGCTTTATCTTTTAATTAACACACATTTTTACCTTTTAGTAAAATTAAAAGGAGGGTGATTAGTTAATGATACTTCTCTTTAAAGAGGGAAAATCCATTGTGAATAAGCTGTTAAATAAAGCTTAGATCATTTATAAGTCTTTCTTTACAGCTGTTACTTCAAAAACCACAGTACGTAGGAAGACAAATGTTTCTAGATATTTTTTTAATATAATGTTACTGGCCTGTACTAAAGTGGAATGATCAACCTAGTACTGTTGTTTTCCTCCTTTTAGGGTTTTATGACGCAAAACACTGCTAAGCAGAATGAGCACTGTCTGAAGAACTTCGATCTCACAGAGTATCGCCAGGTTTTAAGTGACCTCTCCATTCAGATCTATCAGCAGCTTATTAAGATAGCAGAAGGCATGCTGCAACCCATGATAGGTAAGTATGCAACACTTAAGTTTTTAGGGACATAAAGGCTGCTTACAGATATTTTTTTTTTTAAAAGTGCTTTACTGAAAGAGGCGGTGCATTCGTTCGACTCAGCTTTGCAGCATCTGTATAGATTGGGTGTTTCAGTGGGGCTTTTTGGCATGTTTTATCTAAAGCTGATTCACTCAGCTATTAGATAAGTGCCAAAAAAGCCCCACTAAAGCACCTGATTTATATGGATGTTGGGTGAGCTGGGTCCAACTAATGCAGTGCCTCTTCTGGGTATATGCTGGGCTCGGTGCAGGAGTGGGTTGACTTTAAAGTAAAGCACCTTTTACTTTTAAACATCTTTAAGCAGCCTTATGTCTTAACTAAGGTGGCATTAAAAAGGTATAGTTAAAAAAAAAGTCCATAAATCTTTGGGCACATCTCCACCATTAATGGTTGCTTACTTGAAAATGATAGTATTTTGAGTGATACTGTTTTTAAACTTTAACCCCACTATTTTAAGCAGCAGTGTAGCCATGAAGGCTGCATCCAAACTGCAGGACCAAACATCCCATGAGAAATGAAGTCTATTTTGATTTACAATCAATATAATAAAAGAGAATATACCTCCAGAACTGCTTTGTCCACCTCCCTCTATGGAACTATTTATATTAACAATTCTGTAGCTGTGAGGCTGTCATCACTTCCTGGAGACACTAGCCTGCGGTCTAACAGACTACATTGTCAGCAAATGTTTCCCCTTTCAAAAAGGCTTTCCAACAGCTCCTATCCATTCCCTTTCTGACATCACATCTTGTGCTCTGTTGTGCTTCTTGTTGAGAACAGTATTCCTCCATGAGTTATCATGTTGCCAGGTTATAAGAATTTACCCCTTTCCTCATCTCTCTGTCTCAAGCCACTTAATCTTTTTAAGTGCAGAATGTAAGGTTGGGTATTGGGAATATAGTGAAAATTTATTACATCTCACTGGAGAGGTGTTTGTCATTTCTACCGTATGTTACCTGAGTTCTTCTGCTTTTAATATTAATATCTGGGACCTTATCTTCACAGTGCTTTATAGCCATTAACTACTTAATCTTCTCAACACACCATTGAGGTAGGGAGAGTCAGTTTAATTGTCCCCACTTACAGATGGAGAAAGGTTAAGTGACTCTCCAAGGAGTTTGCCAGAGCAGGTAGTAGAAACTAGCAGTCCCTGCCTCGGAGTCCTCTCTCCAGTCGGTTCAGCTGGTTATTGTATTGTATTGCATTCTCAAGTAGTACACTAAAAGCTGGCAGGCTACGGGCATTAGTAATATACGAAATCATTCCTTGTGCTGCCGGGGGAAATGCAGGCTTCATCTCCATCTTTTCTGATTTCTGTCCTAGTGTCTGCAATGTTGGAAAACGAAAGCATCCAGGGCCTCTCTGGTGTGAAGCCAATGGGCTACAGGAAGCGATCCTCCAGCATGCCAGATGGCGACAACACCTACAGCTTAGATGCAGTCGTTCGCCAACTGAACACCTTTCACAGCATCATGTGTGAGCAGGGCCTGGACCCGGAGATCATCCAGCAAGCCTTCAAGCAGCTGTTCTACATGATTAATGCTGTCACGCTGAACAACCTCCTGCTGAGGAAGGATGTCTGCTCGTGGAGCACTGGCATGCAGCTCAGGTAGGATGTTACCTGAGGCCCTGGTAAGGAGACAACTGCTTGTGAATTGTGTGAATCTGGAATGCTGCAGAATAGGGAAAGAAATCTTATGGGATCTGCAAAGCTGTGTGAAATGGAACAAGGAAACCATAAGAGACCAACAGTAGAAGAAGCAGCACACAATTGCTGATGTATGTAACTGCAGAGTAATGTATCATATAATCATGTAATGGATGGTTCACTCCACCTACCTCATTTCAGGGTTTGTCACAGTGCCTGATTTCTTAAATTGCAATATTGGACATATCTAACATAGCGAATGTTAGGGTATCAAAGCCTCCATCCTGCTGTTACAGCTGTGGAGACGGACTCTGCATTGCCTCTCTGGCCTCAGACAGGCTCTCCGAAGGCCTCAGGGTCTGCCCTGCAGATCCAGTTATGAAGTCGGGGTGCCAAGTAGCTGTCTTACCTAGAGCTCCTTTTGCAGTGATCAGAAATTCCAGAGTGTAATTAGCATAAACTTGCAAAAGAGCCACAATTGTTTACCAGCCTTCTACCTTAAATGAAGATTTAAAACAAGCATCTCATTGACCTTGTTTCTCAAAATCACAGATTCCACATAGTCTGTAAATACCTCCTTGTTGTGCCCTGCTACTGCTACAGTCACTATGGTTAGTCTGAAGTTGGGCAGAAGGCAGCGCTGGGTGGCACCTTGGGGACTAACTGTTTGAGGCATGAGCTTTTGCATGCAACAGCCTACTTCATTCTACTTTGTCAAATGCTTGTGAAGTTCTGGACAACCTAACCCAAATGCATCACAAATATGCATCAAAATCTCTGCTCCTTCCAGCACTGCCACATTTCATTCACTGTAAATGAGCCCTGAGAGAGAGACCGTTGAACTAATGTCGTGTGTGTGTGTGTGGGTTCAGGTTTAACATCAGCCAGCTGGAGGAATGGTTGCATGGAAAGAACCTGCAACAAAGTGGAGCAGCACAGACCATGGAGCCCCTGATCCAGGCAGCACAACTCCTGCAGCTGAAAAAGAAAACTTCAGAAGATGCCGAGGCCATCTGCTCCTTGTGTACATCCCTTACCATGCAGCAGGTAAGCAACAGGGAGGGCATCTGCTCTCAAGCAGGTGTGAGTGGTTCCTTCCCATCCACTGCAGCAGCAAGGATGCCATTTTGAAGTGCTGTAGGGTATGGCAATTCTCAAGTGCTCCAAGGTCTGAGCAACATACTCCTTTCTCTGATATTCTGGTCCGGTCCTCAGGATATGAGAGTGCTGTTTAAGTGACTAGATGCTGAGCCCCACCCCGGCATTTAGAGTCTGCTTTCTATATATGGCCATTGCAGGATCAGCCCAGTCTCTAGTGGATTCTTAGCTAATTTCTTGCGCTTCTCCTGTCTTTCCCGCTTCAGTAGCAGCTGTAGGGCCCAGGTTTAATTCCCTTGGATGCAGGTGACACTTCCTTTGAGTGTCCCGTCTGCCTTGAATTTATGTGGCTGAGGCAGTTCTGATGGGAATGTGCTCTGGCAGGCTAGTCCTAGTACTTAGTAGCAATGCTTCTTTTATATGCAGTTGTTGTGTGTGGATTTTGCAATATAGAAGTAAGGCCATTTCTTTTACCTTTAACCTCAATACAGAGAAGCAGACACAGCACATATTAGATGGGTAAGAAGAGAAGTGCTGTGTAAAGGGTTACTGATAAGATATGAAACTAGCTGAATCTGGTCAACAGAGGAGCCTCGTCAACAGAAAAACCTTGAAAGCAGTACAAAAATTGTTTTCTTTTAAGCAGACTACTTGGCAAGAATATATAAAACATGCAGTCGTGAGAGTTAAACTTCGGTGTTCACGTGCACAATGTCACTTGATTGGATAGAATAGTAATTTAGTTAGTAGATGATTGGGTATTCTTACAAGCACGAGCTAATCACGAACTAATGCTGACGTACTAACAAGGTATAAAATAGTATTATAACTGGTAGGCGGGGTCCCTCCTTGGAGGCACCTCGCTGCAGCGAATAAAGATTCTGTATCTGACTTTGGATGCTTGCTCTGCGTGATCATTGCCCCAGCCTAGAATGAACTGCACGTGGCTTTAAGAGTGTAATTTGTAACACAGTGAACACCCCGCTGAAAACATTCCACCCTGCTCAACTGGTGGAAATGACTCCTACAGCAGTATTTTCTAAATATCTATAGCAGCAGGTGGCCCTGCCACCACTTTTCCATGTGCCCCAGCTGCAGCATGAGCACAGCTTCTTGCTGCCTTACACAGGAGAACCTGATCAGCTCTGCAGGCTGGGTCCAGTGGCTCTGCAAGCTGTATGTTTCTGACCCCTGATCTATAGTAGTACTGCCTCAGAGTCTGTGAGCTGTCCTCCAGTTTCACCATAAACAGAGAAGTTAAGACATTTGTCAGTTTGTGCTGCAGCCTCTAAAATAAAAACTTTCTTTTGAACCAAATTTTGTGAGCCCCTTACAAAGCAGCTAAGTGGGAAGGGAACGGGATCAGATAAGAAATCTATGCCCTGGGGCACTGATTGCTGAAGGGAAGAGTGGGAAAGAGCAGTATTCTGTCAGCCTTCACTGAGAAGCTGAGGTGCTACAGGATTGTGTACTGTCTTGTGCTAACACGTGTAGCTGAGCCTGCTCAGACCTTGTAAATGCCATTCAGCATTGCTTTATAGTGCTGTTGGTGGGACTGTGGACAGGTCCTGCCCTGAGAGACATACAGTATAAATCAGTAGTCCTCAAACTTCATGTGCTACAGACCAAAATTCACTGACCCTCAAAGCTTTGGTCTCACAGCAAGTGGTTTTTGAGGTGACAAACACTTAAGCTTTTCTGTTCAAATGCACCTATTAGATGAATGAGATCTGACCAGGTTTTCATTTAAATCAGTGGCACAACTCCTGTGGACTTCACTGGAAGTAAACCCCTAATCTTGCTTGTTCAATTGTACGCCACTGGATTTGACAGAGAGGCATCTGTCTCGGATCATTTAGGAATAGTACATCCTGCCTCTGTGCAGGAGGACGTCCCTTCTGAGTGTCTGTCCTTGCAGTCATGTGGGACTGGGAGCAGGGGTGGGTGCAGGGTGCTGCTCTTTTACCTCATTCATCCTATTGGTTTCTCCTTCCTTCCCGTTGAACCACCATTTCTGCAGCCTCTTGAACCCACGTGCATCCTTTTGGAGCAGCTGTGTTGAGTGAGTGAGGATCATAGGGCCTCAAGGATGAGAAGCTCTAGAACTGGTAGGGCCAAGAAAGGACTAGTAAAGTTGCTGCAGAAGCATGACAAAGGGAGCAGGTCTGCCTGTCCTGAGTCTCTCTGGATTCCATACTGCTTTCCCAACGAGGGGCTATTTTCAGTTGGCAGCACTGTGCTTGGACAGGAGTCCCTTGTGCAAAGCCACTTCTTGGCTGGGACTTGTCAACTGACAAACTAACTTAAGTGATGAGCTTGACAGATACCATAACTTATAGAAAATTAGGGTAGGACAGGACCTCGGAGGTCCTGTAACCCAACCCCCTGTTCAAAGCAGGACCACCTCCAACTAGATCATCCCAGCCAAACAGAATAAGTGATGAATATGTGAGGAAATGGTTTGCTGGGAAGGGCATGCAAAAGCTTCAGAAATACCACTGTGCCATGACTTAAGCCAGGCTCCCCCATGGGTATGGCAAAGTGCAAAGGTGCATATTGGGCGTAATGTGTGCTTTGTTCTGCACTTCTCTCTCTCTCTCGGGCAAGTTTTTCAACTTAAGTAATCTTTCAGTTGTTAATTTTTCCTGAGTTTCTGAGGATTCATGTGGTATGAGGTGGGTTGGCCCATATCTCTGATTATATGAAGGAACACAGTGTTGTGTCTCAGTTTATACTCCTTAGCTGTGTCCTACATGGGACTGACACAATTCTAGGACGATGACCGCATCAAGAACACAGTTAGTAGCATTACTTCCATGGAGAAGACCAGCTTCTCATGACTGTTACCCTGTTTTGTTTTCAACAGATTGTAAAAATACTAAATCTCTACACTCCTGTGAATGAGTTTGAAGAGCGTGTGACTGTAGCCTTCATAAGAAACATTCAGGTAAGTTAAACATCCATGACATGGAACCAGGTATCACATTAATGACCATCTCAGTTTCTCTGTGTTGCTAACCCATTTTACAAAGGTTTAATGCTTGTAATTCATTTCTCTAATTGGAAGGCTGCCTTCACTCCTTTACCAAAACCCTCAGACCTGCTGTGACGACTACTGTTTAAGGATGGCTTTATTGTTAATCGTGACCTTTTTCATCCTGAAGAATCACCCACAGCTCATAGCCACTAAATGGGCTTATTAAGACTATCGAAATGCAGTCATCTCTGGGAAGGCCTGTGTCAGTCCTTCACCACTGTTTAGCAAAAGAACAGATTTTCAGGTGGAGGAAAGTATGCTCTAGCCAACAAGTAACTAGACAAAATTGAGGGGGAGGCGGGGGATTATGTCCCACCGCACAGGAAGGAGAAAGATCTAAGGCTCAGCACCTCCTCCACCTCTTGTTTATGGGATCATTCCTGACCATGCAGTGGTAGGTGATGTATAAATGCAAAATGTAGCCTTAAAATGATTTTGCATGTCTTGAATATCAATTACATTTAGGAAATAAATCATGCGCAAGAATCTAGAACTATTGGCCTGTGGTTCTTAGAATTACTCATTGGTTTCTTGTTGCTGTTTAATTTTTGCATTTTACCATAATTGGTTTGTGTTAATTTTACATTAACATACAAAAGCATAACCTTGTTTTATGAGAAAAAGAACTCAAGGTTGAGTGGGTCTGAATGAATAGCGCAGATGAGACAAGATAGGGTGGTTTTTAGAAAAGCGCTTAAAGACGACAAAAAAAACATTGTAGTAATTAGTGCTAAGTGACATTTCCGATCTGGATGGCTGTTTTAGTCTCAGTATTCTGGGCAAAAAAACCCCCAGAGGCACTTGCACCAACTAGCTTCTCTTGCTCCCTCCTGCGGCTTCCCGTGATGGAAATTCCATTTCCTGATTAGACACTAGAAGAATCATATTACTGAAAATTTAAATGTGGATGTTTCCCTAATAATTCATTTGATGAATTAAATGTGCCACTGTATAGAGTAGAAAAAGAGCACTAGGAAACTTAAGTAAAATATATTACAAGATGTTGCCATTCTTTAATGTTTTTTCTGTTTACATGTCTTAGGATATGAAAAAATGCAAGTTTCCATTAAAAAATTGAAAGCATTTTCATGTTTTCATATATAGTAAAGATTAAAAAATATATTCATATAGTACCCTGCATTGCAAAAGAGCCCAACTTAATAAAGTGTGGTCAAAATATAGTGTAAATCCTGCTTCCTTCTATCTCAGTATTTATATAACCCTTAACTGAATACTTAAACACCTAGGATTCTGGTCTTCCTTTGCTTCAAGGGAGATGGCTGCAAAACGGAGGGAAGGGGTTGAAAATGAAGGGGTTTATCAGAAAAGAAATGCTTGGTTCACCAGTGATATTCTGTAGAGCTCTGACTGATGAGAGTGAGGTGACACATCTGGCTTGCCTGCCCCCATAGAGCACACAAGCACACCAAAAACCTGGAGCGGGATCTGTAGGGGCTGTGCATTTAGTATCCAAACTTTCCTGATCCAACTCGGGAATGTTCCTCTGTGCCCGAGAGGGCCTGTAACACAGCTGGGTCAACCAGAATACAGAGGATGTCTGTCCAGGTCACAACACTATTCTTTTTTTAATGCTTCAGATACTTCTAGGATAGTCTTTATTCTCAGCTTCCTAACGGTAAGAGCACACGCTAGTTTCAGTCTTCTCTAAATGCTGTGTCCAGAATCATTCAGAAAAAAACCCTATGTAAAATACACTCTCCTCAGTCAGATGCAATCAACATTCATGGAGAACGTAAGAGCTGCCAGCCCAAGGATCCGTCTCGGCCAGCATCTTTGTCTCAGACAGTGCAAGTGGTGGATGCCTTAAAGGAAGTGTGTAATAAACAGAGCTTGTGTAGTGATCCAGATCCTCCCAGTTACTAGGGTCTCTGGTTGGGGGAGGTTCTAAACCTGAAATTGCATCCCTGCCTGCTTGTCCTTACAAGACAGACATTTTCTCCACAAAATTGCCTAAGCCCTTCTACTACTGAAGCCTGTTTTACAACAACCTGTGAAAGTGAGATCCACAAGTTACTAATGAGCGGTGTGAAGAGATGAATTTTACTACTGCGTGTGTTGAGACTATTTTGTAGTTTGTTAGTAATTTATGCTGAAAGTTGTGTTTGTATTGGTTCAAAATAAGTTTCCTGCATTAGGGGTGTCAAACGTATGACCTGTGAGTAGAATCTGCCTAACTGGGCTACTGGCAGGCCACAGAAAGTTAGGCGATGTGGTCTTCTGCAGAATCTGAGGCCCTTGGCCCCCAGTAGGCATACCAGTCAGGCGTAGGACGGCGAGCCAGAGCTGATGCACCAGCCACACCCAGCCGCTTCACCTGTCACCACTGCTGTGGCCCTACCCTGTCTGCCAGCTCTGCCACCACTCCATGCCAGAGCCAGTGTGCCCTGTGCTGGAGTTACAGCTGCCACCATAGCATGAGGCATACAGTGGCGGTGGCAGCTCCAGCAGTGGGGACACAGCAGGAGCTGGAGCAGTACTGCATGCCCTGTACTAGAGCTAGAGCTACTGCCACCAGTGCGTGCCCTGAGCTGGAACTGCTCTGTGCCCTGGACTGGATGTACCTAGATGTAGCCTGAGGCATGAATTTGCCACCCCTGCCCTTCAGAATGAATCTGGAACCTTAGCTTCCATAGGGGTGTTCTCTTCAGATCTTTTATTCTGTTAAGTGTTGCAAATGCTAATAGAAATATAACACTTGACATTATGCTCTTTTTCTTCCACGTTCCGCAGGCACATTTGCAAGAGCGAAACGACCCTCCACAGTTGCTGCTAGACTTCAAATACATGTTCCCAGTTTTGTTTCCATTCAGCCCATCCTCCATCACCATGGACTCTATTCACATCCCTGCTTCTCTCA
The DNA here is from genome assembly GCF_001723915.1 of Gavialis gangeticus. NCBI lineage: Eukaryota > Metazoa > Chordata > Crocodylia > Gavialidae > Gavialis > Gavialis gangeticus. The sequence goes on along the minus strand of NW_017729024.1, from coordinate 180,090,269 downwards.
ACTTGGAATTTCTCAATAAAGTCTGAAGAAAATATATTTAAACCTATCTCCCTTCCTTAGAGAATTTAAGCAAAAAAAAAAATTAAATAAATTTAAGGATTTCTTTAAATATGGACCAAACAAGATGGTGAAAACTGATATGCGGTGATCAATCAGTGCTAAAATGTACAGTAAAATAAGAAACTGATCTTGTACGTGACTCTTTTTTTTGGTAATTTCCAGCTTTGGATAAGAATACTTGAAAACACTTTTTACTGCTTGATTTCATGCTGAAATAGTACAAAGTCCATAAGGGTTGCCAACAACCATACACAGCAAACACTGGTGAGTGGAAGATGTTCAGACACAGCTATGGAGAAATCCCAGCTAAAAATTTAAGACAAAATTCTACACACTTATTCTGGCTTCAGACAAGTTGTGTCCTTGATGAGCAGGTGGTTTGAGCATATTAACTTATTTCTATACAGAGATGTAATTTTGCATCTCATTACTTCTGCTGCTAATTGTGGTACCAGGACGGTCTGTTGAGAAACTAAAAAATAAGTATTTGTCACAAGGGTTGAGGTGATGGACTCAAGATGATTTTTGCTTCCATCCAGGAGGATTTTATCTCACTTTCTGGGGGAGTTACTGTTGTTGTCCACAAAATGAGTGTTACTTCTGTGTGCGCTGTAGGGAGGTGGCTAGGACTGCCCGTTAGGATTTTTTCCCATCCCCACATTTGTGACGGGCAACAGCATTTCTTCTCGGTGCAATAATTCCAGAGGCCCGGTAGCTTCTTTCCCACGTTTAGTCTTAGAAACTCATCCCAAGCTGCACTCCTGGCTTTACCGCAGAATATTAAGAGGTATATGCTACCATATGTTGCAGGGTAGGTAAGGACGGCTATGGACTTTTAGTGCGTCACACAACAATGGAGGGCAGCAGTTGTCCCCTTGATCTTAGAGTCAGTAACAACATCCTTGTCATAAACCTGTCCCTGTACTACTAACTCAGGCAAAACCAACCCCATTATTGGTGAAATCTCTGGTTCTGTTCACACTGGGTAAAATTCTAGCTGTTCTGAAGTCAATTGAAAAAATGCCAATTGACTTCAATAGGATTAATATTTCACCCGTTTAATTCAAAGTAAATCTTCTACTAACCACTATTGCAAATTCAGGGCCTAAAAAACTAGGAAGAGACTAGTAATAAAACATTTCTTTGACCATTTTCTAAAGCTAAAAAGAGGCAAAAGACAGATCTGGTTTAACACAAAACACAGCTAGTATTTTAATGGCCCACTTATTAACACACAAATGACCAGTGATCTTAAATTTTTATTAATAAAATTGGTACAAAACTTTTAAAACATAAGATCCTCAGTTAAGTATTTATAACCAATAGGACTTTAAATTAACAATACAAAAGGCTGCCTCTCCCTATTGTTCATTACAAGTCTGCTATTTCTAAAGCATTCACTGATCACTTTCAGTGTACAAATCTGTTTTAGTTTTTAATTCCCAGTGTCACTGGAAATGCCACCCTGGCCAGGAGAACACATCAAAGGTAAACAGTGTTGTATAGTAGCAACGATTGTGTTACTTGACAGTGGCAGATGTTTGTAAATTATGATCTGGCAGCATGAAAGCAGTAAGCTTTTTTCCCCCCACTTCTAACTTTTCCAGCTTGCAAACTGAAGCTAGGCCACTTGCCACTTTCAAAGTGGTCTTAGAACTATGAGTGTTTGAGCCTTACCACCTCCCTAGTACTCCCAAATAGGTAGCTTGCTTGCTTTGCAACACAGTTCCTTTAGCACCTCAGCAATTCCATGATGAATAAGTGCTTTCACAAAGGCCTCTTTGAATTTTTCAAACTATTTTTAGTTGGTGTAAGTCCTATTCAACTAGCAAAGTTGTTGTTAAGTATGCAGCCAACCCAGGGCATTAGAAAAAAATGTAGTGTCTCTTAATGCATCGCACCCAGAAGGATACCAGTCAGCTTTTAGAGAAGAAATAAGTTTTAATTTGAACATTATGTATATAATTATGTATATATACACACACTATAATAGTCCTGTATGTACTATATATGTATATTGCTATCAAAAGCACATTTTAAACAAGAAATGAGTGCTGTGAAAAGTTGTATTGGACTATGTCTACAGTAAAGTCCTGCTCTCAAACAAAACTATGGTTTCGTTAGCTTTGACCAGTGAAGGATACAGTTAAACCAGTTAGCAGGGGAAGGAGTAACTTTTTCCTATACCCACTATCCATAATAGAGCATAATTTTTTTTGCCTGTACAGTACCATTGCTACCTCCAAATTATGCTTCGTGACCCTTTGCATCTACTGTATATATTCAGTAGTGCCTCCATCTCCTTCCCATATACAGTAGGGTCACACTACCAGATTGCTGCCTGTAGCTCAGCAAACCCACTTTCTCATTGTCCAACCCCTGTCTACTGTAGCCTTTTTATTTATTGTAGCTACCTCTTCAAGTGTTAAAACTTTCATTGTGTTTTAGTTTGCAAACAGATCCTATCCTCTTTTCCAGAAATGAACTCATTTCCTCACCGAAATGAAATAATCCAGAAGCAGAACTTAGTGAGATGGTGACACAGATGCTATTCTCACAATTCAT
>NW_017729024.1:180081300-180082644 GCF_001723915.1 Gavialis gangeticus | reverse complement strand
TTATTTATTGTAGCTACCTCTTCAAGTGTTAAAACTTTCATTGTGTTTTAGTTTGCAAACAGATCCTATCCTCTTTTCCAGAAATGAACTCATTTCCTCACCGAAATGAAATAATCCAGAAGCAGAACTTAGTGAGATGGTGACACAGATGCTATTCTCACAATTCATTTTAGGCCAGCAGTTTCCTCTCAGGCTCTTCAGGTCTCTACCTCTCTCTACTGCTGTAAATTTGCAGAACTCCTAAGGGATTCATAGAACTTAATGATCCTCAATTAAACTAAAGGAAAGAAAGCTGCAGAATCCTCTTCTACAATCATCTTCATGCTCATTATGGGTATGAAATGTAGTTAGGGGCACAAGTCTTTAACTGGAAGTTCAAGGAACATAATTTAAATATTATTATCAGAATCTCTTACAAGCTATTAGTTTAAAAACAGAAACTGGGATTTGATGTTTTGATTTGTAATAAACTATCCAAGAAGTTGCATTTGGAAGAGGATTTTGTAGTAAATATCTTAAAATATACATGATCTTTTCTGTTAGCAATTTTTTAAATATCTTGTGGCTTTTTCTATAAAAAAGCTAATATTGCTGTGTTCAGAATGCCTTCTTTGAAAATTGGACATTTCTTTTCAATGTAAAGAGCTGTTCAAAATGAGAGCATGGCTTTGAGAACTTTGCTTTTCGGATTTGTCTTTAATGGTTAAGTTGAGCACTTTCCCACTGTGTGCCTTTTAGCTGTTACTAAGGTAACTGTGACTTCTTAATCACCATTTCTCTGAAACATGTTAAAACTGTGGGAAGATTTTTAATCGTAAGAATTATCTGTACATTTATAAATATGCTTATAAAATATTACACTGGAAAGGCTTGCGAAAGTGTTTGGAACTCACAGAAGAAACATTACTAGACACATTGATTTTCTGCATGCCTCACATTTCTAAGGATGATGTTCCTAACCTCCAAGGAAATGTTTACTATTTAATATGAAAATAACACTGAAATATCTGACTTCATGCGTGCATTCTGTGCTGTGTAGTCTGTGTTTGAGACATTCCTAAGACATCCAGGACAACATCCAAAATATTTACGTTAGTCTGAAAGTTGCTTCAATTCCTTTTCCTTTCATTTGCATTTTTTGTAATTGCTCTTCTTAGCTACTGGTCATAGTTATACCAGATGCTTTAGGGAAAGAACATCAGCTTGTAGAACTAAACTGTGCAGCTCCTGCTCATGCAGGACTCTTCTGCTTACTGAATTACTCCCCTAAATCCAATGGGACTACTTGTCTGTATATGAGTAAGGACAACAGATTTGTAACCCCCCCCCCCACACACACACACC
>NW_017729024.1:180078683-180081007 GCF_001723915.1 Gavialis gangeticus | reverse complement strand
CTTACCTGAGTAGTCCCTGGACTGATTGTCTCCTTGTGAGACCTGTGCAACAGAGTGGAGAATTGAACCCAGTGTAGTTAAGCTCTTCTCTAAGCATTTCCAAGATCCAGCCTTCATTTTGTATAGTCCAAGTAAGATCTGCAAACACTAGGTCATGTTTTCTTCCCTGTTCAGTATAAACCCGTTACCTGACTATATAAACTTATTTGTTCTTGTCAGACTGACATAATTGCACAGTGTTTAGAATTGAGATGAGTTTGACTGCACTTAAATGTGCCAATCTAATTAAAGTGAATTGCATGAAGCACCATAAACCTTCACTTCTACTCTTACTGAATTGCATATAATAACCATAACTAAACATTTTCTTTCTGAAATAAGAGTGAATGTTAGTGAAACACCTGAGAGAATATACTCCCCTCAAGTTTACAGAATTTCTTCTTTAAAAGTACAAGTGCCAGTAAATACAAATTTTCAAACTCCACTGAAATTAAAAAAGGAAAAACTATCCAAAAACATATGCTCTGATACTAATCTAAGGCCTATTTTTTTGTGTGAAGTCTCATTACCTTAAGCAGAAGGTACAGCTGCTCTGAAGGAAGTTGAATGGTACTTGAGGGTGAATCCTGATTAGTGTAGATGAAATACTACTGCAGATAAAATAATATTTTTCCATTTTGAACAATCTGTAAACTACACCTTTGTTTATAGGAAAATGCTTGTAATGGTTACTGTAATATTCAGCTGTGGATAAAAATTTGTGAAATAAATAATTTTGAATAAATTAAGTTGCAACTTTTTGGACAACCCTGAGAATGTAGCAGTAGTTATTTGCTTTTCAACAGTAGCTTCCAGTTGAGGACTTCAGAACACTTTAAACAGTAACAAATGATCCAGCTGAAAGCTTTTACCTGTGACTGTACCATCAAAGGTAGGATACAAAGCACTGGAAGTGACGTCAATGTGACTGAAGTATTGTACAATAATTAAAAACTCAAGAGTGCACGCTTTGGACTGCAGAGCCCTGCAGATAAGCTGTTACCATAAGGCCGGTATTTCTCCCTTGGCTCAGCAGAGATATAGTAACCCAGTGGGAGAGGGACATGAAATACAGAGCAGCAGGGGATAAACCTTTCTCCTGCAGGGACAAAGTACATGTTGCTGCTTTGAAACGAGCTGAAAATATGCTGATACATATGTCTCTGATATAGCTTTCCCATACAGAATCATGGAGTAGGCCTTGAAGGGACCTCAGGAGGTCATCTACTCCAGTGGTTCTCAAACTTTCATACCAGGACCCATCTGTAAACATTTGGCCACTCCTCCCTGCCCCACACACTGGGAGTCTGGGGGTGGAGGCAGTGGGTTGGGAGTGTGTGAGGACTCTGACAGTCTGCAAGGGAAAAGCCATAGTTTCCCACATTTTTCTCTTCTAAGGGAGAATCCAATTTTAAAGTTTGTTCAAGACCCTTTCATATATTCTTGCAACTCACTTTTGGGTCATGACCCATGGGCTGAGAAACAATGATCTAGTCCAATCACCCTGCTCAAGGCAGGATCATCTCTGACTAGGCTGTTACCTAAAAAAGCTTGTGTCTCTGAATTTGTCTTTAAGATGCCAGCCACCCTGTCCTGCCTTCTGCCTGAATTCAGACTAATAGGGCTATCTCTCTCTTTAGTATCATACACAAATGTTAGTCTAACCTGCTCTTAAAAACTTGCAAGTTCAAAGATTCCTCAATCCATCTGGGTACCTGTTCCAATGTTTAACCACTGTCAGAGTAAGAAAGTTCTCTTAATTTCCAACCTAAGTTTCCTACGGTGCAATTTAAGATTGTTACTCTGTGCCCTGTACCTTGCAACCACAGAGAATAGTCTATCACTCTCCTCCTGTATAACTGCCCTTTGTATATTTGAAAACTGTCAATACTTCCTTCCCCTTCCTTCCTTCCTCTTCCCTCACCTTCTTTTTTGCAGACTAAATACCACCAATGGTAATGTGCACTTTGAGGCTATTAACATAGGATCCACATTGGGAGCATCTAATAGATCTGAAAATAACATTTGCAGTTCTACCTGGAGCACATGGCCATGCACAACCATATGTTTAAAACCAAAGTCCTCTCTTTTTCCCTCATGAACATTTGTGGCTAGTATAGAAAGCTATTCCAAGATTGCCTGGCAAATGAATCTCGACAATATCTACTGAACGGCAAGAAATATTAAATCCTGTTAGCCTGCATTTCAAATTTCACAACTCCACCTTAGAAAAGAAAGCATTAGTACAGCAAACTAGCACCAGTAAAAAAAAAAAAAAAAAAAAA
>NW_017729024.1:180074862-180078556 GCF_001723915.1 Gavialis gangeticus | reverse complement strand
AAAAAAAAAAAAAAAAAAAAAAGACAATTTTGGTAAGCTGAGTTATCATTGATGGCAGACTCAATGTAATTGATTAACTTCAAGCAGAAAACTGGAAAGAGCTGCAGTCGTTACACATGACACTGTTTTCCTAACTTTTTGTATTCTTCAGATTTAAAAATACACAATCAATAGTGATTTACTCAGACATGATGTTGCTAGAGCACAGGCATGAAGAAAGCAGTTCTTCTCTGTCACATGGCAAGTATGGCATTGACACACTAGTTTTCTGACCCACATTCATAATCTAAACGATGGTTTTTTTTAAAAATTGCTTTCCAGGTAAAATCTGATTATTAGGTATCCCTTTTTCTTAAACAATTCAAGCTACCTGAGATACAAACTGTTAAAAAAAAAGATCCTTGCTTGCCTTAAATCTGAAACACTTGCTAAAACCATCACTCTATATTGGAATTTGAAGCAATGAATTGTTTGTTTCCCCATTCCCCAAATCCTAGTCTGCTGGACACATCCTGCTCTCTTTAAGAGTTGGGAGGAAAACATCCCAGGCAAGCTGCAGACACCTACCCTGTAATTGTACAGGTGGCCAAACTGCCAGTAACAGCAACTGCTGCCATGATTTGTACCCTGGCCAAGACCTGAGAGATGTATGCCCTGGATCCACAGCACTGCTTCCTCATATGGAACCTTTTGCATTTAGGAAAAATACACTTCTAGACCAGGTCTGATCCAAAAAATAATAAACTAGGCTTTCCCCAGCTTTTTTTCTGGTGCTATTAAAACTACATAAGATTCACAGACCCTGCGTCAGACCTTCAAACGTATACAAGTGCTTAAACATACGAATGGGAGATAGGAACCTTTTTTCAATTAATTAAAGTTAGGGATTGAACCAGTTTAGACTCTTCCAAAATATTATGTAGGCTCTAAACACCTATGTAATACTTTTAATTCATAAAGCTAGGCAATTTACAGATGATGTCACTTTCTCATTTTGCCCAAAGGTATGTAGAGTTCTCATGACTTGCCCAGGAGCTGCAGAGGATTATTCGATGACTGAGCTGTGAGCTAAGGGCCCACAGTCATGTTTAAGCATATGCTACTTTCATCCCTTACCTCCAGTCCCTTGCTCAAGGCAGGATCAGCCCAGTCTAAAACCAATCCAAATGTTTGTTTAACCAGAAAACATGTTTATCTTGAAAACTTGTAAGGAAACTGCTCAGCCTCTTAAGATGGTTAGGCATGGCAATAGATTACCCTCAAAGTTGATTTTTTTTCTCCCTAATACCCTATTTTAATTTCTCTCTAAGGCCACTGCTCCTTTCCCTGCTTTTAAGCAAATCAGAAGCCCACCAGTGCCTTAGTCACTATAATAAAATAAATCTTAAATACCTATAAATTTTGGTGCTTGATTTTTGAGTTTATCATAGAAAATCAGAGTTCTCCCTGCCATCTTTGCTCACCAGGACATGGGTCCAGCTGCAGCTACCCACCCCCCAGTTGCTTAGCACTGAGCAGCCCTGATATGCTGGTGCCCTGCCCATGCCATTGCCCTTCACTCCCAACCCACAGTCCCCACAGCCCTGCTGGTGCCCCTCAGGCCCCACCCACAGCCCCCTGCCCTCCTCAGCCCCATCATGGAGGCCCCCAGCTGCCCTAGCTGCTGCCTGAGGAAGACAGTGGCTGCTGCAGCCCGAGTGGAGCATGGATCCCAGCTCTCTTTCCCCTGTGGGCAGCACGGCTGGAGTGGAGCCCATGAGGCAGGGGTGGGTGCAGGCTGCCCACTGCAGGCTCAGGGTCGCCCCTTCCTGCTGCCCTCCCCCTGGGACCTCCGCAGCCTAGTGGGCAGGACCCAGTGTGGCACTGCTGAGAGGGGTAGCCTCCGCTCGGTGCTGGGAGCACCATGGCAAGGTGCCCTCTACAACTCTCTGCCACCACCCCCACTGCTGCTGGGCAGGTAGGGGGTGCCTTAGCATGGCAGCATGGGGCTCCTGACAGCAGCACCAAGTCTCCCCACCCAACCCCACTAGCTGAGCTGCAGAGGCCCGAGAGGGAGGGCAGCAGGGCAGGGAGCCCCCAGCCCACAGTAAGCAGCCTGCCCCCTCACTGGCCCCTAGGCGAGTAGCCCATGGCTCTGCTGCCACGCATGGCCCCACCCTGGCTGGGCAGCAGGCCCAGTCCTACCCAACTCTCCCTCACTATGGGGGCCTCAATCCCACCCCCAGACTTACCTGTGAGAGTTGCTTTCCATGCTGCCTGGTGGCCACGTGCACGTGTATGTGCACACATGCACATGGTGCCCCTGCCTGACCACCCTCCTCTCATTCCCCCCAGCCCCTTGCAGGCTGGAGCTCTACCAATCTGCAAGGGGAAACCCACCTTTCCTCAGGTTGTTCTCCTTAAAATGAGAAGTCTGATTTTACCATGTTGTTCTGTGGCAAATGGCAAACCCAGATCCCTAACGATTACTTTGCATGTGTGGCAATTACTGTGCGACTGACCAGTTCATCATGTAATAGTTACTTTGCACTTGAGACCAATCTAAATTTAGTACGTGATTGCCCAGTCAAGTGTGTAACGCATGTAACATGTAGCAGAGGACTATGCGGTGCAAGGTGGTGTTCCCACCATTACAGCGACTTTCCACACAGAAAGGCAAAGCCCCTTGCAGACCAACCCACCTCCCCGTGCTGCAAGCCACACATACGTCCGCCCCATTGCACAGAGACTGCGCCGAGGTCTCAGCAGCTCAGCCAGAGTAACTAACCGCGGCTCCTCTCTCCCTGCTGCGCACACGGCCCCTCTTCTGCCGTGCCCCACGACTGCAGCCTGCGCTGGGCGTCTCCTGCGGCAGAGAGAAGCAGGGCAGGGGATGAGTGTTGCTTGGTAGGTGTTAGCCCCACCTGCCCTGCCCCTGCTGCTCACCCTGCCCCTGGTCTCAGGTGCTTTCCTCAGCACCATTTCCATCATGCTGTTGCCAGCAGCTCGGATTGCGCAGTGGACTCCTCATCATGGACCAGGGCTTGCCTCCTCCTCCCCACCACCCTGTCCTGCCCCACCTTCCCCCAGTCCCTGCCGAGGCTGGCAAGGCGGGGAGCGGGCTGAGGGAGCGACGAAGCCCTCCCTCCCTGTCACCGGCTGGGGTCACCGCCCTCGCCTCAGACGGGCAGGGCAGGGCAGGGCAGGGCCGGGCCGGGCCGTTGCTAGGCAACCGCGGCGCAGCCCGTTTGAATCCCAACTGTTCCAACGTTCGAATCCAAACGGTTGCAACAGTCTCCGCGCGCGGCGTCTGCGCCTCAGAGCCACGAACCGCCCCTAAAACAACCCCTCATACAAATAAATAAATATATATGAATATATATATATAAAACTATATCTAAACAATAATAAGAAAGATATACATAGAATACACACACACGAGCCCCCGTTCCCCCGGCCCGTACTCACCGCAGCGGCGCCTTCCAACAGCCGCGCAGTCCCGGGGGTGGGGGAGGGGCCGGGAGGAAGTGGGTGAAAGGTCGTGGGAGGGAGGGGTGGTCGGTTTCCGGCGTGGGCAGATTGACCATGGCGCTGCTCCGAGGTGAGGTGCGGGGCGGGCTGGGCCGGAGGTGTTTGGGGGAGAATGTCATGTCGGCTGGGGGTGCCCCCTCCAGCTGGCGGGGTCCCAGCCACAGCCCCCCCCCCCCCCCCCCCC
>NW_017729024.1:180049224-180069862 GCF_001723915.1 Gavialis gangeticus | reverse complement strand
GGAAGCAGCGCCGCGCTAGGGTTGGTGATTTGGGGAGGCTCCTGGAGCTCCTAATCCCTGCGCTGACACGTACAAGTGGTTTTAAGCACGGATTATGTCTCTGTCAGTGACACTGCTGCAGGGCAGGATTACCCGTGCCGCTGAGGTGCTGTTGCTCTCCACAGGTGCGCAGTGCCGCGCCGTGCCGTGCGAGGTGTGGTCCCCCAGGATCTCCGTCATCCCTAGAGCAGGGACCGGCCGGTCCCCTTTCACCAGCCGCAAGTCGCAGCTTCAGCTCCTTGTCCTGCCCCCACTCGTAGGCCCGTAGTGGCAAGTCACCACTGTCCAAGAAGGTTTTTAGCCTTTAGGTGTGATTGCTCCAAGCCAGCGCTGACACAGATCGGCACTTGTGGGCTCACGGTGTAACAGGCCCCTTAGTCCACAGATTTTGTGGGCTAACTTTGTGGCTGGTTCCTCTCTTTGTTTCTCCGGTCAGCGGGGCCACTTCAGTTGCAATTCACTGCTTAATCACACCTGGAGTGTGACGGGGGGGTGGGGCCTTATGAGACCTTGCCTGTCCTGTGCCTCCTGGACCATCGCAGCGAAAGCATTGTCCCGGCTGTACCCGCCTGTCATCCAGCTCTGCCTGCCACGTGGGGCATGCTATGTATATGTGACCAGTCCTTGTGGGGAGTGACCCCACTCGCCCACCCTCCCATCTGGTTTTCAGTTGTCCTCTTTGATTGACAACTGAGCAAGAGCAGTCCTGAGGTTACAAGAAAATGTTTGGGAATGACCTGGAGGGAAAGCAGTGCTCAAAGTCCTTATTCGTGGGCTACGTTGAAATTGCACAGGATTGTTTGGACGAGGGGCATTCTGGGTCATGGTGTTACGTTTTAGGCCAGCTGGACAACTGTGAAAGCCATGGGTGACAGTCGAACGTTGACCAGGCAGGGCTCTGATTAAACAGGCCTTTTGACATGCTTTTGCGGAATCATGGGCCTAAGTTTACCAGGTGAAACTATAAGTCCCCCTTGATGAGGGGGCCACTAGGGACACGTCACTGATTTCTTGGGACAAATGATGATAAAACAGGGACAGGAGTGGAGGTCAGAGTTTTAAAACTAGTGCACTGGGAAGGAAGCGTGTTGCACAGTGCCCTTCAATGTGTCAATGGAGCCAGTGGACACTGCCCAATAAAGCTGTTCCCAGAGATGGGATCAGACCAAGGACAGGAAAGTGGCCCCACAGTCCTCTAGGGTCGTCCCAGCCAGAGCCTCCTGCCTGGTGAGTTAGATGGCTAGCTTGGCTAAGGCTGGGAGGAGGTTGACCAGCAGGTCCTGGGACTTGGTGGGGACTGATTAAACAGGAGAGTATCTGTCTGGGGGTCATAGTCTTACCCAATCTCTTAGATCATTGCTCTTTCTATGTCATTTGACCTTTGGAAGGAGGTTTGTTTGTGAAGGCAAAGGTACATTGTGCTCTCATTATTTGTTATCACCTCGTTATTGAGAGATCCTGCTGATGAAAAAGCTTGGATAAACCCATTAAATGGCGTGGTTAAAGACTGAGCCTAATATTATTGTCCAGGGACTACAGGCTCGTAGGAATCATTTTGTTTCTTGGTGATTGTGAGGTTGTTGGCTGCCCTTCATGTCAGGATTTTGCCCTCTGAGATTTAGGGATGTCCCCAAATCTTAAATCTTCCCAACTTTTAAACATCCTGTCCAGGCCTATGGAGTTACTAGACATCAGTTACGTTTTAAATTAACCTGTGTCTTAATCGAAATACATTCACAGTGAAAAGTAGGCTTGGGAATGAAGTGAAAATTCATTTCTTCATTTACTTAAACTAGGAGCGCTTCGGGGCTGGGACTGTCTTTGATATGAGTGGGTGAAGTGCCAAATACAGTGGTACCTTTACCAGGCCCTATGTGTAGCTGCTCTACAAAAATGCTTTTTATTTAGGTTTTTGATTTGCCTAAGAATGTAACTTTAGCTCAGGATTCAAGGTCTTGAGTTACGAAATGGTGCCTGCCTCAACAAGTTATTTTGATGGTTTTGCAGAGTGGGATCAGCCTGCAGTGTTCAGACTGAGCAAAAGTTCATGTTTGATGTTTGTTCTTTGCCTCCTTACCTTCTTTACCTCTTGTCTGGACCCGTGATTTTACAGGTTATTTCTTGTGGTCCCTTATCTTTTTCAGCTATGTTCATTATGGAGTCCAGAAAAAGATTTCCAGGAAAAGTTTCTTTAGATCAGTGGTTCCCAAGAACATGCTGTGGTGCCACGAGAGAGGCAGAAGTGTGATGTGAAAAATGATGCTTTGTATCTGATCCAGCCTGTGGAGCGATGTGATATGGCTTGCAGGGCTCCTCACAGGGCTGGAAACTTCGGAGTGGTGATAATTAACACTACCACCACTCCTCCACTGCCAGATTTCCAGGCCCTGCATAGCAGGATCAGCCCTGCGGGCCTGCAGACTGAGTCAGCACAACTCATCTGGTCCGCAGGGTCAAAAGGTTGGGCGTCACTACAAAAGTCTTATGTAATATTATTCTGTGTGTCTGTGTAAGACTTATGTAGTGGTTATGTGCATATGTGTGTGTGTCTTTTCTGGTGTAAAAGTGAAACATGCCACCAATTTTAATTTAGAAAAAAAGTATATCCCAGGTATCCAAAGTTAGGGAAACGCTGATTTAGATATTCTGTGAAGGAAAGGGTAGAAATAATGGCAAGCCATGGCATGCTCCGTACAACTTATTTCTCTGCTGTGTTCTGGTGTTGACCTCCAGTAAATAGAAATGACTCTAAAAGTTTCCTGATGCCTGTGAAGGAGAGCGATAAATCTTGGTGGGTTTTTTTTCTCACACCTTGGACAAGGGTGTAGAGAACTGCTGGGCGCTAAAAGGTGACCAAGGTGAGTCGGCATCTCCTGTGTTGCACTCCTTTTGCTCAGCACTGGCTTCTGAATTGTCCGGATGCTCTCTGCCAGGTGTGCAGAATGAATTGCGTTTTGGTGGCTGGAAGGCATACATTTTTTGAGGCAAAATCTTAATTAGTGAGATTTAGATAGTCTCTTATGTAACTTGGCAAAGTTTTCAAGGATTCTGCCCCAGGTTACTCACTGGAAAGGAAAACTAATTTTGCATATTTTTATTTAAAAATTAATGAACTAGCAAGCTTAAAATAAAAAAATATATATTAGTCTAACTACTGTGAATGTTTACTGTGCTAAATACAATTTTAACAATGGCACTCGTGGTGCTCTGGTGTGGTGCCAGAGGACTGGAAAAGGGCCAGTGTGGTTCTCATTTTCAAAAAAGGGAGGAAGGAGGACCCAGGAAACTATAGGCCCATTAGTCTTACCTCAGTCTTGGGGAATTTTTGAGAAAATTATCCTGGCGCATGTCCACGAGGGGTCAGCAGGGGAAACTATGCTTAGGGGCAACCAACATGGGTTCATTAGAGGCAGGTCCTGTCAGACCAACCTGGTGGCCTTCTACGACCAGGTCACCAAATCCCTGGATGCAGGTGTCGCGGTGGATATAGTCTTTCTGGACTTTAGGAAGGCCTTTGGCACAGTCTCTCACCACGTTCTCATTAAAAACTAGGAGACTGTGGTGTCGATGCCTACACAGTCAGATGGGTCACTAACTGGCTGGAGGGCCGCACCCAGAGAGTGGTGGTGGATGGGTCTTATTCGACCTGGAGGGATGTGGGCAGTTAGATTCCACAGGGCTCAGTCCTCAGGCCTGCACTGTTCAACATCTTCATCAGAGACTTGGACAACGGGGTAAAATGCACCCTGTTCAAACTTGCAGATGACACTAAGACGTGGGGAGAAGTGGGCATACTAGAAGGAAGGAGTAGGCTGCAATTGGATCTGGACAGGCTACAGGGTTGGGCAGGTGAAAACAGGATGGGTTTCAACACTGACAAGTGCAGGGTACTGCACCTGGGGAGGAAGAACCAGCAACATACCTACAGCCCAGGGAGCTCCCTTCTTGTCAGTGCAGAAGCAGAGAAGGATCTTGGAGTCATTATTGAGGCCAATATGAACATGGGCCGACAGCGTGGGGACGCAGTCAGGAAGGCCAGTCATACCTTGTCATGCATCCACAGATGCATCTCGAGCAGGTCCAAGGAGGTGATCCTCCCACTCTGTGCGGCACTGGTCAGGCCGCAGCTGGAGTACTGCGTCCAGTTCTGGGCGCCATACTTCAGGAGGGATGTGGACAACATGGAGAGGGTCCGGAGGAGGGCCACTCGCATGATCAGGGGGCAGCAGGGCAGGCCCTGCGAGGAGAGGCTACGGGACCTGAACCTGTTCAGCCTCCACAAGAGAAGGCTATGGGGGGATCTAGTGGCCTGTTACAAACTAGTCAGAGGGGACCAGCAGGCATTGAGGGAGTCCCTGCTCCCCCAAGCACTCCCAGGAGTGACAAGAAATACCGGTCACAATCTGGCAGAGGGTAGATTCAGGCTAGATATCAGGAGGCGCTACTTCACTGTCAGGGCGGCTAGGGTCTGGAACCAACTTCCAAGAGAAGCGGTGCTGGCTCCTACGCTGGGGGTCTTTAAGAGGAGGCTGGATGAACACCTTGCCGGGGTTGTTTAACCCCAGTACTCTTTCCTGCCACAGCAGGGTGTCAGACTTGGTGATCTGCTCAGGTCCCATCCGACCCTACCAACTATGAAACTATGAATGGAATTATCAAATGAAGGTCGTGCATGTGAAAACAATGGGTTAGCAATGGTACCGAATTCAACTGCTGTTAGTGGAGTCGTCCAATTCTCTAAGTGCTTGTAACTTCACTGACCTTCTAGGTGGCTTATTCTACCTGTGCTGTTCAACCAAAACGGTTCTTCATTTAGTGAGGCAAGGGATTTTTGGTGATATATTTTATTGGACCAGCTGTATAATTGGGAAAGATGTTAAACAAGCTTTCGAGTGCAAAATGCCCTTCCTCTGTGCTTTATTAAGTGTCCATTTGTTCTCTTCTCTGTGGTTGTGTCCTGTATCTTGCTTTAGTAAAATATAAGCAATTTCATTCATCGTCCTTCTAATCTAAATGCATTTTTCTTTTTGTGTGTTACAGGTGTATTTATTGTTTCAGCCAAGCGAACCCCTTTTGGGGCTTATGGAGGCTTGCTCAAAGATTTCACAGCCACTGACCTGACTGAGTATGCTGCTCGTGCTGCACTATCTGCTGGGGAAGTCTCTCCTGAGATCATTGATAGTGTCATCGTTGGCAACGTCATGCAGGTTGGTAGGACAGAAAAATTGATGGTAGTCAGTTATTGAAATACTCACCCACCTATTGTGTGTTTCTATATATGGCCACCTAAATCAGGAAGATGAGCTGTTGGAAGAGCTAAAAATAAATCAAGGGGTAGAAATAGGATGTGCAGCAGCATGGTGCTTTTCTCTCATGTTTGAGAGGCTGACTCTGCCTCTATTCATCAACCATTGTCCTTACTGGGAACAGGCTGACTCTCTCTTTTACTGCTATAAGGAATTTGAATCTAGGGATTCTGCTCTTGCACTGGAATGCAGTCTGACAAAATGGAATGGCATTTCTAGCCCATGAATATGTGCTGTTGTTTAAAGGCTTGCAGCTCAAGATGCTGAACTGAACAGACACCAAGTTGTCTTTGAGTTTGGTGAACTGCATATTTTCTGTCATACACTGGGGCTTATTGCACTCACGTTACCAAAAATTCTCTAAGAAAATGCCAGGTCCATGTAGTATTCCGTGAGTTGTATAGCAGCAGAATGGTATGTAGCCCTGATGGGGAAATGCTTCTGAAAAAGAAATATTTGTGCCAAAGTACATACAGTGGAAAGGCACAAAGCAGGCTGTACCCTTGAAAATTATCTTTGTCTACATAGGATATTTTCTGTCTTAAACATACATATTTTCTCTCTTAAGCCATGAGCCTAATCCTCATGTGTTTTAAACATATTGCAGCTGGGTACATGCCTGGTTTAGTGACTGTTTTTCAAGGGGGCTGAAGAAATGCTAACAGAGTGAATTTTGCCTTGTTCCTCTTGAAGATATGCTTGAAGCAAGTCTTAAGTGCTTGCTATGGCTTGTGTATTAAAGAGCTCCCATCTTCCAGAACTGACACTTACTTCATGTCATACATTATCCTATCCCCATTTGATCAAGAGATCGTTGGTCTCCAAGGAAATTAGTGGTTTAAAAAAGCTGTTATTTCTTTCAATCTCTAGAGCTCCGCAGATGCAGCTTATATTGCAAGACATGTTGGTTTGCGTGTGGGAGTTCCTGTCCCAGTTCCAGCCCTCACTGTCAACAGACTCTGTGGCTCTGGTTTCCAGTCTATTGCCAGTGGATGTCAGGTACAAGATATGTCCTCTGTGCCCAACCCTAAATTTCTATGATTCTATGAACTACACCTTATAAAGGTTACAAATTATACGTAACTTTCCAACTACCATAGTGAGAGAAGGGTTGTATGTTTGAAACAAGTGTTACAGGTTTGAGCCACAGCAGGGATTTGAATTGAAGAGTGTTTGGCTGTTACTGGGCATCACAGTAAACATAGGTGTTAAGGAGAGACTTAAGAAAGCAGTCATAGCAAAACATTGGAGTACTGCAGACTTGGAAAGTTGATTAATTTGATGAACTTCCCTTTTTTTTTATAGGAATCTCTGAGTCTGAAAAAAAGATATATATATATTTTTTCAGATCTGGCTCTTGCCACTGAAATCAGACAGTGCAGTGTTATGGTTATAATTATACGAGTCTGCTTTCAAACTAATGTTGCTTAAGTATTCTCTGGGACTTTACCTATATTGGAAAAATGCATCAAGGTCTTTGACCAATTACACTGAAATAGGTATAATCTAGATCAGGGAAAAGGCTGAGGTATATGGCAACATATGTCTTACTGAGGTAACTAACTCAACGTTTATCTTTCTAGTGTAGGTGAAAGCTAAAGAGTCTATCTGATCTATTTAAAGAAAGTTGCCTTGAATATAGGGAGTCACATTAGAATGCACACTTTAATAATTTTTTTACTAAGATTTTTATCATATTTAAAGTACTCTAACCCAAATGGTCATTTACACTGTTTTGGAAGCAAAATGTTTGCCTAAATACACACACAAATATTAAATAGCTATATAATGCACTTTCTCCTGAGGTTCTACACAAGTAAAATATAAAGGTGTCTTGTGTAGATACTAAAAGGGTTTCCTCCTTAATATATCTGACCTCTCTGTAATAAAGAAACATTTTGAAATGTATAATTAAACAAATGAGCTTGGCTGAATGTTTGCTTCTGATAAGGCCATGTTTGGAAGGATTTTGTGCTGGGACTTCCAGGTTTGTATTCATGACTGTGCCAGTAACATGTTTTGTGAGTTTAGGGAAGCTGCTTGAGCCAAAATTTTCAAAATCAGCATCTGATGTTCAGGGTCCCTGCATAAAGGCTGCTTGTGGGTAGCTTTTTGTTTTATCTACTCACCACTCTTGATATAACTCTATGATAGCCATGGACGTTCATGAAGAGTTGGTCCTAATTTGTATCAGTCTAACAGGGTAGGTAAGCACTCACACGTGGAGGCCACTTTTGAACACTTTCTATCTTTGGTCTCTCTGTTCCTTGGTGCCATCTTTCTTTCTCTCTTCCGCTCTCTACTTCCAAAATCAAGATAATGATACGTCACTTAAAAGAGCATTTTGGAGCTTTAATTATTTTTATAACTGCTTTTTGGAGGATTTTATTTGCAAATGAATACCAAATAAGTACCAGTTATCATTATTTAAGTTTTCTACCTACTTCTGCACAATATTTTACTGTACCAGTTGCCTCTGTTGCAAAAATCTTAACCTAAAACCTGCACGTGACTCATCTTTCTTTTATAGGAGATTTGCCTTAATGAGTCAGAAGTGGTTCTTTGTGGCGGAACAGAAAGTATGAGCCAAGCTCCTTATGCTGTTCGAAACATTCGATTTGGAACAAAATTCGGAGTGGATCTTAAGGTCTGACTATGTGATTTTCTTTTTATTAATAATTTCTAATAGAAATAATAGAAAATACTGGGCCCAGAACTGAAAAGCTCATAGTGAAAATTAAAGTGTGTTAGGTTCAAATGTAAATTGTTGAAGTTGTAACTTTTACTTTTTGTGAGAACAGTAAGAACCAGGTAAGCTTTTGTTAGTTAGGTCTGCTAGTTCACTAATTCCTACACTGGGTGAGTGTTGCCAGTGAATGCTGAACGCTCAGAACTCAAGAGTACTTGGCATAGTTGAAGTGTTGAATAGAGTTCATGGGGCAGAGAGCAGGCCAGGGAGGGAAGAAAAATGCTTCTAAGCTCACAAACTGAGACCTGAAAATCAATGAGGCTGTAGAGAAATGGCTGTCAAGATAGTAATAGATAGGTTGGTACTAAAAATACACAGCCATTCCACCTGCACTGTTTCCCTTGCCCCATGATCTGGAATGGAAAACTGCTGTGAATTGTATTGTTCAGTAGCAAAAGAATTATTTAATAATTTGCACCTAAGTTAATTGTGTGATGATGAGTTTGCTGCTGTATCAAATGGAAAATGTACAGTTATGCTCTGACAGCTGTTGCTTGTCTACTCAGTAGGGCCACTTGTATATTGGAATTTTATTTCTTGATCCTTCTGGCTAAATTAAAACCTTCTCTTTTTGTTTATGGTGATCTTGCTTTAAGACGGGCAAAAGGGAGTGAGCTAGAATCTGTCCTTTGCAATGAATTTTCAGCACAAGTGCTGACACCATTTCAGCAATTTACTTTTGCACAATCCAGCCAAAGAAGATGGGTTTGCACAGATGTCACTGAGGGAATAATTGGAAGGCAATGGGCTTGTGCAGGTGTAGATGTAATTTGACCCACGCAGCTTTCATGTTGTTGCAGTAAAGACCACAACTTAGCTATCAGCCTTTGTCTATGCTGCAGTGTTAATGCAAGTGCTGCTTCTCCAGACCTATCAACACACAAGAGGCTCTTAACATGAGTGCAATGGAGCTTTTAACTTGAGTTGGCTAACCTGTAAGATGCATAGACTAAAATCTGAGTGTAGAGAGGCTTTCTGTGCCTTGCCACAGCTCCCCTGTAGCTAACTAGGAGGGATGGACAAATTCTTCTATGGTTCTCTGGAAAGAATTCATACAACAGTACAGTATACTGCAATGACCCACTAGCTATGTCCCCAGAAGTGTGTCACATGAGTGATAGCAACTGCATTGTGAACCGAGGAACTCAAGAGCAGTTTTGCTTTCTAGTAGTTCTCCAGTTCTCACTGAAGCTAGACCAATTCAACCGGAGTAACTTGTGCATCTAGCTTGGGTTATCTCTGCAGTGAACATATACTCTGAGGCTGTTTAAAGTAAACTTGTAAACTGAACATAATTTATTTAGACATTATTGAAAGACAAATGCACAATTGAGTTTCTGGAATCCCTTTCAATGATTAATTTTGCTCAAAAAACGATGAAAAGACCATTGTCTGTTTCTGTACGCTACATCAGTTCTGCTTAAATTATTATAGCCAGTATCACAGAGACATTTCAAGTGCATCCACTTGGAATAACATATTTAAAAGTGTACTTGCTTATAACCACTTTTCAAAATGAAGTTATTAGTGGGTAAATCATTTTTAAAAATATACTTCCAGTATAATATTGCTATACAAATAACATTCTGTTCAATAATGTCACTGGCAGATGGAAGACACTTTATGGGCGGGCCTAACAGACCTACACATTAAAACTCCTATGGGAGTTACAGCAGAAAATCTAGCTGCAAAACATAACATCACACGAGAGGACTGTGACCGCTATGCATTGAAAACGCAACAGAGATGGAAAGTGGGTCAGTAAACTTTGAAACTGTAGAAATTTGTAGTATCATCTTCACCTCTAATCTGCTTGAAAGCATTAGCTGAAAGTAGTTTTAGAATGTACACTATCAGCTTGCTAGTTTTTGAGGGTTTAAATTTACGCTTCCCTATTTCATAATGTGTTTTTTTTTCCTAGCTCCTCTGAGAGAACCCACACAAAAAAGAGTAACTGAATACAGCTCTAAAGCAGCAATGCTAGTTTGACTGCCTCAGGTTAAATCCTACCTTTAAACTGAGACCTGCCTGTCCCATTGGGCATCCAGTATATTAAGAGGAAGAATGTAATCTCTTCCAGTTATTTTAGGGCTTAAATATACAACCATATGTGAAGATTTTATGGAAGAAAAGGTTTGTTGAAAGGGTTTGTTTTAAGTTCACCCTTTCCCTTTGGACATGTTCTAATTGGGGATTCCTTGGAAGCTGTGAAATCCAGACCTAATTCTGGCTGCTCAGGAAATGACTATACCGGGAAATTTTTCTTGTTTGGATAAATAATTATGCTTTGAACATAAATAGATTTAAGGTACAGACTAGTGCTCTTAAAATGCTCAATGTATTGACTTAATAACATCCACAGAATATTAGATCTGATTTTTTTCTCACAGAATTGACTAATGAATCCCCACCTGTTTTTATCATTGGTCACTGAACAAGCTTTTGATAGTCAACTGGAAGTTTAGATGCTTTTAGACTAGGACCAGCATTTCAAAACTGGATATCAGCTCTATACTCTAATTCACATGCCACTGTATAAAAAGGAATTTTTCTGATAACTGAACATTTACTTTACAAAACAAGGATGCCCATTATCACACTTCCTTTTTGCTATAGTAATAGCATGATTCCCACAATCAGTCAGAAATAATCCAAATATACAGGGAATAACATAGGACAAAAGGGTAACAAACAAGTATTACATGCTGCTGATATTAATTAGAAAGCCAATTAACTTGCTATCTGAACTACAAAAGGAAATCCCATATTTCCCCACACAACATTCCCTGCCCCTGCCAAAATAAATAAAATATGCCCCTTGTTTTTGGAAAGCAGAATGCAGGAAAAAAAGATTTTTCCAGAGTCACAGCTGACTGTGTGACAATAGCATAAGTTCTCTTGGAAACAGCATCCAGAAAGTGTGGCATCCCAAAAGACATTCTGGGTGAGGCAGCAAGAACTTCCTGGTGTGACTCTTCCTTTAAGTGTTAACTTTTACTTGGTAAGTTGAATTCATTAATAAATAAAGCTAAAAAAATAGGCAATTCCCCAAAGACAAACTTCTTAGCATTGCGCAAAATGTCCATGCACACTGCAAATACTTGTTTCTTAGAAGACACAGGAAGAGCTTCTCACTGGGAACTGTGTGTTTAGCTTTTAAAAATTGCATATTAGATCCTCACATTGTTGTTAAGGTGTTTATAGATGCATCTCAGAAGCTGTATGCTATTTAAAGGTAAAGTTATTTGGATGTACTGTAATGCCCAAATTTTAAAATTTAATTTAAGCAGACTAAATTAAGCCTAAAAATATCCCTAAATAATCTCCTCAGACAACAATGAAGTTGTATAAAAAGGAAACCATATCTGCACACCTGCTTCTCATGTTCTGTAAACCTAGTAATTTCCTTTTTGCTGTTGCAGCTCATGAGGCTGGTTATTTTAACGCTGAGATGGCACCTATTGAAGTGAAAACGAAGAAAGGAAAAGAGAGCATGGCTCAGGATGAGCATCCAAGACCCCAGACTACCCTGGAACAGTTGGGAAAGCTCCCAACCGTCTTTAAGAAAGATGGGACTGTCACTGCTGGAAATGCTTCGGTGAGCGCACAGTTTCTGAAATGTCTGAATTCTGATATAAAAAGGGTTATGTGCCGATAAAATGCCAAGGGCTCTCCAGTGTATTTCTCAGTAACAGAACCACTTTGGGCTGCTGTGAGTGACTTACGCAAGCATAGAGACACTTCTGCCAAATGGTTTCTGTTCTTTTCCCTCTGCCAGACTCGGGGAGGGGGTGGAGGTTCACCGTTCAAAGTTGGAGCTAGTGTTAATTTACTTGCAGCCAAAGCTGCTACAGTCAGGAATCCCCACAATCAGCATTCAACTATCACTGGAAAAATCATCTTCCCTTCCCCCCCTCTGTTCTATCTTACCAAAACAACATGCATGTCTCATTTGGGAGCATGTGGTATGTGAGGAAGTACTGTAAATTAATAGATTTTTAAGAGACCACTCTGTTCATGTGGTCTGACCTCCTTCGTGACACAGGTTGTGAACACAGTACAAGCCTTTGGAAAGTAGCACACATAGTGAACAGCCCTAAATAGTTAGTTTGTTAGTGATGGCACAGAGGTCTACAAATTGACTCTTAAAACATCTAAGGCCCCCTCTATATATTACACTTAAGGTGTGATTAACCAGCTAATCGGTCCTTAAGTTGTGACCCAGGTACTAAGGATATAAATATCATTAAAAAATGTATCCGTATAATGTCCTCCAATTATATCAATTAAATAGTTAACTGATAGCTCACTCCTAATTTAGTGACCTCTGGCTGGGACAGCCTTGGCCTCAGCCCCTTGTATCTTCACCATGTGCCCAGGATTGTGTAGTCTCCAGGCCATTGATGGAGAGCTATGGGCAGGGGGTGGTGGGCCCTGCTGAGAAACTAGGGAATTCCCCACAGGCTGCCCCTTGCCCCCAGGCTGAGGCTGGGCCTGTAGATGTCTCCTGTGCCTGGATATCATTGTCTTGGGTGGGGGGGTTCTGGACCCCCATAGGGGTGAAATGGGAGCCTTCCTGCTGAAGCAGCTAAACTCTCAGCCCCATGATGGGTCTGCCTGGGCCACAGTGGTTGGACCTAGGCAGAGCAACGGACTTCCTGTGCCTCTCACTGCATTTGTGCTGCTGCAGCCTGGACCTGGGCACTGCCAGGCTGGGCCCTCCCCAGCTCACCCCAGGGGAAGGGGAGGTCCAGTCCCACTAAGGCGCTTCCATCGAGTGTGCTGCATCCTCGCTCCTCCCACCTGTGCTGCTGAGGCCATATGGGGCCTGGTCTAGCCCTGAAGCAGGGTTGAGTGTGCAGCTGACTCAGCCTGAGGAGGCACCACGGCCGCTGGTGCAGGTATTGCTGAGTCTGAGGGGTCACTGCCAGACCCTCACACAATGAGCTCAGACTCAGGGTATTCCCAAGGGGTGGTGGCACAGCAGGGATCCCAGGGGGAACGTTAGGAGGAGGACAGTGCGGAGAGAGCTGCCCGTGCTGCAAGTCCCGCTGAGCTCCATCCACTGTGAAGCTTGCAGCTGCAGGAGCCAGTGCAGAGGGAGCCTGGGATCGTGGACCCAGGCTCCCCCTGAACACAGATAAGATGCAATGGGATCTAAGGCGCTATCCCACAGTTGTGCCTCCTGCCATGCATGGGTATCGTGTCAGGGGGCGCAATCTGTGTGGATCATGTATTATATCCTATTGTGCCTCTGCCTGCATGTGTGGAGAGGCCCAAAAATAGATTTTATGTAGCAAAAATCTGTTCCCCTTCCGTATAACATTGATCTAGGCTTGGAGGTTTTATCTAACCTCCAGCTTCAAAAGCCATTAAGTAGGAAGAGAATCTGATTCATTTTTTAAAATAAACTCATTTTTATGAATAGAATTGTTGTACAGGTTTGTAATAAATACTTGCTGTCTAGATCCTCTAACCTGGGTGTTTCAGGTGTGAAACAACTGTAGAGCAAATGCACTGAGACTTTTTTGTTTTTCTTCTATATTTCAAGGGTGTGTGTGACGGGGCTGGTGCAGTCATCATTGCCAGTGAAGGAGCACTTAAAAAGCACAGCCTTACTCCACTGGCTAGAATAGTAGCCTACCATGCGTCTGGATGCGACCCCAACATCATGGGCATTGGTAAGTTGCAGGACAGCAGATTTTGTTTTGTAGCATTAAACAATCTTAAAGTATTCTGCTTAGACCTAGTACAGGACCCCACAGGACATCAGCTATGAAGAAGTGGGTTACATGAGTCCGCTGTGAGACAACGACAGTCTCTCCACCTGACTGCAGAATGGCACTTTATTTCCTTGTCTTAAAAAAATCTGAAGTGCTGAGCCTTGCATATCAGTATGCTGTGCACTGTTTCTACAGGCAGCGACTCAGGTGAATAGGGCTTCTCTTCATTCTCTGAAGAATGTTTTTTCCACAACTAGAATGTTTCTCCTGATGTTCAGTTTACTGTATTAACCTGAATCAAAGATGACTTTTAATTTGGACCCACCCCAACTTCCCCAGTAATTAGGTTCTATACATAAAAAAAATTCGAAGATTTTCTAAATTTTTCCCCCTCACTGCTGAAGGGGGGAAAGGAGCAACAGAAAGGCAGGTGGCCCCTATCACTTACGCTTCCTGCAACCTGTGAGCCCCCCTTTTACTCCCCATGGCCTCTCTCCACTACTTCCTGGTTCTTACTGTCAGGCACAGCTCCAGCTCCATTTTCTCCCAGGCATGGAGCACATGCAAGCTCCCTTCTCTCCCTGGCCATGCAGAAGTGTCCTGGGGCTGGAACGACCACTGCCATTCCTGTGTGATCAGGCAGGGGCTGGAGCTTGCATGTGCTCCATACCTGGAAGGGAATGGAGTCAGAGCCAGAGTAAGTAGCAGAGCCTGACAGTAAGTAGCAGGCAGCTAGCTGCTGCAGCTTGGACTCTGGCCGTAACCTGGGCTAGGGGCCAAAGTCTGAGTGACAGCAGCTGCCTGCTCCTTCCCCTCCTCCCCTGCCTTGTACTCAAATGCAAGACATCCTCCTTCCCCACTCCCCTTGTTGAATAGGAGGGGGGTCATCTTGGATTTGAGGAAATAAGGTAATTTCCAATACTCGGTTTCATCCATTATAGTTATCTACCCTGACATTTTTTCCCTTCTCTTTTGGCAGTAATTGTCCATGTGTAATGTTTTCAGCGCATCCTTGGAGCACTGACAAACATGACAGTGGTGTTGACAGACATGATAATTTGTCATGCGATCTGCCATTTGAAAACGTTCTACAGCCAGTGGTGACGTTTAAGGGGTGCACGGGGGTGCATGTTCACCCCCTGAGAGCACCGGTGACCGTCAGTGCTTGCCGCTTAGGTGATGGGTGGGGGGGCAGGTGGGAGCACCGGTGTCTGCCCTGCAAGTGCCAGCCAATCGCTGCAGCCGTTCCTGGAAGCAGCTGCAAATTAGTCGCGGGGGAACTCCCCCAGGCAGCGAGATCGGCCTTGGGGGGACCCACTTGGCAGGACTAGTCTCAGGGGAGGGGATGTGCCCCCCCTGACTAAGGTGGCACCAGTCGCCCATGTCTACAGCTGTGCACAGACAGAAGTGCATAGCTGCAGAGCACTTTAAAAATGCCTGATCAGGCAGTAGTCTGAACCCTCATTCTATGGAACCCCAAAAACAAGCTCCCCCCCAGTCCCTTCCCCTTCTGAAGATGGCGCTGGAGCTTGAAGGGAGGAGAAGCAGACTAAGGGAAGAGCAGCTGCAAAGACACAGCCCTTTTAACTGCAGCTCATCTCCCAAACCCTGGGACAACATCAAACGTCTGTTGGGTCCCAGGGACAGGTGTAGTTCATGGCACTTCTTGCGAAGCACCATGAATTACAGCAGGGAGCTGCACATCTGTCGGCACCCTAAAAATCCCTAAGCGAGTATGTTCACTTAAGATCCCAACTCTTCTAAATAATTTCAGTGGTCTGAAACAGCCCCTTCCTTGAGTTGATCTCTAGTTATCCCACCAATCCCTCATCCACCTCTGTTATTTTCATTCTTTGAACTTTGAGTTGCCAGCGTCTTCCCAGAACTGAGGAGCTAGACCTTATTCAAAGTGAGACTGGCAGGTTTTTGTTTTGTTTTTTTAAACCAAGATATTTTAATATTTTTTATTCATGTTACAGCCTCCTATCTGATCTGTGCACTGTCAATCCTAATTCTCTTTGGCATTTCCATGTTCCAAGTCTTTCTCTGCATTACGTAACAGCATTTTCTTTGTGTTTTGCATTTGTTCACATCTTATATTTTGTCTTCAGTTTGGGGTGCAACTGAGTTTTCTTTACAAGGACAGTAACAAAGAAGTCACAGTGTCCACAGAGTTGTTTGGAATCTTATTTTCAACCATAACATTTTCAGTAATTGAACAATGGACTTCCAAGTTGCAATTAGACCATGTTTTCAACAGGGAAGAGAGTGTGTTGAGATTGGGGCATTTGCTGCCACCTTGTGGACTTCTCTAAAGACTGCATGAGGAGAGAAAGATCTGCAGCAGTGACTCCCAACCAGGATGCCACAGAACTTTGGGGTGCCTTGAGATCCTTTCGGGGTGATATGGGATGCCATACAATGTTAGCACAATGTTAGCACTATTAGGTGTACAAACATGATTCACAAGATAAACCCAGGGATTTCAAATAGGAATCCATAGTGTTTAAAGTTTTCTGACCTGTTGTGGTCTTTGAGGTTTTTGTAACAGAAGAATTGCTGTTATTTTTGTGTAGTCAAAAAAACAACTGAAAACGAGGAGCTGGTTTTCCAAGGGATGCCTCAAGGCTGAAAAGATGGAGAACCACTGACCTAGAGCAATGGGGGCCATCCATTTTTTGTGGGCATGCTGCAAATATAGGCCTTTGCTGTCCCCAAGAGCCACTCTGGTCCTCTTCCCCTGCCTGATAGGCTGTTCTGCTTTCTGCTCCCTACCCTATCTGAAACTGTACTTCTTGCCTATGCCACTTGTGGTACATGTGCAGGGACCATCCCTGACCCAGAGACTTCTTTTTGGGCAGTTATCTAATTAATGTATTAGATTTATAATCTGTCCTATCCAAAAGGCTCAGGGCGGCTTACAATTAACAATCAACCCACAAACTGGATTTCCCCAAATATCACCCAAAACCAAGGAGTCCAACTCCCCACCCCCCTCCCTTCTCCCTCACCCACCACCTACCTTCCCAAACCCCCACACAAGCAAACCCTCCTGTCAGGTCCACACATGCTGCCAACCACCACTCATCCAAATATAAGAAACCTTTTAAGGTTAACAGCAGGTGATAGGCCTTTTGTGCTATGGGGAGCTCTATGTGGGTTTGAGGGGCAGCATGAAGGAGTCTACTAAAGCTGTTGGCTGAATGGAGAGGAAGGCAGTATTGAGACTTCTAAGAGCTCTTGGATGGTGGGTTGAAGAGGCTATAGAATAGCCATTTCTACAGTTTATCAAGATTGAGTTTCTTACACCTGAAACTGCCTAAAAAGGCAATTGAGTAGATTGTCCCAAATCATTTAATGCTTAGGACGGTCCCAGGGTGTTGGGGAACCTGGGCAGCATCCATTTGGAAGGTGGAGTGGGAGTTGAATCTTGATGAGCCTCTTGCATAGAGTATCATGTACGCTAGCTCACTATACTGTTCAACAACTAACTGGAAGCATAACTCCTTATAGGCCCAGTGCCTGCCATTACTGAAGCTCTGAAGAAAACAGGATTGTCCCTTAAAGACATGGATTTGGTGGAGGTAAGGAGTATGGTGTGAACAGTGAGATTTGAAAGTCATTAGAAGATCCAGATAATTAAGATTGTTAATCAAGTACATTCTCCTCAGATGAGTGGTGGGCTAAAAAGAATGCCCAGAATACAGTTTATACCAAAACCTGCTGGTGTATATAACTAGGGTTCTTTATGTTCCTGCAAGCCTCTGTAAAATTCATGTTTCCTGGAGTTTGCAGCTTGGCTTGCATGTGCTCTTCCTGAGTCACTTAAGCAATTGTGTGTGTCTGCCGATGATCAGGAGCACCTAAAAGTACTTCCTTATGCGGGGAAATATGGTGGCTTAAGCTTAGTTCCTAGAGATCTGGAAATCTTTTTGAAATGTCCTTGAGAGGCCATGGAGATAGATCTGCCTGCACAATTCATGGAGAATTTCACTATCATTCTCAAGCCAGGTCTAATGATGCAGCAGCATATAGAAGCTTACCATAGTACTGTATCCCAGGTTCATGTTCCATATTTTATACTTAATTTAAAACAATTAAAGTAGAAATCTTAAGAGAAATCTTAAAAGAGAATCTTAAAAATATGAAGGCAGTGTAAACTGTGCAGTGAACTGAAGGTAGCCTTAAACAGTCAGTCTGAATTACGTGTACACTCCCACTCCTCTCAGTGGATTGGTAATGCTGGGACTTGCATACTGTGACTTAAACATCAACACTGTTAACTCTGCTACTGTTTGTATCTTTTTAGCAAGGGCAATCAGCTCATTTTTTTTAATCCTGCAATCCTAGTCAGCTCCATATGTCTTTCTAGGTGTTCAAAGTAGCAGCTGACCTCTGCTCAGCTATATGAAACTTGATTTTCTCCATCCTCACAGTTTCTCGTCTGTAGCTGTGTCATCTGAACAGAAATCTAAGGCATGCTGAAATTGAAAGTGTCTGGATAGCATGACACACACAAGTATCCTCAGGAGAAGTAACACGGGGCTACTCTACTGCCAGGATTACTAATCCTCTTCTTGCTGCAGTCAAAACTCTCTAACTTTGAATAAAGCTGATACAAAATTTTGTGTGTGCCATGCCAGAGTGCTGTGCACTCTGTTGATACATCAGAACATGTCACGTTCTGTGTTGCTCAGATGATAGAGGAGATTTGAGTTTGCCAGTTGGGTGAGTCTGGGAACTTGCACAAAGTCTAAATACACTTAAAAAATAAAGAAGCTTTAGTTGTTCTAACCTGGGATGTCCTGAAAAGCTGTGTGCAAAGAATACCTCATTTAACCCTTGCTGTCCATGCACTGCTGAAAACTCTGCAAAGTAAAGTACCTACATTTTGATTATTTCTCTGGTGTTTTTAGGTCAATGAGGCCTTTGCTCCCCAGTACTTGGCAGTGGAAAAAGTTTTGGGTCTAGACCCTGAAAAAACCAATGTCAGTGGAGGTGCCATTGCTCTAGGTCATCCCTTGGGAGCTTCAGGATCAAGGATCACTGCTCATTTGGTTCATGAACTAAGGTGCGTATGTAGCTGAAGCCCTTGATAGAAAATGTGATGCTGTTGTACTAGCATCTGCTTAGCAAGGGGCAAAATGAGTTACGTGTGGTTATAAAGATGTCTTCCAGTCTTACTGTTCAGCCATGTCTTGGCCACCTGCCCCCCCTACTGCATGTTCACTATCAGTATCTACAGCTCCTCTCTTACTTCCTGCTGCCTTAATTCTGCTTTTCCCTTTTCCCTCTTGCTGTCATCCAAAGCCCAGTGAAATTATGGGAGGTATCACTTCAGTGGACTTTGAATGAGACCTCTCACACTTGGCTTCTTGTCTTCTCTTTAAACATCCGGGTACACCAGGTCATCTTGTTCTTCCCCTCTGCCTGCTTGTTGCTTCAGGCCCCCTTTCTGTGATTCCTCTCTGTATCAGTCTCTTCATGAGCTGTTTCTCTATAATATTAATTTAAACTGCTTTTGCATGTGTTTTTTTCAGTACAGAAACTATCATGTCTTTTTACTTATGCTTTTATGAAACTGCTTTAGTGTTCTGTAATACATCTCAACTAATGCTTTCTGCAGAGCAATGCTAAAATTCTTTTAAGAACTAGTTTATGAAATAACTTTCCATCCATTCTATTCACTCTATGGTGAAACCTTAACTTCTTCACAATGTCCGTTTTTAAGGGTTTTTTTTCCTTGCCAGTTTAATGAATTTGAATTCTGAAGAACATCCCTATCATGCCATCCTTTAGAATGATCTCTAATTCTTCTAAAGAAATACTTAGACCATGTCTGAGCTGATGTCCATGCTTTCAGTTTAAACAGAAATCCTATTCCAAAACACCCTCTTTAACTGAGTGGAAAAAACCTCTTAACTGCAATGCTTTGTGGAATAAATATCTGCTTCCCAGAATGAATTGAAGATACTGCTACTCAGATTTCACTTAGGGGAAACCATTCTTACTGTTCATCTTTCTGTCTAGGCGTCGTGGTGGCAAATATGCAGTTGGGTCAGCTTGCATTGGAGGTGGCCAAGGTATTGCTCTCATCATTGAGAACATTGCCTAAGAGAGAATTTGGAAAATTTGGTGTTCTGTTTTGCAACTAAGTCCTAAACAGCTGCTACATCCTCTTCAAGCAAAGGAAAGACAGTAGAAGTAGAAAGACATCACATTGTGTTACAAACACGGAGCGTCACTACCAAGTTTGATCTGATGACAATTCCGCAAGATGAAAAGGCTGAAAATTCTGATTTCAGAACAGAGTGACTTGAGTTATTCTTCATAGATAATTAAGTGTAAGGCCAATATAACCTCAGTTTTTAAAAAGTATTTCTATAAACTCCTTCCCACTGAATTAAACTTTGTGTCTAAATGCAAAATTCTCCTTACCACTTAAAAAAATAATGTCTGCCTGTTGGTCACCGAACCTGCCTTATAATGAAATGTGTGGTATAGCAATGCCAAATCTGCCTTGGTGTCTCTCTGAATAAGTTTCGTACTGCATTACCAGTAAATGGGACTTTGGACTATTTGATGTTTCCATCAAACCCTGTACTACCGACTAGAATGAGAACTGAAACCTCTGTTGTGCCTCACAGTAGAACAATAAAAATTATGCTGAATTAGCCCTGTCAATTTTTGTCCAGGAAGGTGTGTTACTCTGATAATCTTTGGGTCATTATTTTCCATTATCTTTAAATGCTGGCCCTTTGAAAAGTCTATATGTTGTCTTAAGTACTCTTTCCAACCTTTTTTTTTTTTTTTTTTTTTTA
>NW_017729024.1:180047037-180049057 GCF_001723915.1 Gavialis gangeticus | reverse complement strand
TTTTTTTTTTTTTTTTTTTGTAATGAGGAAACATACCTGTGTAATCCATTGACAAATCAGACTCTTCAATGGCAATTGATATTCAGCTGTAAATCTTCCACAAAAAGTGCACTGTACTCCTGTTTTACACTCTTCTAGCCCACTGTGTTAACTTCCTCTTATATCCATATCCTTACGTTGTAAGTCATATAGAGAGAATTAAGGCAACTGACCTCCTGTAGTCAGTGCTGCTCCAAGTAGGCCAGCAGGAAGAAGCACCATAATGCTGTACCCTCTCTATCCCCCATTAAAGTGCATCATCCACTGCTTATGTCTGCTATTCCACTGGCTCCAGACACTGGAGGTTGTTGCTGAACCCAAGGCATCTTGCTTTGTGAGAAATTCAGTTTACAGAGAATGTGGCTACTGCAGAAAGTGCCCATTTTGATGGGCAGCAATTAAAATGTGGGTTAGTTGTTATTTTTATGATATCTGAGGTGTGGTGTTTTTTAAATGGTAGTACAAGCACCCATAACTATTTGCATAGGAGATTAAAAATGAAGGAAAAACAAATAAATTGTAAACTACTTTCCCACAAAATTAATAGATTTATATATTGTACTTGTGTCCTTTACTGTTGGCCCAACAATGCACTGTCCAGTTTTTTAGTATGTCTAAGGTAGATCTGTGTCCATGCTTTGAAACTTGGGAATGTATTTGCTTTGACCATCCATTAATATTTAGTCTTCTTCTTTCATTTTGTTTTGGTAAGTGTTCAGTATGAAAGTGTTGATGTATTAAATCAGTTGTGTTCAACCTTTTTCCCTTCATGGACCAGATGGGCAGTGCCCTATGGGGGGTAGGGAGTGAAAGACAAGGTTTGACCCTGTGGGGGAAAAAAGAGGCATGGCCCAGTTCTAACCTGGCCCTGTGGGGGGTGAAGGAGGCATGACCCAACTCTAGCCTGGCCTCCAGTCCCAATCCAGGTGCAGGGAGAGGGAGTGCAGCCTGGCTCTGACTGGCTATGCAGGGTTTGGGCATTTGGGGAACTCTGTGGGCCACCTGCGATGATTCTGCAGGCTGCATTTGGCTCGTGGGCCAGACGTTGAGCATCCATGTGTTAACTAATCTATCCCAGTGATTTCCAAAGGGTGTTGCAATAGTGACAAAAGTATACCTTGAAAAACTACTGTTTTAGCACTTGGCCTATGGACCACAGCATCTGGTTGGTGAGGCTCCTCACTGATCTGGAAATTTGGTGCTGGGAGAGCACTGTCCATAGTACCTTCCTTTCTCCCCCTTGTCCTGCTACCAAATTTCTAAATCCTGTGTGGTAAAAATAGACCCCCTCCCCTCCCCCAGCCTTTTTGGGTCTAAGAGTGAAGTGCACCGCTGATTTTAATCCAGAAAAGCATGCCCTAGATATCAGAAGTTTGGGGAAACACTGATCTATCCAATGGATAAATGCATTTCAAGTTAGTAACAGTGAAAAATATATTCATCTCTGCCTCAGACTTGATCTAGACAGGCCAGTGGGGGGTCATTAGATATCACGCACATAAGTCTTTGTTCTCTGTTGGTTGTTCAGAACTTGCTTTATGGCAGGAAGTGTGATTGTGGGATCCAGCATCAGATCCCATCATGCCTTGTTGCCAGTGCAGCAGGAGC
This sequence comes from Gavialis gangeticus, assembly GCF_001723915.1. Lineage (NCBI taxonomy): Eukaryota > Metazoa > Chordata > Crocodylia > Gavialidae > Gavialis > Gavialis gangeticus. The sequence continues at coordinate 180,047,410 of NW_017729024.1, read as the reverse complement.
CTGAGATCCTGATCAGCTGATGAAACTCCCATCCACAGGGGCACATAGTGTGCCCCCACAGCTGAGCGTTCAGATCAGCTGACAGGGCTCAGCCACGGGGCACACCCGCAATGGGAACATTAGCTTGGCCACACATTCAATTAATGACATGATGGGAATCAGATGCTAAGTTATTGCACATTTTTGTGTAAAACTTTGTGGTTTATTCCTTGTTTTAATTTCAGGAACCTGTGGCACGGTAACAAAGGCTTGAGTAACTGGTTAATCGCATCTTAAGTGTAACGTACCAGGAGCATGACTGTGAATTTGTCTTCTAGAGCTGTGACTCTTTCTTTCTTTCTTTCTTTCTTTTTTTTTTTTTTTTCCTGTGGGT
>NW_017729024.1:180036169-180042037 GCF_001723915.1 Gavialis gangeticus | reverse complement strand
TTTTTTTTTTTTTTTTTTTTTTTTCCTGTGGGTTGGCAGGGGGAGTGGAGTTGCATGGATGCACACTTTTGATTTGTTAGTGTAAAGTTCTATTTCTATAGCACCTAATTAGTGTGAGGTGGTTCTGGGGCTTTGTTTTGAGCCCACCTCAAGTAACAAGCCTCATTTTGTTCTATAGTAGCTGACCCCATTGTATGTTGTTCCATGGTCTCTATCGGGGTGTCAAACAAAGTCCACAGGCTCTACCACAATATGGTGGACATGGTCTGCTGCAGAATTTGGGGTCCTTTGACCCTGCTACCTGTGGCTATGAGCTTAACACAGTGCCGCTGCCCCTGGATCGTCACTGTGCACTGGACCACTTGGTGTTGCCTCTGAACCTCTTACCATTTCTGGGCATGCTGTGGCTGCTGCCAGACGTACCACTGCTGCAGTCTGGATCTAGCCTGCAAGGAGACCCATGGTCTAGATCTGGCTCATGGACCACAGGCTATTTTGACAGCTCATGTATGTACAAATAATTGTATTTTTCCTGGTGTAGTGTGTTGCTTCCAGAAGGCAACACTTTGTTACTGCTCCCCAAGGGACTACTTCCACTGATTATAAGTATCTCAGGCCTTGAGGTTACACTGGGAAGCCACAAGAAATGATGGCAGAAAAGGGGTTGACCTCCATAGGCTTACTTGCATATGTAAAGTTAAATCAGATGTATAAATACCTGCTAGACCACATGCTTAATGAGTAGTCATCAATAGCTTAGTGGGAGGAAGCATCAAGTGGGGTTCCCCAGGAGTCTGTCTTGGTACAGTACTGTTCAACATCTTCATTAATGATTTGGATGTTGGGATTGAGTGTACCCAAAATTCGGATGACATCAACTTGGGTGGTCTTGCAGGCACTCTGGAGGACAAGGCTAGGCTCCAGAATTACCTGGATAGACTAGAGAAATGGTCCACAATCAACCAGGTGAAATTCACCAAGCACAAGTGCTAAGTCCTGCACTTGCAAAGGAATAATTACACAAATACAGACTGGGGGTGGGGGGGACGTGTCTGGCTTGGCTGCAGTACTGTGACTAAGGACCTGGGTGTTCTAGACCATGAGCTGAATATGAGCCAACAGTGGTCTTGCTGAAAAAAAAAAAACCCAACAGCATCCTGGGTTATAGTAACAGTAGTGTCACTTGCAGCTCAGTGGAAGGGATCTTTAGCACTGGTGAAGCCTCATGTGGAGCACTGTGTTCAGCTTTGGCCCTTCAAAAAGTATATGGACAGATAGGAAAGAGTCCAGTGTAGACCACCAAAATAATTATAGGCCTCTAGAGCTTGACTTGTAAGGACAGGTTGAAAGAACTACGTTTATTTAGTCTGTAGAAGAGAAGAGTGAGGGGAGATGTGATAACAGTCTTCAAATACCTGAAAGACAATTGCAGAGAGGATGGAGATGGGCATTTCTTTATGGCCACAGGGGTAAGAGCTAGGAGCAGTGGCCTCGAGCCTTCAGCAGATTGGAGGTTAGGAGGAACTTTCTGACTATGCGGGTGATCAAACACTGAAACAAGCTGAATAGAGAAGTTGTGGACTCTCCATCCTTGGAAGCTTTCAAGCACAGGTTAAATCATCCCTGCCAAGCATCTTATCTAGTAGGAACCATGTCAAGGCAGGAATAATCCTGCCTTGAGCAGGGGTCTAGACTTGATGGCCTCGTGAAGTCCTTCCTAGCTGTAGTTTCCTATGATCTCATTTCTATCATCCATGGATGTCAAACTCCTTTGGCCCTGCAGGCTGGGTGAGGTGCATGGGCCTGGTCTGCAGGCCAGATTGGGCCCACGACCAGCCCCACATGCTGGTTCCTGCCCACAGAGCTGGGCTGGTGCAGGCACCTTATGCAAGGTGCACCTGGACCAGCCACATGTTGCAACATGCTGTATACAATATACACCAGCGCTGGCCTGGCCCTGTGTGTGGCAGGCAGCACGTGGAGCCAGTCTGGGGCATGTGGCACATGTTCCAGCCTAGCTCTACCCCTTGGATTTGGCATGCTTGGCCAGGCTATAGGCTGAGTCCAGGCTGGCCCCAGATCCAGTGCAGGCAGCACATGCATGCAGCTCATGGAGCTGGGTCCGGCATGTGCTGCATATAGGTGGCAGTCCTGCAGGCCAGATACAGCTCTTCAGGTTTAACACCCTTGTGATGTTCCTATGATTATGTATTTTGTTCAAAATGCATTTATCATAGCATCGCATGAAGTATTTTATTAAACCTTTTGGCTTATCTTTCTTGAAAAATATGACAAAGGAAAGAGTTAATGCCTTGTGCTTGTGAAAGATGTAAAATAACATGGTATTAGCTACCAAGTCTCACTCTCCTAGTGTGCACATAGCTTCCTACCACAGGGTGGCACACTTTAAGCACATTAGAGCAGTAGTTATCCATCTCTTTAGATTCAAGATACCACTTATTAGATTTGAGGCACCACTCAGAAAATACTTGCTGTTAGTTTTCACTAGTGTTTTGACTACAGAAAAATGATATGGCTCTCTTGCAAAGAACTCAGAAAGACTACACCAGGTTAGATTGTTTTTAACACTGGATTCCTGTTTGAAATCTCTGGATTTACCATGTGAATTATGTTTGGACATCTAACATTGTGTGGCACCCTTGAAAGGATCTCAGGACACCCTACTTGAGAATCGCAGTGTTAGAGGTTGCTGTTCTGTTCTGCTGTTCTTTCTGCCCTGCTGCAGATAGTGTTCCACTTCTCATTTGAGATGGGCTTATATTATAGTTTGGTTTGTCAGGGCCCATCTCATTTAAATGGACTTTCACAGGGAAGGTGCCATTATGCCAACATACCATAGTCAAAAAGCCAGTTCTTCAATCCCTATTCAATTTAAGTGGATTTGAATGTGTTTAGCACTTTATAGGACTGGGCCCTAATTTATACTATTGCTGTTACTCGAAATCTCATTAAAAGTAAATGGAAGTTAGGCACTGAACTGCCTGAAGTACTTAGTTTTGAAAAGGTTATCCAGCAGGTCTATTAAATACCTTCTCCCCCAGACTCCATATATTACTTTGCTGCCTGACATAAATAAGAATTATTTATTCTTTGAAGTATGTTTTTACAACATGTATGGAGACATTCATAATTTCTGGCTTCATTTAGTTAGCTAATGGATTTTAGAAACACTGGATGATTGTATGCATAAAGTAAGACTGAGCCAGGGAGCTTTACCTTGTATGAACCTGACCTTGGCAGTAATACAGCACCTATAACTTAATATGGACAAGCTGTGTTCTTCAGCAATTTCTTTATGATACTGAGTCCAAACAAGTGTTTCCTCTATGTTGTGTCTTATTTCCCCTATTTTGTCTTAAACAGCTGTATTTACTGGAGCTTCTGCCACAAAAAACTGTGTCCCTCTAGAAATGTTTGGCCTCAGTACATGATGTCTCAGCAGAAGGATGCAGTTTAAAACTGTGTGTGTAATGGAAGGGAGTGGGGAGTTTTAAATATAATATGTATATATATAAAACCATGTACAGTTCTTCTTTCTCTGGGAGTCCTCTCTTAAATAGAGATGTTTCCAGTCTTGAAGGGGGTGACGGAGTCCAGAAAAAGCTTCAAGAACACAAGGGCATAATCTAAACAGTAAAGATAAAATTGTTTGCAAAAAGTGGTAAGAATCTATGATATTGACCACTACACGTCTTTAGAAGTTGCCCTCAAAATGGTGATATTTTAAGAAAATCTTTTTATTTGCTTTCTTGTGTTTGAGCTATTTGGTATCTAGGAGTCTTGAATACTGATTTCCTGTTCCAACAGAACGTTAGATGGCAATCCTTAATTGTTCAGCAGATTAAGCATTGTTTTGGGAGGGGTGGATCATGGGATAATAAAGCTGGGAGAAAGAACAGAACAGTCTGCCCCTAAAATCAAGACCAAAATGTGCTCGATGCCTTCCTCCAATTTTTCCCTTATTCACTATTTAGACAAAAGATGTGAAACTTGGATGCTCTGAGGCCAGGGGCCTAATACTCCCAGCTGGTGGAAAGCGTGGCCAGCCCATGTTCTTATCCTATGGAGAGCTGGATTGTACAAGTCCTTGCAGTGTACCAAATTGTTACAGTGTAGTGAAAAGCCCTGGTCCAGTCCCATGCTTATGTACAAGCTGATCTTTAAGTGCACAAGTGATTCTGTTGAAGCCAAGGAGACTGTTCACCTGCTTAAGGTTGGGACTGAGTTGCAAGTGGTCTGTCATTCAATCTTTTAGGCCACCATGTGTCATGCTCCCTTGTAAGTGTACAGTGCAAATAGGGAGTGAAGAACAGGTCCTTAACTATACTCTCGAGCAGCAGTCGCATGATGGCTACTTAAGAGCTCTTATGAATCAGGCTGTCCTATACTTTCCCACTTGATTGTTTCCTTTGGCCTTGCACTTCATTTGCATTAGGCAGGCTCAGTCCAGCGTGTGCAGTTCCACTCCTGAAGTAGCATCCGTCACCTGTTAAGAGCCATGAGAACATCGGCGCAGTTCTCTTTGATACTGTGTCCTAGCGGCAGGAGATGGTCTCTGCCTTAGCCAATGGCTTTTCTCCCCCAGTCCCGTCCATTCTGCACCATCAAGCGGTGCTATGGGAGGCAGGTTGCCGTGGGATGGAAGAATCACTGTCCTAAACTTAGAGGCTCTAAATAACTGCAGGGCTAATCAAAAACAAAAGTCTTGCAGTATGTGTTGTGCCTAGGGAATTCCAGCAGAAATGCCTTGCCACTCAGCTATGAAGATTCTGATAGTGACTGAGTCCAGGGGGAGTAGGAGGGGAGTGTTGCTGATTCCAGTGTTAGAGCTGTCATGGAGGAGGATTAGCATGAGGGCCCATAGCTGTGAAGGCTCTTCCTGTGGAACTGCTAGGAATGCTCAGTCCCCATTTAGCCTTCCAGGCTTGTGAGCAAACTGCTCCTTGGACATCCATAAACTTGGAAAGTACAGGTGCCTATGTGCTGCTAAATGATCCTTCAATGCCAGTGACAGGCTCCATGAGCTGTAGTCACAGCCCTTCGGACGATTCTCAGGGACTCTTAGTGAAAGCTAAGCTTGACGGAGGAGTTGTTTCCAGGATTCTGTAGAAGCTATAATATGACTTTAAGTTTGCAGGGGGGACCCTGTTTTGACCTATGCCCTGCCTAGATCTGCCTGCAGAACACAGTTAAACTAAAGAAGATTTGGAAAGCAAGGTAAATTAGAAAGGGATAAAGTCTGCCGGGGACTCAGAATTTATTGTTCTTTGTTTGTTGCTCCTCCAGTTCACTTTTGTAATTGGATGAAGGCCAGACGAATTTCTGCTGTGGCTGAGCACTCGGCCTCACTCATCAGAGAGCCCTCTCACTTCACTCATGCTGCAAATGGGCGTATTAAGCAGCTATTGAATTGCATTGGCCTATCGAGCTTTATTGGCCTGACACCTGGGTTAATAATGTTTGATGTCTCCCTCCACAGAAATTAGCATCTGCTTAACCCCATCCTAAAGCTGAAGGGATGTATGTATAAGTAATTTATCTGAGGTCACGTCACAACACTGGAGAACCAGGAAGAAGAACCCAGAGTCCAGACTCCCAGCCCCCAGCTCCACTCCCTAGCCCACACTTGATTACTTTTTCTATGAGTCTATATAATACCCACTAACAGCAGTTGACTCCCATGGCACTGTGGATTAGGCCCACAAGCATGAGGAGTTGCTTCCCAAACCCAACAACAACAACAGAAAACAAAAACCCTGACACACACTAAGAAATTCCCTCCCAGACCCATGTGGAAAAAATTCCCTCCCATCCCCATGTGGAAACCAGTAAAGCCCAGAAGCAAGG
>NW_017729024.1:180025257-180031169 GCF_001723915.1 Gavialis gangeticus | reverse complement strand
TGCTGCTAAACATCCCATAATATAGACGCTAAACTGTGAAAGCCATTGTTTTTCAAACTAAAATGTCTTTTGTATTCTTGTCATGATAAAGCCAGGCATTTTTTTAGTACAATCCAGCAGCCTATCACATAGTACAGAGTTGAGCCGTGCCAATCCGATTGCAAGCCTGTCCAAAACCTGAATCCTTGTTACTCTCCCCCACCTAAAAATAATTGTTCAAAATCCAGATCCAAAATTTACATCCCTAATCCCATCTTTCATTTTTTTCCCTCTGAATGACGTCAGTGAAAGTTGACATGTCTGATAGGCTGACGGTCAGAGCATACATGTACACAATGTTCATTTCCCAACTTGGTCTTCAGCAACTAGATTTCAGGGCACCTGTTGTCAACATAGGACAATAATAGACTTGCAGGCAGGGACTATGTGACGTGATTCAGCACCTGACAGTCCAACCAATCGTGTGCAGTGTCACACGCTTAAACGGTCACTGGTACCTCTGTCTTAGTATCTGGATTCAAGGAGGTTGGTGCAAGCATTCAATGGCTATGGGGGACATGTATCAAAAGAGAATTGTAGCAGATGCTTTGAGCTAGGATACGGATACGACATATGCTTGCTGAAGGATGGGGCTGTGTACAGATTTATTATTCTAGCCCCTGACTGTTTGGTGCAGCTGCTTCGTTCACCTTGACAACAGCCAGCAGCTGAGATGCCTCAGACTTCCACGACACAAAACCACTGCATGAATTTGCAATTTGAATCCCAGATGAGGTGACGTGAGGCTATGTTGGTACAATGTCTGCGCCATGCTTGCAAAGTTTGGTCGAGCAACAGGGTTTTCTCAGTGGTCTCTGAACAAATGCATTTGGGCAGCCTTGTCTTTATTCCTTCCCTTACATTTATACCGCATAAGCAACTGACTGCAATCAGATCAGTCCAGAGGTCTGATCTGGCAGTAAGTGTTTTTTCAGTGACCATGAACTGTATATAATATTGATTTAGTGTTAACTAAAGGCTGAAATTTAAGAGCTTCTTGTAGAAGCCTGCACCTTAAATTAACCATGGTGTTTGCTAAAACTAACCGCCACAAAACCTCTGTAGACTTTGCAACTGAACCTTCCCATCTTCTATTCATAGTAGTTTTTGACTGGAAAATTCAGCCTGGATTTCTCAAAGTGAGAACGATGTTTGGATGACAGTGTTTAAATTTTGTTATTTGTGGAAAACTAGACCATCTTAAATACTAATCTGTGTGCTCTCTTGTTGGGTCTTTTAAAAAAATTCTAAATAACTTCAGGACTGCCAAAGATGTTGGCTGGTTTGACTTCTAGCTGAAAAGACCCCAAAAGGGATGTGTGGAAGGTGTGTGACTGACCAGATGGACAGAGGCATTACCAACTCTGTGCAGACCGTTTAATTAACCTCTCCTGGGGCTCCAAAAGGATAGCTTTCTGCTCCCAATCAGTTTTTGGCCTCTCTGTTGGAGTAAGAGAGACCAAGCTGTGTGCCTGAATGATTTTTAAACACAAGCGGACACCACATCTCAGCCCTAAGTAGTGTTTGGAATCATTACTGGAATTTCTTGGCTGGTAATACACTAAGCAGACTTTCTCTAGAGGTCAAAACGACAGTCAACATTAGAGAAATCTTTGTCTTTCTCTTAGGCTGAGAAAAGGCCATCAGAAAGTAGTGGACATGGTATATGTGGTGCTACTCACGAATTTAGAATTAAAGAGTTTTTTGTTATCAATTTATTCTTACTGAAGAACCCCTCTCCCGCTTCCCTTATGATCAGTGAAAGGAGTAAGATTAGTGGGCTAACCATCCAGAGGGCCAGCCTGTTGAAGACAGGTGTCAAAGCTGTCCCCTCAGCAGTGAAATTCTTTTCCCCTTGAGAGGTACAAAAGTACACAACTGGCTTCATTTTGGCCTGCAGAAAGGTTTGTTTCCATTTTCTTTGTCTGAATGTTCCCATTGGAAAAAACAGAAGTCATTTGTGCCAGTGTCTGAGAATTTTGGTTGTGCAAGGGCCTTTTGGGTCAGGGCCATCTGGTATTATATCCGTCTCTCCTCTGGTTCTTGCTCTGGGATTTCCATGGGCATATTGGCCCAGAAATGTTACTTTGTTGAGATGCATCAAGGTTCCTTGGCACAGATACTTGGAAGTTAAATAATAAAGTGATTATTAGAGCAACACTGGTGGGGATTTTTCAGGGAAAGATTTTTAATACATTAGGAATAAACCTAAGCTTTCTGTTAGACGGTATACATTGTGCAGAACTGTTTCTTGGGCACAAAACCCTAAGTTTCTTTAAAAGAAATTGAATTTCTTGTTGTTTATTGCAGGCAGTATTTATGTATGAAGTTCAGACCTCCTCAGCCACAGGGGTTAGAGATTTAAGGCAGATCTTTTCTATGCAGTCTGCATTCATTTACTATTTAAGACTTCTTTAAATATTAGTTGGAGTCCTGCATGAGGTGTAAGTGCAGGATACATACCATGGTTTGCAAGATACTGACTCCCATGTGCATGCCACTGCCATCCACAAGATAGAAAGCAGGCATGTTCAAGTAGATGTCCTGATATTTTCACAGCCAGGGAAAAAAAAATCTTTTACTTGCGGGGTTAAAGACAGCTAAGTGCTGTTTCTACATAGGATCACAGTGTTCTACATGGCCACAATGTACTTCATGGAAAATGGGATAGGAATGTGCATCTATTAGAATATACCTAGTAGGTGTGTCTACATGTGTGCATTTAATGCACATTAGACCAATTTAAGGTGCATTAAGGGCACACACCTACACTTGCATGCCCTTAATGCATCTTAAAAGTGGCAAATTTAGGCGAATCCTGCCTAAATCTGATTATTGCGTTAAGTAAGTATCAGGTACCTGATTAGTTAAAGCACAGTAATGCATATGTAGACTTGTTAATGCACATTAACGCAGGGACTTCAGTGCTGGGTCTGCCCAGCCACTAGGGGGCCAGACAGAGCCCAGCCCCAGGGCTCCTGGCTGGCCACCTCTCCTCCTCCATGGCTGGGCTGCTCTCTAAGGCAGGGCTGACATCCAGAGGCAGTTCACAAGGAGGGTGTGCTCAAACACCCACATTTATGAGGACATATCCTGTGGGATGCATGTGCAAGGCCACTCCTGGCTGGCATGGCTGTGCCATGTGAAGGCTAAGGTTTTATGGGCACAGCAGTTGGCCATGACCAAGTTCAATCATTGATCCAGTCATGCCCAAAAGACCATGCCATTCATGTGGGAGCTGACCTGCATTTTTGGCACCCTGGGACTCAGGCCGCACCCTTGTGAGTGCCACCAGCAGGGGCAGCCTGGCCTTGCCCACACCCCACCCTGATGCCTTCCGGGGACGTGCCACAAGAGGAGGAGGCCTCAGGCGTTCAGCACCCCACTCCACTCACCTCCCTGGCTGCTTCATCCACTAACAGCTTAGGGAGCCCTACCCAGAAGCTGCGTCACATTCAGCCAAGCCCCACATCCTGCCACAAGGAGTGGCTGGCCATATCACTGCCAACCATCAGCTCCTCCCCAGGGGAGCCTCTGGCCAGAAGCCAGCCTGCTGCACACCATCACTAATGGGGAACCTCATGCTGAGCCCTCAACCTCACCAGTCCTGGAAATATCGTAAATCCTGCACTAGGGAGGGTCCTCCCAGTCCCCAGCCCTGTCCCTGCCCCTGCTCCCTGCCTGGCACACCCACACTCCCCAGGCCACCCCTGCACAGCACACAGAAAGGTGGGACACAGTTCAAATTTTCAGTGGCCCATGTACCTGCAGCTGGGTGGGCACAGGCCTCTCACACACCAAGGAGGGCATCAATGCCAGCGGCAATTGTCCTGCTTGGCAGCGGGGTGCTCTGCCCCAGGTAGCCCTCCGGGTGGTGGCGAAGGTTGCAGAGAAGCCCAGGCTTGCCTCACACCATTGTAGCTCAAGATCCCAAACCAGGAGTGCAGGTGGGCCTAGGGTACCAGCAGGATCAGCAGCAGGGCATAGTGGATCGGGCACCCCTCAGCCTGCGCAAAAAGCTCATTGTGCACCACCTAGGGCACATGCAACAGGGGCACACTTGGGGCACAGCAGTAGCATGGGGGAGAGGCCAACCCTAGGGTGCCTCCCTGGAGAAGCCCCCAGAAGACTGAGTGGGGGTGTAGCCAGCCCCTTGCCCCAGTTGTCCAGGAGCCCTGCAGCTTGGGTGCCATGGGCTGGGTGGCAGCATGGCAGAGCAACTGACCTGCAGGGAGAGAGTTGGCAGGGGACAGGGTGCAAGCGGGGTCTGGAGCTGTTGCAACAGGTGCTGCCAGCAGCCTGGCCTGGCCCGCCCGGGGAAGTGGGCAGGGGAGGCAGGCTGCCTGCAGCTGGCACCCAGCAGCCCACCAGCCTCAGGGGAGCAAGCAGGGTTGGAGGGCTTGGGTCAGCAGCTGCCTGGGCTCAGTTCTGCCCGGACAGCTTACCATGGTCCCTGGGCACCCGCACATGGTCAATCTCTGATCTGGGCAGCACAGGGCCCCTGGTGCAGAACATCTTATCTCTGCAATGTTGTAAACTTGCACAAAAGGCTTCTGTCTTTTGCTTCAGCAGGGCCAACATCTGGGCTTGGGGGAGAGGCTGCAGAGCCCTGTGGGAGTGCTGCATTAGGCTTGCCACCACCTGCCACTGGAGCCACCTGGATGCTCTGGCTATGCTAGTGGCGCACCAGGGACTGAACTCTCCTGTTCCAGTGGCTGGTGGCAGTGGTGGAGAACCAGGTGGCATGGGATCAGGTGTGGCAACAGGCATGGGAGGCATGGGAGCTGGCTTGGTGGAAGAAAGATGTCACCTAGGAGCCTGCCTGGGAGGAGGCATGGAACTGGTTGCAGCAGAAGCACTGGGCCCAGCTGGAGGCCATGGAGCTGCTCCAGCAGCACTTAACCAGCCAGAACCAGCCAGTGTAGGCTACATCTAGGTCCTCCCATGCCTGGCCCCAGCCCCTAGGTCCCACCCACCACCCTACAGCAGGCCTCCACCTAGGCCTTAGAGGAGGGCCTCCTCTGCCTCCCACCTGCAGGAGCCCCTGGTGTTTGCCAGTGCCCTTGACCTGTGAGGGAACTGTCCATGGCCAGGGTGCTAGCGACCTGCTGCCAGGCTCTGCGCCCTGGGCGCCGCCCACCACACAGCCTCCCACTCTGGGACTCGGAGACTCTTATACATATTTTTCAATTTGGGAGGAGGGCTTTTTATTGTTGGTGGGTGGGGAGGGTGGTGGAGGGGCTCTGTGTGTTGAGGGGGGAGGGGCTTCTGTTGGTTGAAGGAGGAATGGGGGTAGGGGTTGTAATGGGGATAAAGGTTTCTGTAGCAAACGTATGTGTCCAGGAGTGGTGCTGGGGTGTGGGCAGGGGGTATTGGGTGTGTAGGTAGCAGGGATGGCCAGGCACACCTCCATGTCCTGGTGCTCCAGGTGAGGCTGGAGGTGATGCGGCAGGTTTTCAAAGGTGGACCAGGTCATCTGGGACATGTTGATCCACTGGTCCTGCAGCATGATGCACTGCCACCAGTCCTGGCCAGCGTGGCAGGCCTAGAGGCAACAGGGTTGGTGGGACATGAGAGTGACAGGGACCTGGTAGACTGTGTGGGGCAGAAGTTGAAATACTTTAGAGGGAGATAGATCTGACAGCAGCCTTGCTTTGGGTCAGGGACACCAGGGTGGCTGAGCCAAACCAAGAGTAGTCTTGCCCTGGATCATGGACACAAGGGGGCCAGGACAAGGCACAAAACAGGGCAAAGGGGGCTGGAAACCAGAGGCACAGAAAGGGCTGAGGCTGAGAGAGTTGGCTCCAAATCAGAGGGCCGAGGCTGGAAGCCTGCAGCCAGAGTAAAGCAGGGCTAAAGCCAAGAAGGCTGAG
>NW_017729024.1:180018761-180020257 GCF_001723915.1 Gavialis gangeticus | reverse complement strand
GCACAGAAAGGGCTGAGGCTGAGAGAGTTGGCTCCAAATCAGAGGGCCGAGGCTGGAAGCCTGCAGCCAGAGTAAAGCAGGGCTAAAGCCAAGAAGGCTGAGGCCTCTACAAAAGGATGGCACTGTAGACAGAATAATATCTGGAAGGCATGGGTGTGGCTGTAGGGGTGGAAGGAGGCCATGAATTTAGCCGTTAGAGAGAGAGTGAGTGCACCCTGGGTTCATGAGCTTCTGAGGGCAATCTTCTCTCATTAACTTTTAACATCAAGGCATGGCTTGAAAAGAAGCAGGATGAGACCCTGGGAGGCTGAAGCAGAGGCCAGGCATGATCAAGGTGGCCACTAGGGGGCATTGCAGCAGCCCTTGGGTGCCTCCTTGTCAGAGTGTGCAAACATCTACACATGGGACATGTCTACACATGCATATGAATGCAATTACAATAAACTATGGCATACATCATGCTGGATTTTATTGCTCCCAGGCACAATGTTTACATGTGTGCCTGGGACTGCAGCACAATGAAGCAGGCCAGAGCAGCCCAGAGGAACTGGGGCTGCTCCAGCCCAGCTCAATGTGCTGTGGAGGGGTTGGCTGTGCTTCAGTGCTCATCTAGCTGGCAGGCAGTCCCTGCACTGAAACACCCTCACGCCCCAGCCAGCTGTGTCAGCTTCTACACATGTGCTGCTGTGGAGATTATTAGGTTTCTCCAGCCTAATAGCCCTGCATGTATAGATGCTGAGACATTTACTGTGGAGCTAATCAGTCTACTCTGCAGTTAATGTCTCATGTAGATATACCCATAATTCATAAGATAAATCCAGAGATTTCTGATAGGAATTCGTAGTGTCAAAAACATTCTGACCTGTTGTTGTCTTTCTAAGTTCTTTGCAGTGAAAGAATTGCTCTGTTATTTTTCCATGCTCAAAAAATGAATGAAAGCTCAGAGCTGACATTTTCTGAGAGCTGTCTTCAATCTAAAAAAAGGTTGAGAACCACTAATCTAAGCACTAGGATCATTTTTACAATTAAGCGTTCTGTCCCTTCATATTGCACGTATCTCTGGCCCCAAGAAGTGCAAGCTATTTCCAGTGAGTGATATAATAGCAATAACAAATTGCCACCCTGTATTTATTCATATCCAAGGGCCCCCATTTGCCTTGCAGCCCATTTCAGTCATTAAAGTTGATCATTTTTCAAATCACTGAAACTGCAATGGTTTTTTAGGCACGAGAGGCACAAACTGCAAGTGTTCAGGCAGTTCTCCCACCTGGATCCGTGTGTCTCTGCAACACTGTATTAACTGCAGTGGGACTCCAGGCAAGGATAAAGGTTCCTTTTTGTAGAGCTGGGCCTTGCTTAACCTTTATCCATTCAGGTGTGGCCCACGTAACTTGGGTATGTACTCCCCCTCTCCAATTGAAGGGGATTGTTAGCTAGCAGGTGTGCTGTGGGGAGGGAACTGCAGACCACTCAGTTTCCCTCCATCCCTATAGAAC
>NW_017729024.1:180012350-180018479 GCF_001723915.1 Gavialis gangeticus | reverse complement strand
AGCTGGTAACTTTAGGGGGGCCCTCCCAATGGGACCTCCACTTTCAGGAGCACTTAACTAACCAGGGGGGGCTCCCCCTCCCCTGTGGGAATCCTCTTTGCCCTGAAACTCACAGCTCACAGGCCTGGAGGGTGGCCCTTGTCCTCTGCGTCAAGCTGCTCTCTTGCCTGCAGTGAGCTTCGTAGGGGGGTAATCGCTGTCCCCTGGAACAGGGCTCCTCTATGCAGGGCATCTGGGGCCTCTGGCTCAGCCCTGTCTACTGGCTCAGTAGCTTGAGCACTGTCTGGCTCCCTGGACTCAACCTTTTGCTATGGGTTGGAGGCTTGGGCTGCCTCATGCAGCTCCAGGCTGGGTCCACTCCCGGACCCTCCATGCAGCGCCTCCTGCACTGAGCTCCAGCCTTATTTTCAGGGTTGAAGACCTGAGCCGCCCAAGTGCTCCAAAGGTCCTACTCTGTGCACTGGCTTGTTCACTGTGTCTCTGGCTGCACACCAGAGGTTGCAGACCCAAGCTGCCTCATGCAGCTCCCAGGGTCTGGACACAGTGCTGCACACTGAAAGCCTTGCTGCTGGAGCCATCTGCCATTCCCCACTGATAGAAGTCTTCATGTGCGCTTCTGGGTTACTGCTTGACCCTACTGAGCAGCTCTCCTCAGCTCTTCTAAGCCCCATTCTTCTCTCTTCTCTGTCCCGGATGTATTTTCCTCATGCTGGGCACACAGCTCCTTTTATATGCTCCAGGGCTCCGCCCCTGAAATCTTCTGGACCTAAGTGTTGCAGTCTTCAATCAGGTCCAGGAGAGGGGGGTGGGAACTCCTCTCCCCCTCCCCTCAGGAAAGTGGCGTGACTTAACTCCTCTTCCTGCCTCCTGACTGGGGGATGAGCTCCACCAATCAAAACAGCAAGATCTCAAGCCTGGGGCTCAACCCAAGATCCAAAAGGCAAGCCTGCTACACAGGGAAGCAGAGTCTGGGTGAGGATTTGAACTCAGACGCCGCACAACATTCATCCATTAGCTCAGCAAGCCAACCCCTTTTGATATGTTCTTGCATTCCTGTTCAGCTAGTCATCTGAGACAGCTGTTTACCAACAGGATTATGTCAGATTGGTGTGCTAGAAGTTAGATGCTGTTATGGGAGTTTGGGGAGAGAGATACTATGCTACACTAAAGCAGCTTCTCCCTTTCTTTGATTACAAGAGGTTATCAATGCCCCAACACAGCGCACACAGTTCTCATGACGGGATAAAGGAGAGCAACAGAGAGAAGTGAAGTGAAAACAGAAGACTATTTCACAGCAATGCCCCAAAAAGGTGTGAGAGGAGTAAGACAGTGCTGCACATCTGGTGCAGCTGAGATCATCCCAGCTGATGATTTGCTTACACTCCCACAGTGTAGCACGGATTGCTCTGTCATTTGCTATGACTGCATACGTCGCCTCTCCTCCCTTCCAACTTAATTTGCAAACTCCAACCAAGATTGGCTGCTGAGGAGTCAGCCCACATCTTCCTAGATGGAAACTTGAGACCCACCAAGACCAAATGTCAGATGGTGTTTAGCCAGATGAATAGTGGCAGTCACTAACAGCCAACTTGACTCTTCGATCTTTCCATCAGAAGCTGCATTTCACATTCTCTCCAAGCTCTTCCCTCTAATGAAATACACAACAGGCTGGTTTGGTCTGAGCTGGTGACACTTACAGAAAAGCCTGTATCCGACACAAGTATGTAGAGAAGATGACCCTTGTTTGGCCTCACACTCCTCCTTGTCCAGCCCTTATGCTCTGTTCACTCTGCTCCTTCCTTTCACAGCTGCACGCTAAGTAAATGAAGTTGATAAAGCACAAGGAACTTTAGTGTAATAGTGATTTTACAGCAAAAGACTACAGCAATAAAAAACATAGGCTGGCTTCCAGAACTTTTTATTCCCAGGTGTAAACCCTGCAACTTCTGCAGATCTCTGAATGCTTTCCAGTCCCACTCATTTAGTTGAGAGAGGAACTACTGGAAGTCTGATTTTTTCTGACAATATTTTATGCTTTATTGCATCCTACATCAGAGTATGTTACATCCAATTAAATCCCACGGTCCTGCTATGGGGATAATGTTGCTCTTAACCATTTTGCCCCATGTAGCTAGCCAAGGAGCTAACCATTCAAATTCTAGATTTTTTTTCCCAGTTAGGAAAAGAAATTGGTTTGTTCAGACTGTGCCTGGGTTTGTCCTCTCTTTCTCTGAATTTCTTGATGCTTCCCTGTCCCCTCTCTTCCCCTCCCACATGCACATATATGTTTGTACTCAAATGCCACCCAGCAAAGTCACTCTGTGCAGATGGTTCAAATCCCTAAGAAAACACTGTGCCATATATCTTTGTTTTGGGAAAGGTATGTGCTTATAACTGTCTCATAACTACCTGAAATAAGGTATCCTTTTTACACCTACTATTTTCAATAAGGTTGAATCTAATCTATATCAGTATTATACCATACTGTATCATTACTTTACCCCTTTGACAGAAGGTGTATTGTGTCACAGAATGGTTCAGTAATATGCCTTAGGGTCAGTGACAGCTGGGAATGGAACCCAAAAATCTGTATTCTGTGTTGATTTCCCGCTGACTGACACGTTCTCTCTCTTATGAACAAAGGAGAGCACCATAAGAGTATTTCCTAGAAGGTACAGACTATTTGCCACCCTTTCTGATGCCCTACTTTCTAGGCAGAGGTTTCTATGCATACCCCCAGGGGTGCTTGAGAAGGCCCTAGGGGGTACGTGTGGGTGGGTGGGGATGAAGCACTGCCATGCACCATCCCGCGCTGCTGCGCAGGCGCTGCCCACCTGGTCAGATGCAAGGGTGGAGGTGGGGGGGAGGAAAGCTCACACAGGGCGGCTGCTGTCACTCTGTGTCCAGCTGTGCACCACCCCCAACACATCCGGCCACAGGAGGTACACTGATCCAAAAAAGTTGAAAAACCCTATTCTAGGCCACTCATTCTGAGACTGCGCCAGATGTCTTTATCAAGGATAGTGAGCAGGAGATCGACTCCTACTGCCAGGCCCTTTGCCTCATGAAGGCCGAAGGTTGACCAGGGTCACCTTCCAGGACAAGGGAGGACTTGAGGATCTCCCACACTGTCCAGGGTTGGACCAAGGTAGTCAATGGCCCCAGGGCCCACTGCACCAGGGTCCCCTCTCCTCTAGAGCTCTGCAACAGGTATGCACCTCTTGCAGCCCCAGTAGAGCCTCCAGAGCTGCCAGCTTCTGCAGGCAAAGGAGGTTCACCACCAGCTGCCATCCCTGCTCTCCCTAAGATGAAATGCAGAGTGGTCATTGTGGGAGACTCCCTCCTGAGGGAGACTGAGGGAGCAATCTGCCACCCTGACCCCCTAGCCCAGGAGGTGTGCTGCCTCCTGGGAGCCCATATCCAGGACATACCAGAGAGGATCACAAAGCTTATCCAGGCCTCTGACCACTACCCTACGTTCCTTATCCTTGTGGGCACAAATGACACAGCTCGGAGCAATCTCAGCTGGATCATGAATGGGTACAGGGCTCTGGGAGTGGGGCTTAGGGTGTTGGGGGCACAGGTGGTTTTTTCCTTTATTCTCCTGGATATGGGCCATGGGCTGAGGAGGGAGAGACAGATCGAGGTAGTCAACTGAAAACTGAAGCACTAGTGTCATTGTGAAGACTTCGGCTTCCACAATCTCAGTCTGCTGTTTGGTGAGAGAGGCAGCAGTCTGCTGGGAAGAGACGGCTTCCACCTCACTTCACTGGGGAGGAAGCTCTTCTCAGCCAGAATGACTGACCTGCTCGACCGGGCTTTAAACTAAGCCCACTGGGAGATGGGTGGACAACCACCAAAGCAAGCTCACTGGGCAACCTTTGCACATCCAGCAAGCTAAGGCACTCAAGGGAACCCACTCCTACCCCAGCCCCGGAACATTGTGTAGGGAAGGCAAGGGCTCCCAATGGGATGCTTACATACGCCAATACCAGGAGCTTGAGGAACAAACAGGAGGAACTGGTCCTCCTACTAAACAAGAATGACTGCGATCTCATAGGAATAGCGGAGACCTGGTGGGACTCCACCTATGACTGGGTGACAGGTACAGATGGCTATACCTTATACAGGAGAGATCCTGCAGATAAAAGCGGTGGGGGTGTAGCTCTCTATGTCAAGGATAGCTACACATCCCAGCAAGCTGACATTGGCACCCAGGGAGGGTGACTAGAGACCCCCTGGGTTAAAATACTTGGGGAATGTGGCACAGGGGACACAATGGTAGGAGTCTACTATAGACCCCCTAACCAGGAACAGGAGCTCGACCAGGAATTTGCCAGGGAACTGGCTGAGGCTACATGCTCTTGGTGCATGGTTGCCATGGGAGACTTCAACTATCCGGACATCTCATGGGAAGAGCACTTGGCCAAATCTGAACGGTTGCACAGCTTCCTCATGTGCATGGATGAGCTCTACCTGACCCAAGAATTCTGTGAACCAACAAGAGGTAAAGTGCTGCTGGACCTGGTACTGGCTAAAGGGGATGATCTAGTCAGCAACCTAAAAATCTAAGGAAAGCTGGGAGACAGTGACCACAAGCTGATCACTTTTACTATCCATTGCAAAGATGGCAAGTCAGTCAGCAATGCAGAAGTCCTTGACTTTAGGAAGATTGACAGCCTTGTTGTCGAAGCCCTAAGGGACCATGGCATGAGAGGGAGAGCAATCCAAGAGGAGTTGTCACTCCTTAAGGGAGCGATGCTGAAAGCACAAGGGATGTCCATCCCATCTCAGAGGAAAGTTAGCAAAAGGCCACAGCACCCCTCTTGGCTCAGCAGGGAACTTGTGGACCTCCTACATCAAAAAAGAGAGGCTTATAAAGACTGAAAGATAGGAATCACCACAAAGGAGAATTACTCTGCACTGGTCTGTTGTAGGGAGCAAACCAGGAAAGCCAAGGCTGCAACCGAACTCCACCTGGCTACGTATATCAAGGACAATAAAAATTCCTTTTTTAGCTATTTGGGGAGTCGGAAGAAAAGCAAAGGTAACACTGGACCCCTGATAAACCAAATGGGACAACTGACACCCAGGAAAAAGCTAACCTGCTTAATGGGTACTTCGTGTCAGTTTTTCATCAACCCAAAGGGACTGCCCTGCCTAGCAAAATGCGGGACAGCCAGGGTGAGGGTGAATTTATTCAGTGCTACACAGCATTGGTGTAGACCTTGTAAAGGAACACCTTGAGAGGCTGGACACCTTTAAGTCAGCAGGTCCTGACAGATTGTACCCCAGAGTACTTAAGGAGCTGACAGGAGTCATAGCCCAGCCACTGGCAAAGATTTTTGAAAACTCCTGGCGTTCAGGTGAAGTACCTGAAGATTGGAAGAAGGCCAATGTGGTGCCCATCTTCAAGAACAGGAGGAAAGTAGATCCAGGGAAGCACAGGCCAATCAGCTTAACCTCAATCCCTGGAAAGATTCTAGAAAAAAATCATCAAAGAGACCATTCTTGACCAAGATGGCTGATGGCAACATCCTGAGGGACAGCCAGCACAAGTTTGTTGTTGGGTAGGTTTTGCCTGACCAATCTCATTTCCTTCTATGACCACGTGACATATCAGCTGGACAAAGGAGAAGAGATTGACATTATATATCTGGACTTTAAAAAAGCCTTTGATCTGGTGTCCCATGATCTCCTCTTGGAAAAATTGGCCAACTGTGGCCTCAGCTACATCACAGTTTGATGACTGGGGAATTAGCTCTGAGGCTGGACTCAGAGAGTGGTGGTCAACTGAAGTGAATCATCATGGTGCTTCATGACCAGTGGTGTCCTTCCAGGCTCCGTCTTTGGACCTGTTCTCTTTAACATCTTTATTAATGGCATGGATACTGGTGTCAGAAGTGGACTGGCCAAGTTTGCTGATGACACCAAACTTTGGGATAAAGCAGCCACACCTGAGGATAGGCTGGTGATCCACACTGACTTGGATAGGCTGAAAAAGTGGGCAGATACAAACCTGAGGACATTCAATACTGTCAAATGTAAGGTCTTCCGCCTTGGGGAAAGACCCCCCCACAGTACGCTTATAGGCTTGGCAGTGCTTCGCTTGCTAGCACCATGGCCAAA
>NW_017729024.1:179984762-180011758 GCF_001723915.1 Gavialis gangeticus | reverse complement strand
TTTGACCCCAGCTGACTTCCTGCCCTTGGGGCAGGAGGCCGGACTCGATGATCTCCCGAGCTCCCTTCCAGCCCTAATGACTATGAAATCTATGAAAGTCTTCCAACTGAACTGGAGTCAAATCAGGGTTTAAAGGTGGGTCTGTTAATGAGTTTACAGTACTGTGTAATACAGCATTGCAGTGCAGTACAGGACTATACCACTCAGTAATGTTACTAAGGTGGGTTGAGTGATCTGGGTACCCTATAATGGTATGTGAAAAGTCTTGGGATGGTTGATATCTTCCACAGAATGGTTCACTTCCTGAATAATTTTCTCTCTGCAGAAAAGAAAGTAACATACCCATTTGCAGATGAGAAAACTGAGCCACAGAGAGGTTAACTGCCTTACCAAAGGCCACAAAGACAGTTCTGCAAGTCAGTGGAAAAGCCAAAATTCTTGCTCCAAACCAAGTCAGTATTCAAAAGCAAGGGTTTAGTACACCATTCTGTGACCTACTGCCACAGAAATGCCCCTGGACAAACTGGGGTGTGTCAGAAGTGGGGCTGCAGGCCCGGCAGGTTGAGAGCCCTGATTTGAGAGGATGCTGAGGTATGCTGGCAGTATCTCTAGCCTTAGGGAGGCTGCCATCTCTAAAACAGAACACAGCAAATGCACAGAGCAATGTGGAGCCCACAGTGTGCCACATAACACAATTCAGGGAGCCTAATTAGCTGCAGCAACACTTCAAGGATGTCGCTTTCTCTAGATATCCTGGTGACTACTGTAGAGAAGTAAAGGGAAATTTCAGAAATACAGTTGGGGCTTTTCCACTGACTTCAGTGGGTTTTGGATTTAGGCCATAATGAATAAGCACATATGAGACTTAAATTGGATTACACTGAATTCCTGAATTCATCTAGCTGACCACCCCTTCTCTCTAAAATATTTGGGAAATATATAAGACAGCATTGGCTGTTTGCTGAATAGGAACTTAATGATGTTGTATGTAGTTCCGCTTCCACTAAACTTTGGCTACTCTGAGTTCCCACAAGTGCTTACATTGTTGAAGTTCTTGTAAACAATGTTTTCTGTACTGAAAACAATGGATAGCCAAACCCAAAGAATTTCTAGCAAGCAACAAGATGTGTTCAGACCAAGGACATGAACTTAGATTTCCTACTCATGTACACAAAAGAGGCTTATCCTGATGTTTGCAATCCCACTTCCAGCCCTGAGATTGGCAGTCTCATCTGTGACCATCCAGACAGAATTGAAGTATCAACTTTATAAAATGGTAGGCAGATAACTAGGGACCTTGGATTTCATGGAAATTGCAAAATCCGGCATTGCCTGTGAAATCAGCAATGCCCGTGAAACCCACAAAAAATACCTTACTGAAAATAAAATGCTGACTTTGCAGAGGGAGCCACCAGCCCTCATGGGGCTGCAGACACAAAGGGGAACCCAAGACGGCTGCTGCCCCCACCTGTCACCACTGATTGGCTGATGGGTGCCTGTTGTACAGCCCCGCTCCTCTCCACCAATGGGTGGCAAATGTGGGGCTACATGATGGATTGCCCTTGCAACCAAACAGTGGCAGGGGGTGGGGCAGTATGACATCTGCCCCACCCCTGCAGCTAATCAGCAGTGAGGGGTGGGGCCATTAGGGCCCCTCAGGCAGAGGTGTGGGGGGCCCATCACGATCAGCCCACAAAAATGGCAGCCAGCCCCACAGTCTTCCTGTGAAATCAACCAACCACTTCCTCAAGTTGGGTAGACCCTTAAAGATAACTCGGGTATCTTGGCCACCACTTCTTTCAACAAGACATCAAGACCTAATGCTTATCTATCTGGGTATACTGCATATCCCTCTAACATGATGTACTAGACCACAGAAACAGCAGGAAAGAAGGAAAATGCTTCAACAATTGTCATAAAATAAGCCAGAAGTCAGTGCAACATCCCAATTAGCAAATAGAGGCCAACACATCTTCCAAGAAACACTGAAGCCAATCACTAGTTGCAAATCCAAGAAGAAGAGTTCTATGAGTTGCATCAATGAAGGGGAGCAAGACAAAGAAGATATAAGAATGTGAAAATCAGAATTGTGAAACTTTAAGTTGTATATTAGGAAGTAAGACAAAGTATAGCAATAAGGACAGAAAATAACAAATATAGTGTGGGTAGTAGCTTTCTTGTGGTAGTTAAGAGAAGTCCAGTAAGGAATACTTATAGTCACCCTTCTTGGAACAGGCAAGAAAGAAAGATAAATGACTGAAAATATTTTGTTCTTAGATATGTGTTTATAGAACAATATATCATCAGTATATGAACTTCTAAGAAGCAGTACTATAGAATAATAGTGATGGAAAATGATTGTTCTAGACCAGTGTTTCTCAACCTTTTCAAACTCAGCACACTCTTTGTTAGACTTGAGGAACTCTAGAAAAATGCAACCTCTTAGTTTTCACTCATTTTTTGACTATGAAAAAATAATGCATCCATTTTTGTATTGTAAAGAACTCAGAAAGATCACACTGGTCAGGATGTTTTTAGCACTGTGGATCATTTGAAATCATTGGATTTATCTTGTGAATCATTTCAAATCTCAACCTGGCACCCTGGTTGAGAATCACTATTCTAGACCATCACTCTGACTAGGTCGTGTTGTTTTCCATAGTGTGTCCTCTAGGGATTTAATTAAGGTACAATTGGATGAGATTGACGGAGGGCCTAAACATTCATAGGTAGCACTGGTGGAATCTTGGCATTGTGTTAGTCGGGGTGGGCAAAATACAGCCTGTGGGCCAAATCCAGCCCACCAACTGATTGCATTTGGCCCTCCGGTTGGCAACCGCAAAGTCATAGGATCTGGACCACAGGCAACTGGCAGCTCTGGCTGCTGTATGATACTGGGCAGATGGGCATGTCCCAACCTCATCCACAGCTTACACCAGCTCCTGCCCTGACCACCGGCAGCAGTGTCAGGTACATGCTAACCCTGCAGGTTTCTGCTAGGGATTGGGCTGACTGCCTGGCACTACAGCTGATGCAGCAGCGTCACCTGCAGACCCAAGCGGATGCCCCAGTCTCCAGTGGAACCATGCAGGCAGCTTCCACAGCTGATGCCACCACCTACCTAGCACTGCTTCCAGGGGCTCTGCCAGACACTTCCTTGTGACATTAGGCAGTTCACTTAATTGTGTCATCTTTCACTTTCCCAGCATGCAAAGTGGAGCTAATTATAATTTCCTTGGCTATGAGGCAGTTTTTTCATGTAAAAATAATGATTATTTAACAGTGCTATATTATTTGTCTAGTAGTTAGAGCAGGGCAGTGGGAAGTAGGAGTTATGGTTTCTCCTGCAAATGACTTCAGCTCTCTCTAGGGCTACTTCCACTCCCATCCTTTATCTTCCTTCTCTGAGAAGAACTTGTGAGATCTTTGGAGCAGGAACTGTCCCATATTATGTGTTTGAACAGCACTTAGCATATGAGGGTCTTGATTTGATTTGGAGGCTTCTAGATATGCTTGTAATACAAATAAATCATACTGTTTCTCTCTTCCTGATAATGTAGCAGAATTGAAAAGTAGCTGTAAAAACACCTATATATCTGAGAGATGGGTGACTTCACAAAGCAGGGATCCAGGATGTGAGATAAATTACTAGATTCTCAAGCCACCTTAAATGACCTTAATGTTAGCAGTCATGCTTATAAGCAGAAATATATATATATATTGTTGGCCAAAAAAAGAAATCTCATGGTCAGCAGTGAGCATCCACCACTCAGTGCTCTGCAGGACTTCTGCATCTCATTAAAAATGGGAGGGAGACTGGATCTAATGGATTTGGTGGGGCCTGGAATAAAATCTATACTTTATTTTTTAAAAGCGTGCCTTCAATGTAGGTTTCAGTAAGAAAATGTAAGGAAAACCCCATATCACAGCAGCTACGGAAAAGATTCTTGTCGGCATAAAGAAGCCAGCCTTTGCATACAGTGATGTCAGCCTCTAAATTTAACTAGGTGCCTTGGAAAACGTCTCACACAAAGAATGTAATATTGGTATTTTTAACTGCTCCATAGAAACATGCCATTGACATTAGTCCTCTCTGCTGAGGAGTATGATGCCTGACATAGCCCATGTCAATAATAAGCCTCTGGTTAGGACTGAGATGTAGGTAGCCATGCCTAGTGGTTAAGCCTGGGGCCCGGGACCTAAGTCCAGAGCCAGGAGTCAAGACAAGGTCACAACCTGAGTCCAGATGCCATTGTTCTCATCAGGAGCAGATCTGAATCCGAAAGTCCAGGACCCCCCCATAACAGCTCTCCAAACTTTCCTATGTGAGACAGGGCTGCAGGCTTTTTTGTGGTTTTTTTGTGTATTATTTGGACCTGTTGGCAGTTTTTTTACAATTTTTGACCAATATTTGACTGGTCAATTGACCAAACTTTATTTGACCAGTCAAATACCCAGCCCTACTAATTTTAATCATTCCAGTACAAGGAGACACGCAAAGGGGATGTATCTTTGCTGTAGAAATGTGTCATCTCCACAGAGACCCTTTTTTTGTTTTAAATTAGATCTGTATTTTAAGCATTATAGGCTCAAATCTAACAGTCCATGAAACTGATGAGTTTTTATACTAACTTCAATGAACACTGGGTCAGGCTAGCTAGAGATGGACCCACAATAAAACTCTGGACATACACATCACTAAACTTCTGAAAACTTTGAATCAGGATCTGAACTTTGCCACTCCAGCACCTAAAATTTATATCCATCTCTTGAAAGGTAACAGATTTTTTAATGAAAAGAATGCAGGAATTAGATTGGAAGTGATCTTCTATACCACTCCTCTGCTGTCCCAAGTGAACTTATCAACCTCCATTGCAATGCCAGTTAAGATTTGGCCCCCATTCTACCAGGTTGAGATGGATTTTGATAATGTTTGGGTCTTGCTAATGGTTTATCCATCTTGCATTAGCAGGAAAAGTGACTTCAGGTACCAGTTATCTCCCTGAGGATCAGAAAGCTGTAGCAGTATTAGAAGTACTGCTCAGGTACTCAATGCAAACATAAAATTCTAGAGCAGTGGTCAGCAATGGTTTTGGGCAGAGTGCCAAAGTACCCACAACCTTGACTTGTAAGATGTTGGTGTGCCAAGGGTGGATGGCAGGGGAGCTACAAGGGGCCTGATCCTTGCTGTGGCAGCACAGCTGCCGGCCCTTTCCCTGCCATCTGCCCTGAGGCGCACGTGCACCCACCTCCAGCAACGAGTTGGGCCGGGGCTCTACAGACCCCAGTGCAACTGCTTGCAGCCTACCGGCTGCCTGCTGCAGTGGACCCAGGTT
This sequence comes from Gavialis gangeticus, assembly GCF_001723915.1. Classification (NCBI taxonomy): domain Eukaryota; kingdom Metazoa; phylum Chordata; order Crocodylia; family Gavialidae; genus Gavialis; species Gavialis gangeticus. The sequence continues at coordinate 180,006,422 of NW_017729024.1, read as the reverse complement.
CTGGGCAGGCCCCTGATTTCTGCCACAGAGCCCAGGCTGCTTGCAGCAGATGGTGAAGAGGCTGCAAGCAGCTGCACCAGGATCCATGGAGCCTCAGTCCTAGTCATTGCTGGCAGTGGATGCATGCACACCTCAATGTGGACGATGGGGAAGGGGCTGGAGCTGCAGTGCCACAACAAGGATTGGGCACCTCACAGCTCCTCCACCATCTACCCCGGGGTGCATGTGCCAAGCAAAATGCCTTTGTGTACCATGCCAGGGTGGCAGTTGAGAGGCGGGTGACTGGCAGCTCAGTGCTCAGGTAATGACTGGGGCAATGTATTTGCCACCGGCAAATTCCCAACTCTGACAGTATTTTGATATTGCAGAAATAGTTGTCATTTAAACAGAACTTGGTACTGTATGAGGAGACTTGCAATTAATACTTGAAATATTGAATGAAAAGTTGAATTCTGAAGTGATTTCCTATAAATATTTAATAAATAGCAAAAGGAAGGGAGGAATCCCAGAAATCTAATAATTAGAGAAAGAAAAAGAAAACTCCTCAAGAGAATTTTTTTCCCCCCCACTACTCAGGGATTTGTCATGAATAGGAAAATCTGAGTAGAAAATGTCACTGGCTGGAGTCTCCCATGCACTCTGGCCCCTGGCTTCTATTCTGTTCCATCCAGGAAGAACACAGACCAATTGCAGATGTTTCCTCAGCCTGACAAAGGGCATTTGTACCTGAAAGCTTGCAAAGAAGATTTTTTCCAACTATTTGAGTCTAATAGTTGGTCAAATAAAAGATATCAGATTTACCCAAAGAACCTTGATTGTACCATGCTTTGGCATGTGTACCAGGGGTTGCTGACCCCTGCTCTAGAGGGCTGATGTGTCACTTCCAGAGTGAGGACGGGGCATCCCACTAGTAGCCAGTAGTTGGCTGCTGTGCTGGGAGGAAGACGACCCCACTCCAAGCATAGCTTTAAAACCAGCAGGATAGAAAATGGTGAGCTGTGCACACAAGGCTTCTCCTGACGAGTTTATGCACTGCGCTAGTCCCAGGAGCATACCATGACCCTGGCCCCTGCTTTTGGTCCATGTCCCTGTGATTCTGGTTTCTGTGTCCAGCTTCTGCCCTTTGTCTTGTTCCTGCCCATGACTCATCTCCTGTCCTTGAAACGGTTCTTGGCTCTGGCTCCTGACCCTAGCGTGTCTCTCAGCTTCCGTGTCTGGCTCAGTCTGTAGCTCCTGACTTCGGCTGCCTGACCCCAGCTTAATCTGTGGCTCCCTGATTCCAGTTTCATGATGTTGGTTTATTCTTGACCACCAGTCTGGCTTTTGGACTCAGATCTGCTCCTGATGACAATAGTGGCATCTGGACTCAAGTGGTGACCTTGTTTTGACTCCTGGCTCTGGACTTAGGTCCCTGACCTCAGGCTTAACCACTAGGCATGGCTGCCTACATCCCTGTCCTGACCAGAGGCTATGTCAGGCATCATACTCCTCAGCAGAGAGGACTAACATCAATGGCATGTTTCTATGGAGCAGTTAAAAATACCAATATTACATTCTTTGTGTGAGACGTTTTCCAAGGCACCTAGTTAAATTTAGAGGCTGACATCACTGTATGCAAAGGCTGGCTTCTTTATGCCGACAAGAATCTTTTCCACAGCTGCTGTGATATGGGGTTTTCCTACATTTTCTTATTGGAACCTACATTGAAGGAATGCTTTTAAAAAATAAAGTACAGATTTTATTCCAGGCCCCACCAAATCCATTAGATCCTGTCTCCCTCCCATCTTTAACAAGATGCAGAAGTCCTGCAGAGCACTGAACGGTGCATGCTGACCATGAGATTTCTTTTTCTGACCAACAATCTATATATATTTCTGCTTATAAGCATGACTGCTGACATTAAGGTCATTTAAGGTGGTTTGAGAAGCTAGTAATTCATCTCACATCCTGGATCCCTGCTTTGCAAAGTCACCCTTCTCTCAGTTATACAGGTGTTTTTACTTTTCCAATTCTGCTATATTGTCAGGAAGAGAAACAGTAGGATTTATTTGCATTACAAACACATCTAGAAGCCTCCAAATCAAATCAAGACCCTTATATGCTAAGTGCTGTTCAAACATATAATAAGGGACAGTTCCTGCTCCAAAGATCTCACGAGTTCTTCTCAGGGAAGGAAGATAAAGGAGGAGAGTGGAAGTAGCCCTAGAGAGAGCTGAAGTTGTTTGCAGGAGAAACCATAAATCCTACTTCCCACTGCCCTGCTCTATCTAGTAGACAAATAATATAGCACTGTTAAATAATCATTATTTTTACACGAAAAAACTGCCTCATATCCAAGGAAATTATAATTAGCTTCACTTTGCATGCTGGAAAATTGGAAAATGACACAATTAAGTGAACTGCCTAATCTCACATAGAAAGGGTCTGGCAGAGCCAAGGATAAGACCCAGGGTTCCTGCAGTGTATTGGTTTCTGGGTCTCAGCAGTGGGCTCTGATCTGTTTTGGAAACTTGTTCCTGTTAAGATGCCTATAAGAAAGTATCTGGCCTCACATCCACTCACTGGTTTTTGCTTCTTTTGGGCAAAAAGAAAAGTTATAGCTGTATAGTCAGGTTTGAGTATGAGATGGAGAATCGTGATCAAGAGGCACGAGATCAAAAAGTGGAAAGAAATGCTTTTACAATGCCCCATGTGCACTCAGCTTTGCCTATTTCTTTTTAATCCTTTAGTCCTGGGATTCTTTTCTAGCACAAGTAGATCTCACCACATATTATGCAACATGTGGCACTTACAAATAATGAGCTTCTCCCTTCCTACTGGCCTTTTATACTTTGTTTTTCAGTGATCCCACTCTTCCACTTTTGCCATTGGACTGGACTGTATCACAGTATTTTCACATGTGGTCACAGGAAAAGTTATAGACTTTCTCAGTTTCCCACAGGTGCTGAAGTTTTAATGTTGGATAGTCATACCTTATGTTTGTTTTCTGCTGACTAAATCTACCAAGATCCACTCGCGCATAAAGCTGAGTTTATGCTTCAGTGCTGTTAGTGGATTGGGGTCAGACTGCTGTGATCTTACAGAATGAAGCTTTAACCCAAATCCCTCCTGAAGACCCCCTTGGCTTGTAGTAACAGCTATCCATATCAGAAGCAATTATTCCAATATCAGTAGAAAAGAAAAAAGTGAATGTTCTTCCAGCACACCAACTTTTACTTGGGGAATTGGTATCCACATAGTGCTCACCAGCTACCTGCATGTCTTCATAACCGTATCTGGACTCTTTTATAATGCTGACCTTGTGGAATCAAACCACATTAGGTAGCTTAAGATGCAACAGGCAGGGGAGGCAGTGTTGTCCTGTAGATAGTGCACTGGTGGACTGGTTACTAAAAGACCTCTGATCCAGTCCTAGAACCTATTACTGACCTGTGGGACCTTGGGCACTCCCATCATCTCTTGTGCTTGTTCCCCTTGCATCTGCTGTCTGCCAAAACTGTTTAGATTGTAAAAATCAATGCCTGCAAAGTCCTGCAGAAAGGTGAAGTGAGGTTAGTTTTGATCAGCAAGAATTGCCAAGACTCTCAGGCCATATCCACATGGTAAACTTACCATTCCCAGAGTAGCCTCTTCACATGCACCATGCTGTTCCACTTGGCCTGCCTTCAAAACCAGCAGCAGTCTGGCCCTGTCTGCATGTAGTTTCAGCCAGGCTAATTGGTGTGGGGTGTGCTAACTGGCACGGTCACTAAACCGTGCTAATTAGAACTTCCAAAGTGGCACGCCCATGGGGGGAGCCTGCCTGGAGCAGTGTAGCATCTGTGAGGACACTGCTATTAGGAATAGTGAGTTTGCCATGTATGTAGCACTAATATCCCAAAAATCTCTTGCCTCCTGAAAAAAATAAAGGATAAAATAAGTAACAACCATATCGAATATCAGTCTTTGGACTGTTTCTCCTTGATGAGAGCTGGTGATGGGAGAAATTGGACCATGGTGCATTGATCCAGAAAAACATACTGGCTCACAGAATACCCGTGCCATCTTCTGTCAATCAAAGGAAAGCAGATACCTGCTGATGGAAGCATAAGGGCTTGATTGGTAAATGCTGAATTCCCCCTTTGAGTTCCCTGTTTACATTTATTAAAAATAAATATTTGACAAAGAGATCTGTGTTCAGGCTCCTTTTCAATTCAGGCCCCCACTGGATGCTGAAAAACTACTGAGGAAAACATTGTACCACCAGCGAGAGGTCACAACTGCAAAGAGGCCGAGGTTAGTGAGAAGAAGAAGCAAGCACAACAGGATTTGTTGAGTCCTCTGGGATCAAAGCATTGGTCCCCCTACACTTCCCACGCTCCTTATTTGTTGCACTCCTGAAAGAAGTGTGCTAGAGAAAAGTATGCACTGGTGCAAGTCAAATGACATGGCTTGAAACAGCAGCAATGTGACAAGTGATTCCCCACAGCAAGCTTGCCAGCTGCAGCTATACAGTATGTGGGAAAATGCAGACGTATGGCACAGGGGAAAAATGGGTGTCTGCATCTAATAAAATAGCAACTAGTATAATTTCTTTATAATAATGCATAATTTGTGCTTTCATAGTTCCTTTCACCAACAGAACTCAGCTCACTTTACAAACACTACCTCAACCTCACAAAGCCCAAATTTGTTTTACAGATAGGGAAAACTGAGGCACAAAGGTTCATTGACTTTATTCAATTCAGGAAGCAAATCACAAATCCAGCAAATAGAACTGGGAACTATACTCTTGAATTCCTGATACAATGACTGCCAGCACCAAGAACTGATCTTGCCATTTCCAGATCCAAAGCCTCAGTTTTTCTGCAGCTTCAGCTCAAGGACTGAGGAGTAGATCTAGTAAACAACTTAGATACTTCAAGCAAGATTTAGCTGGACTTTAGCTACCTAAGGGCGTGGGTACACAGAGTTATCAGGAGGCAAAGGAGAGCAGCCTTTGACAGGAAAGCATTTTTAGCTGCTTTTTAGTAACTTCCTATGTGAATGCTCTTATTCCGTGGTAAATAGAAATTAACCCATGTTAACTTCCCCTTAAACGAAAGCCTTCTGTTTGCCACAGGTTAAAAGCTTGTACAAAGAGTGGTATGGTGGCAGAGTGGTTAAGGCATCTTGTCATGATGGTCCATGTGTGAGTGTGAGATTTTTGCCAGGCTTTGGCCCTCAGTTGGCCCAGCTGTAACTGGATTCCTGGTCATTTGGGCTGAGGAGTCCAAAGGCAGCCAGATGTGATGCTAGCCACCTCGTTCCCTTGTGTGCTGTTAGCTACAGAATGTGCGTGGTTTAAGCACACTAATTCACTGTACCTTACAGCTTTGGAGAGCATGCACACAGGCACTTACTCCAGAACAACCCATGTCTTGTAAAATCCTGCCTTCCTATGTCTCGTAGGGGCTTACTCATGTATAATTGCACTAAGTCCAAAACTGCAATCCAGAAGTCTATGTACTGTTGTTGTCTAATATTAGAGGTGCCAACTTTTCCTAGATGCCTTTGGCTTTAATGTTCTCCAGATGCTTAAACTTCTGCTTCTCCATATATTGACCTGCCCCAGGCTGAGTACCTTAGTGCCTGTCTCCCATGTAAAGGCAGTAGGGATCCAGAATCTAACTACCTCTCTGGATAAGGCTAAGTGCAGACATTTGGGGTGTTAGGGAGAGGTTAGCTCGGGTTGAAAACGGGCACCTGATCTAACTTGGTTTGCCCAGGTGCGGACCTTATACTTAGACCCAGTCTCAGTGATCAGAAAGCAATCTAAACCTGTAACAGTACCGAAGCTCTGCGCACGTGGACTGGTCTAAAAAATGGTGGAACATGGTCTAAGATAGACCTGAACTGATGTACACTCAAACTTAATCGATCTAGGTTAGACCAGTGCATGGAACTTCAGTACAGTTACCCGCACAGCCCCAGGACTGGGAAAGCCTAGCTGCTGGCCCCAATCCCAGGGCTGCGCTTTTTGTACCCTCCCCCCTGGCACCAGGCTATTTTTAACCCCTTGCTTCCCCCACCCCCCATGGACCAGCCAGACCCACCAACTCCCTATCCCACACACCACTCTGGGTGCTGGATTTATCAGCATAAACTGCTGATGGGAGTCGAGCAAGTAAGTATTGGTGGTGGGAGGCGTGAGATGGATGGGGATGTAATTTCCTTGTAGGGGAGGTCAGGGGGCTAAAAATAGCCCCTGGTCCACCCCAGGCCCCTCCATGAGCCCTGTGAGCCCCCGCACCCATCCCGTCAAGCCCTTCTGGACTCCACCAACCCTCCGCAGACCCCACCTGCCCCCGATCACTCCCACAGATCCCGCTTGCCCCCCCCCACCATCCTTCTGCTTGTACTTTGATCTCCCTGCAGACACCACCTGCCCTCCCAATTATCCTGCAGATGCCACCTGTGATCCCGCCCAGCCTTCCCCATCGCTCCCATGGATCCCACCTGCCCCGCAAGCCCTCCTGTGGACCCCCCGCCAATCCTGCATGTGCCCTGGTCCCCCAACCCCCTCCCCACTAATCCAATTTACACCTTAGATTAGGTAGCCATTTTTAACATGATCTAACTTCCCCCTAACCTCCCCGAATGTCTGCACTTAGCCTAAGTTATATAAGTGGCTCAGTACAGTAGGGATCCTCAGAACATGTCAACACACACTGACTGGATTCAGCCCTTCATGAGATGAGGTTAGGCCACTTTCTTTTCAAACACACCCAAAGGAGGAGGTGAAGTTGTCTTCCTCCTTTTGGTCTAAGAGTCTGGTGGTCGGAGCACTCACCCAGGAAGCTAGAGATTGTGATTCAGTGTCTTCATCTGAGTACCAAACGTGTCCCACCACCCAGCGGTGTCCTAGCCACCAGGCTATAGGCAGGGCCCCTGGGGCTGAAGCTGGACACCTGTGCACTCAGAAATGCAGGATTTCTGTGGGAAGAGAGAAGACTAAGTAGAACATGTGTCAGTAGCTTTGTAGTGAGGGAATACCCCCGAGAGTGGAGTCAGGGGTCTTGGCCCTGCTCCTAGCGCTGTTTCTGCCCATTTACAGGCAATAAATATTGGATAAAAGGAGCAGGGACTAGACCTGGACCCCTCTCCCAACAATTGTCCTAATCCCAGTGCTACAGAGGCAGAAACCCTCTTGCCCTCTCAGCAGGCATGAAAAAGTCCTGCTTTGCCTGGTGTCAAGGGCATTCTCCTAGGTGTGGGAGATGTGGTTTTGGATCCTCTTAGGCTGAGAAGGGCTTTGAACTTGATTCTCTGACTTCCTGGGCGAAGGCTCGAACCATCCGGCTGTTTGATGAACAAAGGGCAGCGACAACAGCCTCGTTCAGGTCTTTTAAAACAATGGCTCTGATGTCTTCCCTCATAACTCATACTTGTAACAGCGGCTCCTTCCCCTCTTTATTGGAAACAGAAGCAGCAGAGCTACGTGACAGCAGGAAGTGCAGAGGGCAGAGCAGGAACCCGCTGACGGGGCCAGCGAGAAACCCCCACTGGTAGCTGAGAAAGGAAGGGATCACGTGGCTGGAAGGGTTGGAGCTCAGGGCAATATAAACCTGATTTCTGGGTGGGTGGTTAATCTGGCCTAGGTCTTTGGAGCAGAAGGTGTTTGACAGGAGAGCAAAGGTCTCATGTAGAGATAAGTGGTTTCCCCTCCAAAGTTTCTGCACTATGCCTGCTTTTCTGTGTTGCCAATATCAGGGGTTAAGGGGTCCCTGCTACAAGGTATCAGTTATGAGCAGGGATTCTGGTTTTCCCTGATAAAAATTGCAAGTTCTCTAATAAGCCTACCCCAAATCCATGATGAAAATGAAAGGCCCCTCACTTCCCCCAGCCCCCCACAGTCCCCCGGCCCTGCTCGTGCCCCTCACTACCCACCACAGCTCCCCCCAGACAAGCCGGCCAGTCCTTACAGCTACACATTGTGGCCCCAGGCCCCAAGACCCACACACCATCCCTGCCTCAGCCGGGCCCAACACCCTCCTTCCCTATGGGGGCTCCAATCCCCTGCCCTTACCTGTGGGAGCTGCTGTTCAGGCTGCCTGGCAGCCATGTGCATATACTTGCCTGACCGCCCTCCTCCCACTCCCTCCCAGCCCCTTGCAAGCTGGAGCTCTGCCAGCCTGCAGAGAGCCTGCAAAACTGCAAAACCCACAGGTTTCTCTGGTTAAATGAGAAACCTATGTTTTCCTCTGGTAAAAGGTCAAATCTGCACTTTTCTCCAGTTTCCCATGGGAAACGTAAAACCTGGGTCCCCAATGAGGAGGGCAGGTGCCTGGCTGAGATGAGCTTGCCTCAGTTTTCACTTGTTTGGTTGTGGCTGGCAGGGCGTGGAGAGTGTCAGCTTGCTGGGTAGCACCAATGTTTATGAACTGCAAGGGCCTCATTTCAAATCTCCACATGATTTTTTTTTTTGAAAAACAAGTTATTACAAATGCAAACCTGAAACTTCCTCCAGATTTGTGGAAAGCATTTATGCATTTGTGGCAAGCCTGGACTGAAATCTGAATGAGCCTCGGCTAAATCCATATGGATGTAGCTCATAGTTCTTCAGGAATTTGACCTGAATAAAACTGGATTTCTCTTGGGATTTGCTAGTTCAAACCTCAATCTCAGTGCAAAATAATGGCAACAAACTAGAAAACAGTGCCCAATAAATCCTGTCCAAGGTGAGGCAGCCCTTCACAGGGGTGCAGTTGCACCTGTGCCAGGCTTAGCCCACCTCCAGAGGTGGAAGGAATAAAGATAGGAGGTTACATGACGGAGAAAGCATGTGACTAAATCAGGGCTGCTGGGAGTTGGGAGTAATGAGCAGGTTTAAGTTAGGTTAATAGGAAAGAAAGATGGGGTGGTTTGAGTTAAGAGGGCAGGTTACACACTTGTTCAGGGCCCCAGGCTGGAAAACCATACTAGAAGGTGGGTGTTAGTTTCTCCTATGGTATTGCTTTGTGAGATGCTGCAGCTCCTTATGCTAACAAGTTGGGGACATAATAGCTGATGGGCTGAATGGAGCCCAGGTGGTAGGTGGGCTACCAATTCTTGTAAGGTAAGACCAATCTTGATAAAGGAGTGGGGTGGAATATCTGGAAGGGCTTCTTTATTTGCTTGAATTGTAATTAAACACAGGAAGGGAGGAGCTTTCTTCTGTGGCCCTTTTGAGATCTGAGTCCTGCTCGAGATGTTAGAAGTGCTGGAAGGTGGTGCTCAGCCATCTAAGGCAGGTATCGGACCTGAGGGCTGATTGCAACAGGACCTGCTGTAAACAAAGCAGCCCATTGCACTCCTAAAGAAATCATCTCTGTGTCTCCTGTCACTGGTCTGATAGATATGAACCTGAGGTGTAAAGGCATCTAGTAGGACAGCTGGTGGTCTGGATGGCCTGGTTGGCAGATGGTGGAAGGGAACCCCTGTCTATTGTGCACCTTTTGGCATGTTCATCTCTGTTTCTGAATGCTTCTGCTTAGTGCTTATCCCCCTTCTCTCCCCCCGCCGCCTGTCTCTCAGCCGTTGACTCCTCAATCTACATTTTCACTGACTACCTGTCTTGTCTGAAGCCCAGCCCAGCCTCTGGCTTCTTTACTTTTCATCCCATCCAGGAAGAGCCACACCGGCTGCTGAAACTTCCTTAGCCTGACGAAGGGTTTTTGAACCCAAAAGCTTGCTTAATAATTGTTTTTCGACTATTTAAGTTGGTCTAATAAAAGATATCAGATTCACGGAAAGAACCTCATCTGCTTAGTGCAGAATTTTTGCTGGATGTCTCCACTTCCTGAAGAAATAGATGCTTCCCAGAACAACATGTTGTTATTACATTTTCTTGCCATTTCAAATACAAGAACGGGTTGGGAGGTACTGGCAGGTTTTGTACTTGTATTTTCAGCATATGTATTAATGAAGATATCCATCGTTCTTGATTTGCCAAGAATACTTTGCATATATAATGTTTGTTATCTCCATCTTTCTGTCCTCTGGGCTCATCCTCACTTAGAGATGACTAAGTGAAAAAGAATTACTGGACCATACTTCAGAAATGCTGTGAAAGGCAGTATTAGTGAAATGTACAGTTTTGCAGTAAAAGTGCAGAACAGCGAAGCAGGAGATGTGGATACTTTTCCTAGGTGCAAGAACCTGTGTGAGCTTTAGTCAAGTCACTATACCTCCATGCCTCAGTTTCTCTGACTAAAGAAAAGGAGTAAGGATATTTTTTGATCTTACAGGGGTGTTAAATTGGTCATAAATGTGTTCAGGGAGTTAGGTTTTTCTGAAAAACGGTTATCTTCTCCTCAGTTGTTCTCCTGTAATTAATAAAAAATGGATTAAATGAAAGAATTTCCCTCTGTGTATATACAGTACTAAGAGGCCATAAAACCTCATTCTGAATCCTTAGCTGCTGCTATACTTGCATTGTATCTTGCCTCTCCCTGACACTGTTTCCCACATCAAGACTCCAGACTAACTACAAGGTTTGAATATCTAAACCCAGCATCTCATGTTTTATTGAGAGACTCAGCTGGACAATAGCAGATAGCAGTTTCCAACAGAGATCAAATTATTTCTGAAAGATATGTTGGATGCATAATAGTGGTTCCTTTCCTATCCAGTTAATGATCATCAGAATAGTTCTGTGGAGATGTTTTGTAATTAAATAAGATAATGGGAGTGAAGTTCCTCATCCAGTCTGTCAATCCAGATCACCTAATAAATCATCCTATTTCTATCTGATACTGGCATTTGCCAGTGTTTTTACAGATGACAGTTGTTAATTGGACTATATATGGAATAACTGGGTATTTTCACCAAAGCATGAGTCGCATTAGAGTTGTCTCATTGCATCTCCATTCCCAGGCTGTCATATAAAACAGTTTAGGGTTTACTTGGCATTTTCAGAGTGAAATAGATTCTAAAATTACTGTTGGCTATATAAGCAATAGCCTGATAGCTCATGGAAACTTGCCACTTAAAGCAGCCATGATAAAGAACAATGGAAAAGTTGGCTGTGTTAATGATCTTCTCCATATGATACTTAACATGTCATATTTGCTGAATGAATGTAAGTGGAATGTGATGCTCAAAAGAGAAACAGACAGGATGTCTCTTGCCCTTCTCCATCCATCCTTTGAACCGTCTACTTTTCCATCAGCTCTCATTCCAATTTCTTGTATTTTTTATTTTATTATATTTTATTTTCACTGGAAGGAGTGGAAGAGAGCTTCCTTTAAAGGTCTATCTAGACTGAAAAGGAAAAACAAGGTCCGTTCTTAACTCAGATTACTTAACCTGAGTTGGCAAGTTGTACTGGTAGCTGTGGAGGTAAAGGTAATTTAGGTTTCAACTTGGATCACAAACTCAGGTTCAACTCCAAGTTCCCTTATAATCTTACTCAGTGCAGCTCACCAGTGAAAATGTGTTGCATGTCCTCCCTACTAATCTGCTGAGGATTTCACTTTTTGCAGCCCTTGGGGCACTGGGCTTTGGCACTCTAGCTCAAGCTGTAGTAATCAATGCATTCACTCTGAGGTCGCTGGTTAAATCTCGCCTCAATCAAGAGGGTAGTTCATGGTAAGCAGAGTTAAAACACAAGTTCAGCTTAGCCTATGTGAATTAAGAACACATTTCCCTTCCCCCTGCCTTCCTTTGCAGTATAGACATACCTTTTAAAAGGAAAGAAGAGACTGCTACAATGGCTGGTCAGTACAGTGCTTTGTTCTGTACTGCAGGTTGTGCTGCTTCCATCCCAGGATATCTGCTGTGAGCAGGACAGGCTAGCTGAGGGTCAATGTTAGCAGCAATGCAAGATGGGCTTACTTAGGGAGGCTGAGTGTGGAGATGTCCAGGTCCATCTCCTTCTCTTGACACCCGGGATAGGAAGATGCCCATCTTTCCCTCTCTTTCCCCCTCCCCGAGACATCCATGATAGGAACTTCAGACCAGCTAAGTAATTCTTCTCTGAAATGAAGTAAAATGCAGGTGATTTTTGGGTGCTGGAAGATGAATATATAAAAGGTTGTACTTACAGTTAAGAATTAACAACGTGCCAAATGTAGGCATGTTGACAGGCTGCTTATAAGGCATTACCAGTCTGGAGTGGAGATAATCTGCCTGGTAACAATTAGGTGGAAAGGATTACAATGGGATGTATGGCACAGCAAGATCTCTTAACTGCTGTAAGATTAAAAAATCTCCTCCCCACCCCCAAACAAACAAACAAACAAAAAAACCCTCAAAAAAACTCAGCAACAACAAAAAACCCTCTTTTCCCAAAGCAAGCAAAGAAACAGGTCCCGCAGAGCCAGGATGCTAATAAACTGTTCTCTTACAAGCATTGCTTGAATTGTTACCATTGCCCCTTCCCCAGGAGTTTGAAGGTCTCTTGGAAGTCAAAGTAATGCAAATGCAGTTCTTAGTTATATGAAGGGTTTTGAAAGCAAGTTTCTTTGGAGGTTTAACATAAAAGGAATTTTCTTTACATAAGAGCGAAAATGCTCTGAACTGGGCTGGGCTCTGGGAATTATGTCTGTGTATTGTGTATACACAATACAAATTCTGAGGAAAACAAAGAGGGAATGATTAATGTTGGTCTAAAGTAATGAATAGTATTTGATGACTTCCTTTACCATCTTGGGTATGTTGTTTTGTGGTTGTAATAACTCTTGGACTGTAATAACGTTGGAGGACAAGCTTTTGTGTGTGTGTGTGTAGTTTTATGGCAGGTTGTCAGTAGATGGCATTGTTTCACGTCATCTTCTAAGTTTTCTTAGTGTGCAAGCAAATGTTCAGTCTTGGGAAGACATCTTGGTTGTTCGTTCTTTCCTGCATCTGGCTTTGCATAGCAACTGTGGTTCTTGCAAAGGAGGGTGTAGGGAGAAGGAATTGAGTTGGCTCTCCAGCTTGCTGTGATTCTAACTTGATTCATTTCTTGTGTTAGCTTGACCACTCATGTCCTACAACTACATGTAACAAAATAGTTGCATTTTAGAATAAATACAGAATAGAATAAATATATTTTAGAATAAATCCACATCTCCAATTTCTTTTCCATTTAGGGAAGTTATGGGGAGGCCCTGGAAACCTGCTGCTGCTGTCCTACAAAGGGGCAACAATCCTAATGGAAGAAGGGACAATACTATACATGGTGTGCATGCTCATTACATAGGGTACACGAGAGAGAGTTTTTATTTATACATGTATAGAAAAGGAACACTTTTATAGATTCATACCCAAGCTGTGCTGGAATAATAGATTATTATTAGGATCAAGTACACAGTGATTAAATGGGCCCGCACTTTACTCTGTGCTGTCCAAATGCAGAACTGGTTATCTGTTTCATATCTGCTGCGTAAACATTTGTGGACTTCCATTTTTGTATAGTTGACACCTGTGAGCAGATGTGTCTATCTCCTAACATTGTTAATGCTTATATTAAGCATAAGACGGTAACAGCCAATAAACTGTTCCAAGCATAGTACCAGTGAATGCAGGTAACATCAAAGGAACTGCTCTCCTGCCTTGTCTTTCAACAGAAGACTATCCCAGTCTGATTACCAGTGTAATTTTTTCCCTCTCTTTTAAATCCTTCCTCTGCCTTCCTTGCTCCTGCACTTGGCATCTCTTGTTCATACAACTGGGGGCATGGTGGAGCTATCCCTGGAGGGAGAGTGAGCTGGTCCTTGGTTCACATAAATTGTGTGTATTCAACAAGCCCATTGCTCACTCCTGAAAAAGGAGCTTCCGATGTTGTCATCCAGTGTTGTGCAACAGAAATCTGTCTTTCATGCCAGCACTCCAGTAAAGTATATGCACTGCACCTGCTTTTAGATAAAATACCGTTGCTGAAGGACTCTTGTCCTTCCTTTCTAGACCTTGTTCTTAATGCCTCATTAACCTTGCTTAAGCATAATTGCACTAAAGCATGATATACAAAGGAAGTGGTGAAGTGTGCACTTCCTCTTTCACCTCCTCTTCTCTTAGCTATCCTGAATCTACACTTCAAGGGCACAGAACAATTTTTCCTCTTTCTTTTTACGCTCTTGCTCCCCTTCAACTCCTTCAACCTGACCACCTCCAGAAATCCTTCTGCATCAATAATCCCCTTTTCCTTCTGATGTTGTCCTGTATGTGTTTGTGCACTGTTCTTCAGGAATATACATAGTATGTGTCTGTAGGACCTGAAAAGATACCCCATGCTTTAACTACATGTGAGTTTTTTGAGGCCACAATTTTGTGCTACTATGAATAAGCACAATTGATCCTAACATCTCATGCAATAAGAATATCTGTAAATTCCCAATATTGAGCATATAGCATCTATATCCCCCAGGCTTTATTTTCTTATAAGAATTGCATGCAAAATTCACTTCTGCTACCCAGACTAAAAAATTACTCCAGATTAATATGTTTTACCTCCCCTCTGAACTTAATGCACCTTCAGCAGTTTGCTGGGTCAGACTAGAGTGCTCCTAAGTGAGCTCTGATACCTGAAGATAATTCAAAGCAGGTTGAGACCTTTAACTCTCTCTCAGGTCTTAAAGTTTCCACATGTGAGGATTTGCTTAAAGAAACAGTATTTGATGAAAAGACAGCCTTTTTTTTTTAAGTCAGTCCTGCTGATCTTTTTCACCTTGCAAAAATATGTTGAGCAGAAACCATAAAAAGTATTTTCGTGCATGGAAAAAGTTTATGCTATGGTTAATATCTTCCTTGCATTTATTGTAAGATTTCTTAACACTTGGTTATGTATAAATTATTCCAAGCAGGGAGTATAAAGTCATGTGACACAGTTTACCAACATCTGAGGTTATTCCTAGTCAGTGAACCTAAGTAACTCTATAGGTAACAGCTCAGATTCTCTCTTCCAATAGAAAATAGACAAATTTAGCTGAGTGAAATCAGGAGAGTTGGTTAACCAATGAGAATGGGCTCTTTGAGTGAGTCACACCATAAAGAGTTTCAAGTTTTGAGATGTGGCAAGGCCAGCTGGATTCCAAGAGATGATTAAACCACATAAAAAGAACAATATTAAGACTGTCTCTACATTTGTACACTCCTTTTTATCGCACACAAATGAAAGGAAGAGGGGGAGCTGAGAGTAATGACCAGACCATGCTAAAAACTTAAGTAATTTCTGAACGGCTGCAATATGATACCATGGTATTGAACTGGGTGACCCAGTAACCTGCTGGTGGCATGAGCAGGAAATTCCTGTCTTATACAAAGACAGAAAGCTATATGAATATAAGAATAATTCACTGGTATTGTACCATAATTCATAGCTGTAGCATTACTTCTGATTTAATTGAAGTAGACTTCCTTTTGCTTCCCTCTCGCTGAAAAAGCAAGACCCACATTAGGGGGCTCATTCTCCTGATATTGCAACCTGCATTTCCCAATTGGGAGTGTGCTAAAATCCTCCTCTCACTTAGCAATGGTGAAGGATAAAGTGGTCTCAAGTGAGAGCCCTAGTCTGAGAATCCCTGGCCTACAGCAAACTTTTATACAGGTCACAAAGCTTGAGCTAGACAGTGACTGGATGAACTGAGGCAAGACATCTAAACTAGGCTTTCTGCCCCCTCCCACTCCCACCTGAAGGGTTTTTTTTTAAAACTCTTGTGGCCAACTTGTAGACTCTTTTGTGTTGTTGTTTTGATTCATGTATCCTTTAGCTTAAAGCCTATTCCTTGGTTTCCCTAATTGCTCATTTTGCCTCCCTATTGCATTTATTGTGGAAGCATGTGTTAGTTATATTGTAGAACACATGTTTCTCATTGTCTGCTACAAAATTGCCAGACTGTTAGGGAAACCCTTGCCTCAGGTTTGTATTGCTGTCCATGTTTTTTGGGCAGCCTTGAAATGTGCTAGAACTGCAGTGCCTTATAGCAAGAGGTCCTTACTTCAGCCTTAGGAAAGGCTTGGAGCTGTTTGGGCAGGGGCAGTGCATTGGAGAGGCCAGGCAGTGGCAATGCAGATTTCCCCATGCTGTCTCATTAATATAATTTGTAATGCAGGATCTGTGTGATGAAACCTTGAACTTCTCACAAAATTATATATTACATCAGATGCTGGGAAGCATATTAATATTTGTGGACTCCTAAAAATTCAAGGCTGCGGGACTTCGTGGTTCCTTAATTTGACTCTGCCTGCTGATTGAACTATACCTCAACTTTGGAGCCATTTAAAGGTGCATTCAAACATGCAACCTCATAGTGAATACAAGGCACCATATACAGATCAGCAGTTACTCTACAGTGCTGGTCTGAAAAGTAAGATGGGTGATTCATTACTGGTATATGAGCTAAAAAATGACTTAAAATTCACAGTAGGGTTGATATGGCCCTTTATAGACTGACTAAATAAGATAGATATAGAACACAAGCTTTCATTAATCCAAATTCACTTAATCAGTGAACTTGGGTCCACGAAAGCTTGTGTTCTAATGCCGATATCATCTAGTCAGTCTGTACAGGTGCATATCTACCCTACTTTCTGACTGACTTCAGGCTAACCTGGCTAACAACCTCTCCCTTTAGTCACAATAACCAAAATGACCGATTTACCTTCAGTAGGATAAAAGCACCTTTAGTCTTTGGCTCTTGTGGTAAGGCAGACAGAACAACAGACTTGAAAATGAATGCAACTTTTTTCCCCTATCGGTGAAGAACAGGGTTCAGTTTGAATTGGAAAGTTATTGCCATGGGTGAGAAGGAGGGCTCACTGGGAGCCTTGTCTCTTTGGGGAAATACACACCCTAATTGACTTACAGTAGCATGTTGTCAGAATGTTTGTAGACAAGTGAAAATCTTAAAAGAGACGATTAAGGCCCAGATCTGGCCTCCTTCACACATTTTGTGAACTGGGTAGAGTGTTTCCTCATAAAATTGACTTCATTGCTACATCAGTAATGTATTGGAGGTCATTCCTGTCTTCTTTCAAATGCAACTACACAGGAATTGCCTATGGCCCAAACATTTAATCACCCAAGAGCACTTGGGACTGGTCCCTCAATTCCAGAACCACAAGTTTCTATCTCTGTTGCCTTTAAGTTTGCCTTCTATCATGAATTTTACCTCCCAGATTCCCTAGTAGCACATAGTCATTACAGATGGGAACTTTGCAGGAGACAAGTACTGGTCTCTTGTGTCTGCCACCTTATCAGTTTGACAGTTTCACAGTTGGTAGGGTTGGAAGGGACCTGAGCAGATCATCTAGTCTGACCCTCTGCCATGGGCAGGAAAGGATGCTGGGGTCAAATGACCCCAGCTAGGTGGCTGTCCAATCTCCTCTTGAAGACCCCCAAGGTAGGGGTGAGCACCACTTCCCTTGGAAGTTGGTTCCAGATCCTAGCTGCCCTGACAGTGAAGTAGCGCCTCCTATTATCTAGCCTGAATCTACTCTCAGTCATACTTATGGCCATTATTTCTTGTTACCCCCGGTAGTGCTTGGGGGAACAGGGACTCTCCCATTACCTGCCGGTCCCCCTTGGCAAGTTTATAGGTGGCCACTAGATCCCCTCTCAGCCTTCTTTTGTGGAGGCTGAACAGGTTCAGGTCCCATAGCCTCTCCTCGTAGGGCCTGCCCTGCTGCCCCCGGTCATACAGGTGGCCCTCCTCTGGACCCTCTCAATCATGGCCATATCCCTCCTGAAGTGTGGCACCCAGAACTGGACGCAGTACTCCAACTGTGGCCTGAGCAATGTCACATAGAGGGGGAAGGATCACCTCCTTGGACCTGCTCGTGATGCATCTGTGGATGCATGACAAGGTGCGGTTGGCCTTCCTGACTGCATCCCCACACTGCCCGCCCATGTTCATCTTGGAATCAATACTGACTCTGAGATCCTCTTCTGCCTCTGCACTGATGAGAAGGGAGTTCCCCAGCCTGTAGGTACGGTGCTGGTTCTTCCTCCCCAGGTGCATCACCTTGCACTTGTCAGTGTTGAAACCCATCCTGTTCTCATCTGCCGATCTCTGTAACCTGTCGAGATCTGGTTGTAGCCTGTTCCTCTCTTCTGGCATGCTCACTTCTCCCCACATCTTAGTGTCATCTGTGAACTTGAACAAGGTCCTTTTCATCCCCTTGTCCAAACTGCCGATGAAGATATTGAACAGTGCAGGCCCAAGGACCGAGCCCTGGGGAGCCCCACTGCCCACATCCCTTCAGGTCAAAAAAGACCCGTCCACCACCACTCCCTGGATGCGGCCCTCCAGCCAATATGTGACCCATCTGACTGTGTAGGCATCAACACCACAGTCCCCTAGTTTTTTAATGAGGATGTGGATGGGGTGAGGCATGAGCCATTACCTTTCCCTCATCTTCCTCTACCACTCGGTGCTGCCCTTTTGCACCAGATCTCACTTCAGTTCTTCTCTGTATCACTCTATCCCTGTCCCCAGAGCTGATTTCCAACATTAAAAAGTATGTGTCAAACATAACAAAGCAAAAAGAGGCCCCTCCTATTTTCTCATTTCTTCCCAGAAAAGTGGCTTCACCTGAGATTCTGAATGACCTTAACTGATTCTTTCACAATAGCTTTAAAGATGTGACAGCAGCAGATCTTTACCCACCAGCCCTTTTCGCACTCTGAGATGCAACAAGGAGGCACTATAGTTCTAACGTGATTAAGAGAAAGGTGAGGTCTCTTGGGCTAAATGAAGAAGAGGAATTCCCAAGTACTAGTTCCACCTCTAATGCTTGCTGTGACTCCCTAGAGGTTTGATCCTGCTGCCACTAAAGGCAATGCTAGAGAAAGGAAAGGACAGGGACTCTGAGGAAGGTAGAAACCAGTCATCGATCTGGGACCACAAGCAACACTGGGTTGAGCAGGAGGACAGCACAACTGATCTACCAAATGCAAATCAGGACTATATGCATACAGGTAGAGACAACTTCCTGGCAGAAGTATTGGAGAGGCTATCTAGGGGTGTGCTCTTCTTGACCTGGTGCTCACAAACAGGGAAGATTTGGTGGGGAATATAGTAGTGGGTGGCAACTGGGACAGCAGCAACCGTGAGATGATTGAGTTCAGGATCCTGAACAAAGGAAGGAAGAAGAGCAGCAGAGTAAGGACCCTGGACTTCAGAAAAGCAGACTTCAACTCACTCGGGAAACTCCTGGGCAGGATCCCCTAGGAAGCCAGTCTGAGGGGGAGGGAGTCCAGGAGAGCTGGTTGTACTTTAAAAAAGCCTTACTGAGAGTGCAGCAAGTATGGCAGAAGACCAGCTTGGCTTAGTGGGAAACTCTTCAGTAAAATAAATCACAAAAAAGAAGCTTACATGAAGTGGAAACTTAGACAAACAGCTAGGGAGGAGTATCAGACCATTGCTTCGGCACACAGGGATGAAGTCAGGAAGGCCAAAGCACTATTGGAGTTGCAGCTAGTAAGGGACGTGAAGGGTGAGAAGAAGGCTTTCTGCAAGTATTTTAGTAAAAAGAGGAGGATCAGAGACAGTGTGGGTCCCTTTACAGGATGGAAAAGGCAGTGGAGTGGCAGAGGATACAGAAAAGGCTGAAGTGCTCAATGTATTTTTTCACCTCAGTCTTCACAGGCAAGGGCAGCTTCCAGACTACTACACTGGGCAGCATAGTTTTCGAGGGAGATGAGCAGCCAACCATTGCAAAAGAACAGGTTAGGGACTATTTAGAAAAGCTGGATGTGTACAAGTCCGTGGGGCCAGAAGGGATGCATGCGAGGGTGCTGAGGGACTTGGCTGATGTGATTACAGAGCCACTGGCCATCATCTTTGAAAACACATGGTGATCAGGAGAGGTCCTGGATGATTGGAAAAGGGCAAACATAGTGCCCGTATTTGAGAAAGAGAAAGAGGAGGCTTCAGAGAACTACAGAGCAGTCAGCCTCACCTCAGTCCCTGGAAAAATCATGGAGCAGATCCTCGAGGAATCCATTTCTAAGCACTTGGAGGAGATGACGATTAGGAACAGTCCTGGGGCCAGTTTTGTTCCATATCTTCATCAGTAACCTGGAAGATGGCACAGAGTGTGCCCTCAGCAAGTCAGCAGGTGACACCAAGCTGGGGGGCGTAGTAGCTACATTGGAGGGTAGGGTTAGGATTCAGAGAGACCTAGACAAATTGGAGGATTGGACCAAAAGAAATCTCATGAGGTTTAACAAAGACAAGCACAAGGTCCTGCACTTAGGCTGAAACAATCGCATACACCGGTACAAGCTGGGGGTTGACTGACTGGGAGCAGCTCTACAGAAAAGATTCTGGTGGCTACAGTGGACAAGTAGCTAAATATGAGCCAACATTGTGCCCTTGTTGCCAAGGTGGCCAATAGCATACTGGGCTGCATTGGTAGGTCTGTTGCCAGCAGATCAAGGGAAGTGATTATTCCCCTCTATTCAGCACTGGTGAGGCCATATCTGGAGTACTGTGTCCACTTTTGGGACCCCACAACAGAAAGGATGTCGACAAATTGGAGAGAGTCCAGTGGAGGGCAATAAAAATGATGAGGAGGCTGAGGAGAGGCTTATGAGGAGAGGCTGAGGGAGCTGGGCTTTAGTCTGGAGAAGAGAAGACTGAGAGGGGATTTAATAGGAGCCTTCAACTTCTTGAAGGGGAGATCCAAAAGGGATGGAGCTGGACTGATCTCAGTGGTGGCAGATGACAGAACAAGGAGCAATGGTCCCAAGTTGCAGCAAGGGAAGTTTAGGTTGGATATGAGGAAGAACTTTCTCACTAGGAGGGTAGTAAAACATTGGGGCAGGTTACCCAGAGAGGTGGTGCCATCTCCATCCTTAGAGGTTTTCAAGACCAGCTAGACAAAGCTTTGGCTGGAATGATCTAATGGGGATGGTCCTGCTTTGAACAGTGGGTTGGGCTAGATGTGACTTCCTGAGGTCTCTTCTAACCCTCATTTTCTATGATTCAATGGAAGTCAACAAAGATTCCAACTGGGATAAATGTGAAGTGGGTGAGATTGTCTATAACCCAGCCCCAGTACTGGGAAGTTGCACTGTGCCTTTCAGAGAAGACCTAGAACGGAGGTCCTGAATAGTTGTGAGAGAGATCCCATAGCACGGCCCTAGCAAAGAACTTGTGTTGACAACAACCCTCACGCCAAATTATATTCCGCCTAGATGAATAATACTGTGCAAATTTGGTGAACAGCAGGTGACCCAGTCCCAGGCAGAAGGAAAAGTAAACACTGCCCTAGTATTCTGGGGTGGGGTTGTGACACTTTCTTGGCTGTTCTCCTTTCTCCAATATTTAGCAGATACCCACACAAGGCTCTTATAACAGGTTGCACAAGGGAAACAATTGTCATGGGATGGGTCAAAATTTAGCAAATTTTTGTAAAAAGTATGCATCTAGAGAGGGGTGTAGGAATATCCTTAGGCTCCTAGTACAGAAATGGAGCCTGGCTGGTTTCAGCTGTAACAATTAGTTTACCATTTTTTCCATTTATAAATTGGCCTTGCATTTTCAGGTTTATTTTAGGAAAGGCATCAACTTTCTATAAAGGGGAAAAGTTAACTTGGGACCTTGACCTGCTATTGTCCATACTGAAGCCTACCGGAGTAACCAAGAGAAGGGCCCAAAGAGCTAAACACATTAACTTCCCCTCCTCCCTGCTCCCCCCCCCCCCCCCCCAAAAAAAAAAAAAAAAAAAAAAAGA